>NC_044030.1:16916971-17224549 GCF_900496995.4 Aquila chrysaetos chrysaetos | reverse complement strand
ATGCCGCCGCCTGGTGATGCCAGTGCTTTCCGAGTTTGTGCCTCTGTTGTGACGGCTGCTCTAGAGAGGAGACGCTGGCTGTGACCAAGATGGGAGAAACTGAAGGAGCGTCCTCAGGATCGGGGTGATTTGAGATTCCCTGTCTGGTCTGTAATTTTTGGGTGCAACACAGAGACGTTGAAGCCGGAGCATCCATCCGTTCCTCAGCTGGCCAAGCAGAATCGAGAGCGCCGTGGAAGAAGCTCTGACTCACAAGCCTTGCCTATGCTGAGACTAGTCATTCCTGCACTCCCCAAAACACACCAAGAGGTCGTTTCCCGCGCAGTTCAGGGCACCGAGGGAGGGTGAGGATGGGTTCATGTGCAAACAGAGGACGTCGTTAAGAAAGTCCTTCCTCTGTCAGAACCAATCCCTGCCTCCTGATTTCAGGTCACCCCTCTCTGAAACCAAAGCGCCTCAGCGAGACAGGCAGGAAGCTGACAAAGCATTTCCCAGGGGGTAAACACCGGTTCACCTTGGGAAGTGCTTCTCTGCACCGCCTGTGCTGGGATGAGATCTAGGAACAGGCACGTTCTGTCTACGTGTCTGTGTTCTCACGCCTCCTGTGAATGTAGCTGGGCTCCTCGGAATGCCAAGGCACAGCCAAAGGAGGAAGGACTGTCTGTTATATAGCAGTGTTCAAAATGCAGTTTTTCGGGGAGAGAAGCAATCAGACATCTACAAAGGAGCATGCTGCTGTGATTCCTACCACCATGTAACAAGCAGCTGCGGAAACCAGCAGTAGAAAGGTCAGCTCTCTGCACCTTCTTGTGAAAGTTCTCCACAATTACACCATCACAAATCCACCGGCTATCTGTGGCCAGGAACACGGCTGTGACACTGCCTCCTCCAAGACACTAGCACGCCAGATGCGAGCACTGAAGAACTGGTGCTGTCAGCAGCTGTTGAACACGAGAAGCCTTCGAAACAGGGGAACTCATGGGATTATTCAGCCTGTTCCTTGGCCGGTCGCTGCCTTCCACACCCGGCTTCTTCACTGCTTCCAAAGACGACTGAAACCGAGCTCTGCACGCACATACACGAACCCCCGGGCACCGGCACAGACATCTCCAGCAGGACAAACCTCTACCCACCTTGGAGAGGTTCCTGCTTTGTCATGCTCTGTGGGATGCAGAGAGGAGTGCTGGAGGTGGCAAGGTTATAGCTCATCCCAACTCCTTTTATTGACAATAACAGAACTCAAGCTCAGTCGATTTTTTTTAAATTTTTTTTTAATATCAGACTAAATTTATTTTTTCATTGTTTTATCCATTTGCTCTTTTTTATGCTACTTTTGACTTCTGTACATAGTCCTTTCCTTCCTTTGATGTTTCTATCTCTTCCTTTCTTTGCACCTTCCCCTCCCTGATTGTCAGCTGAGCTATTTTCAGATCTTTTAGGGTCCTATTTTTCACCCGCCTGGTACCAGATGTGCCAACACAATAATAATTCTCATTATTTTGCCCATAACTGCCTTCTCTTTGGGCCATTTTCACAGCTGGCAAAGTTTTGGTCTTTCATCTGCAATTTTCTGACAGTAAGGTGGGTAAGGACCGAAGCAAGTGATTTCCTACGGACTGCAGTGCAACAACGAATGGCAAGCCAGACCTTTTCTCTCTCAAGCAAAGCTGCTTTGAAAGGACTGGTGAACTGCCATCACGGAAAGGCAGAGATGTTGACAAAGGATCACACTGAATGGATTTCAAAGGGGACAGGAAGCTCAGCTTGCAAAATGAGGCACAAGAATCTTTTTCCCAACAAGACCTTTGGCATCGCTTTAGCACCACTTCATGATGGCGAGCTGTCCCAGGAGAAGAGCTTTGTCAGCCCCCCACCCCGTCTGCACACCCCTCCTGCCGCCGGCGGGAGTGCTCCGGGCCGGCCGTAGGTGTGCAGCCTGCTGCGCCCAGCTGGGAGAGGAAGCCCCTGCCAAGCCCCTCAGGCACACCTGGGTTGGGGGGGACCGCTCCTTGCTGTCCCCACAGCAACACCCCACAGCGGGGTCCAGGGCTCCGAGGATGCTCCTTCCAGCCGGGCAGAGCTCAGGATGCCCTTCATGGCACTGGGACCCGGGTGGGGGCACCAGGGGATGCCAGCAGGGACCAGGCGGGTAATGCCCAGTTAGGTCCCCATCGGACCTGTGACGAAACCAGCTTCCCCTCCTGCCCGCTCTGCCCTCAGCATCTGTTGTGCCGCCGGTGCGTGGCTGCAGCAGGATTTCCTGCAGGAGGAGGCACCACCAACACTGGCCCTGGGGCTCCGGGCACCCATGGCTGTGCCCCCCAGCTGGCTGGCGGCAGCCGTGGTGGGGCACGGGGACGCCGGGAAAGGCACCAGGAGAAGGGGGAGAAAGCAGCACCCGGAGACTGTGTCAGGGAAACAGGAATTTATTTCCTTTTCCTTGAATCAAGGGTTGACAGAGCCCTGCTAGTGCCGCCGGCGGGGTGGCCTCTTGCAGGGCTGGGCAGAGTCCCGGGGCCGGAGGCCTTCCTCTTCGGGGGGCGCCAGGGCCCCCTGGGCAAGCGGTCCCTGCCCCGGCCAGGAGCGGAGGGGCTGCAGCCCTGGGCAGAGGGACTTGCCGCCGCCGCCTCCCCCGGCTCCTCCTGGGGCTGATCTTGCTCTGCAGGACAGGGCGCAGATGGGCGGCTGTCGGGACCCCCGCGGAGGGTGGCCTCTGACGTGCTGGCTTCCTCTTCCACGTCGGGGCCTGCAGCGCTGCTGGAGGAGGCCGGGTGGGGAGCGGGAGTCCACCCCGGGGAGGCCGTGGAGCTGGGGCTGGCTGCAGGGCCGTTGTCCTCCCCGCCGGCAGCGCGGGGGTCCTGCTGGCCCAGGTGCTGGCGGACCGCCCAGCCGCACAGGCGAACGGCGGCGGTGATGAGCCGGGGGACGAATGTCCGCGTGTGTTGTGACAAGGCAGTTCTGCAGCTTCTGCACCAACACCTCCTCATCCAGACCCCAGAGGCACAGGTGGGCCACAATGATCCCCTCCGCGGCAGCCACCTCCCACCACTGCTCCTCGTAGAGCACCCCGAGCTCATGTCGCACCCAGGGCAGCAGGGGCCTGATGTTATTGGGGTGGCTCTTGAAAAAGTCCGCCCAGACCGCAGGAGGGAAGCTGCCCACTTGAGCCCAGGGCACCAGCCCCGCAGGCCCCTGCTCATCCTGGTGGTCTTCAGCCATTGGCTCTCTGAGGCTTGGGACATCCAATGTCAAAAAATCATCCTCCGACCGCACTGAGAACAAGATGGCCGTCGTCCCCGACCTGCACAGGGGGCAGTTTGGCTTCTGCTGTACCCAGCGCAGTGCACAGCCTAAGCAAAACTGGTGGAGGCAAGGCGACATGTAGGCGATGTCGTCTTGATCGTCGCAGCAGATGGGGCAGCTCCACTCGCTCTCGGTGGCCATGCTCTCTGCATGCTGAGGTGAGCTGGGAAGCGCTGAGGACAAGGAGCTGCTCCCTCTTGCTGGCGCTGCAGCGGCGGCTGTCGTGCGCTGCAAAATGGAGAGAGGCCACGGTCACTCGCTGTCCCGGGGAGGGGAGGGGAGGAAGAAATGCCCAGGCCCCTCGAGAAGGACACCCTCCTGGCTCCCCAAGCCCCATCACCCGCCCCACGGCTGCTCGGGGAGGGGGGACACGTTTCCGCGCACAGCTCACCTCCGCTGCTGCAAGCGCACCCCGCGGTGCCCAGCTGCCTGAACCAGGCAGGGCTGGGGAAACACAGGGCATGGTTCTGGGATGGGCACTGAGAGCTGCCGATGGCAGCCACCAAAGCACCACCCAGCACCAGGAGAAACCTTGCTCGACCCTCCAGACCTCGCAGGCACGCTCGGCAGGAGCCCAGGCACGAGCCAGACTGGCCCAGGCTCTGCTGGTGCCCGGAGACAAGCAGCAAGGGACACGAGGTCACAGTGCATCGCCCGCTGATGTCACAGGGCCACCGCTCGGCCTTCCACGCCCACAGGTGCACAGCATCTGGAGAAAAAGAAAATAGCGTTTCTTGTTTTCATCTTCTACATTTCCCTGTTGCCCTGGCTTGGTCACCTGCAACACACGCCCATGACTGTGTGTCTCGTCCCCACTCCTGACGCCTTGCAGAGGTCTCCTGCAAGGGGGAGCCTGGCGGGAACAGTTGGCGTGGACTGCCCGCGGCTGGGTGACGTGTCCCCCAGCTGGCTGCCTTTCCCCGTGCAATGCCGGGATTTGCAGAGGGGACCTGGGTGGTTAGTGGCCAGCCCTGGGTGAGAGTCTCCCGGCCTGCTGGGTCGTGCCCCCCGCCGGCGGGGAGAAGCCTGAAGGGGGCATTGCGCTCCAGCCCCATCCACTCCCGCTGGCACTCGCCCACAGTGCCGGGTCCCTCTCCGCTTACCAAGATTGCCGTGCTTCTGGTAGCTGGTGCTCCTGGCCAACTGTTGCAACCGGTGGTCCTCAAAAGAGCTAGCAATGGAGCCTGAGCCTACATACGCAGGAAGAAGCTGTAGTTGCTGTCCCTCCAGAGTACGGTAGAAGGGCCGCAGGCGCCCTGCTCACGACTCTGGGGAGCCCAGGATCGATCACCGCATGGGCCGTGCTGTCCCATCATCTGTTCCTGCCTCTGGCTTTCATAATAATTTATAGTCATTAGTCCAAGCACTTCTTTTTTATTTCAGAAGAGCATTTTCTGTTCAAGGTTGACTGCCTAGAGAGTGAAGGGTGCTGTGTAAGTCGGCCACGTGGGTCTGGCTGTGAAAATCTCGTGAGGTGACAGCCCATATTTGCTATTCCCAACACTTCTCGTCTACGTCAATGGGAGAGGCAAACACACCCAGACATTTCAGGCCAGTCCTCTGCACAAAGTTTTTGCCCACTTGCTTTTAAAGTCAAGAGCTTTTCCTCTCTACAGCCCCATTGGATTGGGCGTGATGGGCACAAAGACACTTTGGTTCTGTTTGCAGGGCTGCACAATTTCTCTGCAATGCTTGCCCAGAAAAGTGGGTCCCCTTGTTGCTATCTAGCGGTAGGGGAATGCTAAACGCAGGAATGAGTTCTCTCTGCAATTTGTTTTTCCAACAGTTGTTTCATCTGCATGTTTACGAGGACGGTTTCTCAATCCTGAGAACGTTTCTAAAATGAGAAGGACCTATACAAAATCACAGCATCTAGGCCTCTGAATAAAGTAAATCTGCAAATTTACAAATGGTTCCCACGGTGCCAGGTGTGCAGCTATACTTGTCTTCTCCTTCCGTCTTACACCGTTTTGTTGAAAACTTGTCCTAACCGTATGAAGCCTTAAGAATTTGAAGGGTACTATGCTAGCAAGCTTCAGTCGTTAACACCTTCATTTCTGACCAAATGAAAGCCCTTTCCTGATTGTTCAAACTACGGAACTGCTTGAATAACTGAAAATGTGTATGAATTATACAAATCCTAAATTTATGTGGCGTGTTTAAAAAGAAAAAAAAATCATACTTAAAGTTCTTCAACTTTCCTTTTCCAGTATTAGCTGTATCTTCCGATACACCAACACTGTGCACTCACTGACCACATCAAAACCTTCTATTGCTCTCATCCCATTCCAAAACAATGTTGAGAATGGACAGATAATGGGAAAAGAGGTGCACAAGCAAAATTTCAGGCAAACCCATCAAAAATGTGGAGCAAACCTATCCTGGCATGGAGCTGCCGTCATCCCCCCTGTGCTGCTGTGGGCCACTGACTGGGCCACGTGAGCAAGGGCAGGTCCACCTGTTCTTCCTCTTGCTGCACGCCCAAAGCCGCTTCGCCTGCAGCTTGCAGGGAGCTGTAAAGCACTCCAGCCAGGCCCACGGCAGGGTGTTGTCTGCCTCCTTGGGTTGCTGTAGGACAATTACTGGGACGCAATCAAGTGAACTACAGCTTGAAACTGGGGTGGGAGAGAAGGGCTGGGGGTAAGCAATAGGAGAGTTTCCCTATCTCTCCTTTACCATCTTCTCAGGCATATCTCCGAGGGAGGAATCCCTGGGCACATCACAGGAGTCTGAACAACCCCACTTTCTTCAGCCTTTAAATACCTAATCTCAACCACTGCTGGCTGAGTAGGTAGTTCAGTTCATATTCAGTACAAACTGAAACGTCTAAAGCAAAGCTCCTGCTGCTTTGGTGGATGAGCCCGGTATCTCTGGTTCTCCATCAACGGGAGGGTCGGTCTGAATGCTGTCTCAGCTCTTTCGCTGCACTGACCCCCTTCAGTGCCGAGGATGGCACCGAAACTGTCACCTGGCCTGTCCCTGTGCACGGGTTGTTGTCATTCCTAAGGGCAGGATCCCTAGAAGGGTTCCGGCTCTTAGGGGAGGAAAAGGTTAAAAAAACCCCCAATCATCCATCTCCTTGGATCAGGGACTTACCTGAGCATCCTCGGGGACGAGGATCTCTCGTGCCTCTAGCAGTCGGACTGGCTGACCGTGGGTTGTCCTCCCCAGCCACCTCCTGTTAACAAGCAGGATGGGATGCGTCTGTCTACGGAGGTTGGCATTTCCAATAGGTATGTTATTTACAGAGCCCTGTAATACTCGGTTCTACTACTTGTCTCTGTCAGGTTTAAATCTCTGCAAGATGAGGCCACTCTTTTGCAACTGTGCATTTCCCTTTCCTACCTGATTCTTCACAAATTTGGAAAGTCAATTTGCAGAGAGCTTAGAACCATAGACTCATAGAATCATTCAGGTTGGAAAAGGCCTCTAAGGCTATCGAGTCCAACCACAAACCTAACACCGCCAAGTCCACCACAAAACCACGTCCCCAAGTGCCACATCTACACGTCTTTTAAATACCTCCTGGGATGGTGACTCAACCTCTTCCCTGGGCAGCCTGTTCCAGTGCTCCATAAGCCTTTTGGTGAAGAAATTCTTCCTGCCTTTTGCTCTGGTGTTCGGAGAACACAATACCACTGGGTGTCAAGGAAGCATCTCAACAGGGACAGAAAGAAGGGGGAAAGAGAGGCAGAAGAGAGAGGGAAGAGAAAGAAAAGTGAGGGGGGAAGAAAGAAGAGAAAATCGAAGGAGGAGATTTTCTCTACCCCTCCCTCCTTCCTTACTTCCTCGCTCACCTTTCCCCTCCTTCCTTTTCCCCTTCCTTCCTTCTGTTCCTTCCTTCCTTCTTTCCTTCTCCCCCCCCCCCTTCCCTCCTCTTCCTTCCTCTCCCTTCCTTCCCTCCTTCCTCCTTCTCCTCCTCCTTCCTCTTCCTTCCCTCCTTCCCTCCGCCTTCTGCCCTCCTTAAAAGGACTGGCTTCTGCCCCTCCAGCTCTACGCTCGTCACCTCAATTCTCTAAACCTCATGAGTGATTCAGCACTGGGTGGAAAGTGACTGGTGACCCTGTTTTCTGAAGAACACTCCTTCTGTGCCTGGCACAGTGAATCTACACCACTGACAACTTGCTTTTAAGAGAAAGGATTGTTCTCTGTCTGGTGGCATGTTGAGGCCGGAAGCTTTGTTTTGCCAAGCTAGCAGGAACTGGAGGAATCCCTCCATTCTGAACGATGCAACAGAACAGGTCCCAGGGAACATTATTTAAGTGCCTGTGGAGGTCAGGTAAAGTTTTGCCCAAGCAGAGCTTATGCTGGCTACCACTGTGCCGAGCAGTTTCTATGTACCTGACGGGCTAGTGCCTAATGTCACGTTGCTCAGGCACACAACCTCTCCAAAAAATTCGTTTACTCTGGCAGGGGCGGTAAATGACTGCTTTTCTTTTTCTCACTTACTTAATTGGATTCTAGTTACTCTCAGCTGTGAAAGTATTATTAGAACCTGTCCGTTAAGATTTTCCAGGAGAGGACGAACCTGTCATTCAAACCTGCAGTGCAACACATCTGTGTGCAGAAACCTAGACAGACTCCATGGATCTATGCAGAAACAGCAGGAGGCAAGAGAGATGACATTCAGGAAATAGGCAGCCCACCCGCTTTAGATACTGCAAATCCAGAAAAGTGTCAAATTTAAAGAAACGGGCCTCCTGAATGCAGGTTGTTTCGCACATTGTAGCATGGGCAGTTCAAGAACACCAGAATGACATGTATTGCTTTGAACTTCACTATTTTACACAACTTCCAAATTTTCTCCCCCTCCCAGACCAGTTTGGGAAACAATTAGTAGGAGTGATGCCATTAGTCACACGATTAGCTATGAAGAAGCAAGGTTCCCTCTCTCTTCTACTTCCAAGAGGGAGTAGAAAAAAGAAGAGAGAGGCACCTCCAACGACTAGCAAGAGCGTGCGTGACTCTCCATCTCTACATTACACAGACAGTGTTGGCCTCAGGTTGGTATCAGCCAAGCACTGGCCTGCAAGACCTTACCTGCAACAGCTGGCGAAAGGGTGATTGCTCCTCGTGGATAAATCTCTGTGTCCCAGAAGCTAGCACTTGAGTGGACAGCAGTGGGATAAAACATGGCAGCATACCTGCACAGCACTGGACGTCCAACCAATTTTTCATTCTGTTCGCTCTCGCACGCTGCTGGGAGTTCCAAGGTGGAAGTTCTCCTCTTCTGTCTGTCTGTGCCACTCCAAGTGCCTTCCATTGCTGAAACAGCAAGCGTCCTTCTGGTGGCTCCTAAGAAGGAGATTAGAAAAAAAACTGAAACCTTCCTCAGCACGTGGATGGGGAATAGATACCCGGTTGTGGGCCACATTGGCAAAGTTGGGCTACAGCCATTTCAAGTCTCAACCCAGCAACCATCTCCTTTCTGCCCTAGCAGCCTGTGTGCCTGCACAAACTGTCCTCGTAAAGTGGCATTCTGCTAGTCACCTCTTTTCCCTGGCATGCACTCCTGACATAATGATATACCTCTCCTGAGGCATTCCGGACCGGTCCTGAGGCTTCACCTTGCAAACTACAGGGAAGTGGGGAAGACACCAGGAGATACTTTGCATCCGATCACAGAAGAGCAGTTTTGCAAACTTGCCGTTTTCAAGCTGTCCGCTAAAAAGCGGCAGGGATCACCCAGACAAGTGTATTTCAGAGATTTTCACTGAAGCCCGGGGAACGACGCTAGTCTTCTGAAATGCCAGAACTGTGCATGAATACTTCCTCCTCTAAGAGAATTACTTATTCTGGCAACCACATGGTAAGGCATGAAAGAGTCTTGACCGTTTATTCATCAGTTCCACTTGCAAAACCAAATAACATTTCACAAAAAGACAACAGTCATCTCTCTTAGAATCTCTTTTTCTTCACTGACTCTCTCAGGTTAAACAAATCCACTTTAGTCCCACTCACTAGCTACCAGATACCTGAAACTCTGTCAGAGCAGCTACACATCCAAATATTAAGACACACTGTTCACTATTTAGAAAAGAAAAAAAAAAAGGAGGGGCAAATTTCTGACAGGATCTTAGAAATCTAATAACCAGTAAAACCACATTACAGACAGGCGTAAGCTACAGGCAACACACAGCATGCTGCTCAGGGAATGAACGGACACCCAAGCACACGAGTGTGTTTAGAGCTGTGAAATGTAAAAATGATACAACATGTGTATTTCACACTCAAGCTGTGGCATTCATGTGCTAATGGCAATTCCCAGACCTTGATGACAACATCAGTCCTTCCTAAGAAAAAGAAAGTGAGTTCGCAATTGTTTCATGAGGATTTGTTTGACGCGCGACAAATGACTTCCAATAGAAAACGTCATTTGGGGGGAAAAAAGCCCCGACTTCAAAAGACATTCCAATTGCTTTCATTTCAACTAGAACTTGTTTTTCACACTTTGTGAAAACTCGGTTTCAAAATGTATGAAGGACAAAGAAGGCAAGGACTGGACTGCTCAAAGAAAGAAGGAACTGTTGTTTCAAATCAGTTAGTACCGGGACCAAGCAGAAAGAAGGTGGAGCTTCTGGGTGTGGATTTGCCAAACCTTGGTGCTTCACGGCTGTGGTCGCGCACGTCATGTCTTTGGTGTCACTGCTGATCTGGGCAGTCTCTCTCTCACAGACATTTTTTCTTTTATGCTGCTGGACGTCAGGTGGATTAATGCTCCAGCACAGCTAGCTCTGTAGCGCAGACGGAATGAGAAGATGAATTGCCACGTCTCAAAGATGCTCAACCGTGTGTCCTGCTCAGCCAGAGGAAGTGAAACTCTACATTTAGTCTAAGAGCCCCATGGCACGAGCTACTGCAAGGACCTTGTGTAGGTCCCGAAAAGCAACCAGCCAAGCCCTTGAAGACAGCAGCCCATTTCTTTCTGGCTCAAACACGACTCGGTTTAAGGTGATGAACCTACATGACCAAGACAAAGCTAATGAAAGAACTAAATTTACCTCTCTCTTTAGGAGCGCTGCTAGAAGCAGAAAGGACCAAACAGCTTCCCGCCAACCAGAGCCGCTTTCATCCTAACGCGACCATTAGTGCTGGTGTTGCGACGGTAGCTTGCAAGGCACCCACAGCCAGCAAAATCATGAACTGCAGCGGTGCCTTCCCCAGCTATTGTAGCAATCACCTTTTACAACCGTGCTTTAAAAAGACATCCCCGTTTGCCAGTGGAAGCGGAAGAGAAGCAGTTTCAACAATTCCCCCTTGCCCATGCAGCGGCTCCTTGGTGCAGAGAAAACCCCAGGCTGCTCTGCGTCACAGCTGAGAGGAGCAGTCACTCCAATTTTAAAGCAGTTCAATTATCAGTTGCCAGGAACCATACCAAAGAGTTGCTGGTGAGACCATGGTATCTCCAGTGAGTAAACCAGGATTATAAACAATTCTTAACTGAAATGAGAGATTCTTCATAGCCCTCTCTCACCTAAACCATCACGTGCTCCTTTTCCCCGCCCCAGGTAGCTGATACTCCATTTTTTCTCCAAGCTGTACAAAAGTCAGTGTCCTACACAGCAGCTGGCAAAGGTTACTCCACTGTCTTTTCTCATGTGTACTGTGACATTTTGGCCATGCTTTAGCTAACAGAACTTGGCAGACTGTAGGAAAAAAATGCACCTAAAGATTAAGACTTGGAATATTTTACTGTTCGTTTCACAAGATCAGAATCTTCAGCCAAAATTCTCAGAAAACTGTTATTTTTTCCCCTTTAGACATGAGCAAAGATACAAATCCAAAGTTAATGAAGCAAAGGTATTCCAGTTCACGGTGCAAACCTAGATGAATCACAAATGCAGAAGACCTATTAATTGGGATGGTCGTTCGAGTGACGTTGAACTTTTGCCTGCTGCCTCCAGGGGAGGTATGGAGAAGGCAGAGCCAGACTCGTCCCAGCTGGAGAAAAGCAGATCTCTGGTCACCACAAAGGTGGTCAAACACCTGAACGGGCGGCCCAGAGAGGCTGTGGCGTATTCAGCCTTGCAGATATTTGAACTCAGCTGCCCAAGGCCTCGAGCAACCTGAATCAGATGCCCTCCTCTGAGAGGGGGATTAGACCAGAGACCTCCAGAGGTCCTCTCCAACCTGAATTGCTCCATCAGTTCTACCTCATACAGTCAACGAATGCATGCATCCATCAAGCTGCAATGGAGTATAACTCCATCATTGCTTTTTATCATAACATTCAGCTTTAAGCACAGGAATTTTGACTTGGCAACATTCAATGAAACGTCAGGATCCTTCAGTAAAGGTTATAAATGAATAGCTCCCGCAGGAAGGGTGTGTTCCTCCTCCCCTGCTGCCCTGTTACACGGAAAGAACCAGTCCACCAGGAACCAACCACCTGCAAGGAGTCCATGAAATAACAACGATCTTTTCAAAGCTCTCTGCTCAGGTAAATACGATGCTGGCAGATTTTGTCAGGGAATGGTAATTTTTCCAAACACCTTCAGCTACCAAGCTGCTAGAACAGAATCAACGTTGCTGAATAATTTAGTGCTGCTGAGCTATTCCATCACCCACCTCTATTATTCTCCCACTTTGACAACACTGCTCCTCCACCTGCGTAAGCCAAAACCAAACTCCCTACTTACTCTTGTGCAAACAACAGGAGCTTTGGGCTACTCAGTTCTACATATGCTATTAAAATCATTAACACATTTCTTTTCCCGGACTGTGACGCTAGTATCACTAAGCACGCATCTCTGCAAATAAAATGCTAGGACTACACAACAAGAGACAAAGCTCTGTGCTCGATTTTTGAGAAGACATCATCTGCTGTCATGGTATTCTGACTCTCCAAAACAGCCCAAAGTAGGCCAGGCCATCCAGTTGTCCTAAAAAACACCTTCCATCCATCTTTCACCAGAACATTTTCGGACTGATAGCTAGAACCAGTATAAATCCTGAATCACCAGAATTTGCTGCATGCCGTCTTTGACGGTACTTGTACACCAACTCTCCCTTCTCAGAAGCACGCTGCTCCCTTAGCCTGGCCTTCAGGTCACAGTCCTGCCACCCATTTGCTGTGCGACCTAGAAAAAAAGAGTTTGCTTCCATCGCTGTCTCCGTCCTCCCTCCCGCAAGACATGCTCCCTGACCTGACTGACGGTTTGGGGGCAGGCTGCTAGCAACCAGCAACCCACCTCTGTTCATCAGCTTTGGAGGTCTTCTGTAAACACAGTCTATTTTGTCCTGAAGGGTGCAATCTGGGTGGTTTAACGGTGTGTTTTGGGAGTGGTTTTGGCAGCACTCAGGCATTCCCACTCTGCTGGTATGGCCTCCCAAAGGAACCTCTCTGCTTCCAGCCTTGACTTGGATTCTTTTGGCTCTTTTGACTCATTAATACCCCTCGACAGAAGTCATGTGAACCCGTCGCTACACAGTTAACAGCATCTGAGGAAAAGGAAGTCAGGCTTCACTATAAATTAGTATTTCACAGACAGACGTCAAGGCCCTCTTTGGAAAAATTAATCAATCCACAACTTTTCTCAGCCTGTCTGCCTTTTGCTCATGGTTTTCAAGATCATTCGAGGGCTTTGCAGTCAAATACTTCATTTTCTCTTGACGTTTCGAAGAATGAAGCAACACGTATGCAGAAAGTACCACTGGCATACAAATCAAAAGTCACTGAACATAGTGAGATCGCTCCCGGTTTCAGACAAGTCTCAGGCCCTCTGCCGATACCAACAGATGCTGCAGTATCAGTTACGTTCTCCAAGTTGTCCTGACAGCACGAGACAGACAGACTAACAAAACACCGGGAGAGGAACCCGCACCTACCTACTGCCTCCTTTCCTGTTGAAAATGGGGTAGGCGGCCCACAAAGGAAAGGATGCTGTCAAACAGGGTTTCCAGGGACACTGTAATTGCTTTAGATTATGCAATTAAAAATCAAGAACACTCACGCCTTTGACAGAATTACTTCTTTGGCTGCTGCAAACCTACCACCAATATTTCCACAGACTTCTGGGTGGAGATAACGGCATTTAGTAGCTCTTTAGAAACATCTCCTATGGACGGCAGCATCAGGATCAGCTGTAGGCACAGCAAAGTTTTGGACAACAATGTAAGAACCTAAGGGCGCCAAACTTTTGCTCAGTCCCATAGTTTCAAACCTTCAGACTCCGATTCAGTCCTTGCTGACATCCTGAGGAAAATTGCCTTGGGCAGTCCCCAGATGCATTGTGTTTCACCTAGCGCATCCCTGAGCTGACGGAAGAGCTATGAGATGGAGGGAATCCCATCTCCATTCTGTAAATGAGGAAAGACCTTGAGAGACCTGCAGAGAGTTTCCCCAAGAGGCAGGGCAGGCAACGGATACCTGTTCTTCGTTTTCTTACGGCTTCTTCATCAGTCCACAACAGGTCCAAAGAGGAGGTACGTGTTCAGGGCCTGTCAGTTCCAAAAGCCCATCTGACGGGCCACCCTGGTTTGCTGTTTCATTTCCACTGTTAGCAGAAGCTTGGCATTTTGCTGAGATCAGCAACGGGATTTCAACAAAAAAGTTTCTCGCATGCTTCCCAGATGGGAGGACAGTGATCATGCCTTCAAGCACCGGATTTTAGAGAAAAACACCTGTTTTCACATGAAAGAAGACTTACATAGATACACAGATGAGGACAGCAGCTCTATTAATTTCACCAGTGGTAATAACTTCTGCAGGCTCCACCAGAAACACGTTGTCTGAGAAGGTAAATAAAAAGGAAATCTGCTTTTACTTTCAGGTGCCTTACTGCATATTTGCTTAAAACGTGTTTGCTTCAAAAGAGTTCCTTCAACTAGTAACTCCTGAAGGAAAGGCAATTTTCCCTCCATCATGGTTCACTGCCCCTTTTTCATCTGCCTACAGCACACAGCTTCCAGCTATTATCTCCCAGTAGACTGTCTTGCACTGCAGGTCAGGTACATTGCCTTGGAAGAAAAGTTCTTTTCTATTAATCAGTTTTTCAATGCCTGCTAATGTTCTAGGCTGCTGACATTAACAGAAGCATTGTAACGAGCTATAACGAACAGTAACGAGCTATCGCCACACTTTCACTGCACTCCGACATCACTACTGCTGTCGATTCACCTAGTGCCCTGATCACCACCATCTTTCTCTGTAGACAGCAATTTCACAGGGAAACATTTCATTCTTCTTTGACATCAAAATATACTCCCACTTTTCCTAGTCCACACTGAAAGAGTCTAATTTAGTCAGTCTGTTTTTCTTTAGTAGGCCTCTTTGCAATGAAGTCGGGCTTCGTGAATGGAGAGCTACGCTACCCACTCACTGCCTTGCAGCTTGCACGGCTACTCACAGCTACCACAGAATAAACAGAGCGAAGCTCTCCCGCCTCGTCTGCAGCGCTACAAATACCACAAAAGCAGAAAGCAATGGCAAATTGCAGACTTGGTTTCATAGCAGCAGCTTGTAGCCCTCACCTAACATCGCTTGGTTTCAGCAAAGTTCTTACAACGCGATCTCCGTTCTGACCTGATGGCGGTGACCGAGTCCTCCCAGGTTTGAGAGCGATACCATGGGCTTCAGTGGGGACGGAAATGCAGCGCAGGGCAAGGGGCTGGTTCACCTCACCCTCCCTCCAGAGCAAGGAGGGACAGAAATGGCTGGGCCAGGTAGAGCAAGTGCTCAGCACACGCACTGCTCAACAGAGGATGTACCACTTGAATTGATCCTCTTCGACTCAGCCATGGTGTTCCCAGGACAGGAGAGAGATGTTGCCCACTGCTTCCTCACGGTGGCGCGATCCCACCACAGACTGAGCTCTCCAAAGCCCTGGGAGATGGTGGCTTAAGAGAATATGGGATAAACTGTAGCACTGCATTAAAAGGTCACACGGTCAGAAGAGAGGGCTGGGCACGCCAATACCATTAAACGCACCAGCAAGACTTAGTCAGTCTGCCAAGAAACGGGGGAAGCTGGGGCACCTCCTGCAACGGGGCTCTGCACCGGGCTGGCTACCACCGGTCCCCCATAGCAATGCTGCCATGTATACCACAACCTGGAAAGCCCTGAGCTGTGCTTCTGCAAGTTTCTGACAAAGACCAAGCATGTTGTCTGGCAAGATATGCCTGAGCTACCTCAAAATTTGCTAATTCAGACACCCGTGGCAACAGAGGTGCAACAAGAAGACAGCAGCAGAGGTGAATATTCCATGTACGAACCAAGCTGCTTGCCTGGATTTTGGATTTCCCAGTTTTGCTCTTACAAGAAGATGGCTGAGCCGGCTTTAGACTGTTCTGGTCACGCCTGCGTGAGCTATGCCCGCATCTTGAATGTAACGCGATCCCGTGCTGTATCCACGTATTTTCCGTAGTTTTGGTGTACTGACGCTTACACAGCTGATTGCAGGGAGCACCAACTAAAAATTCTTGCAGCTGCCTAAGTTACTCAGAGGACAAATGCTCACATACAGTGGATCTTGGACTGGACACGGTTCAATACCGTGCGAAGGGCACAAAGCAGCTCGTGAAAAAGAAATTAGTATTCCCTCATAATATCAGAGGTGCCTCACAAGCGTGAAAAAGGGAACAGAGATAAATATGAAAGGTCGAGAAAAAATCCCAAACTCTTCACTTTCCAAGCAAAAACCTGGCAGGTTCTCAAAATATAAAAGCCATCTGCCCAGGTCCTGCAAACGCGCGTTTTGCTCACAGACAAGGCAATGAGCAATTTCTTTTAAAAATCTGTATTCTCTCCATGTTTAGGCTTCTCCTGGGACCTCACACGGTGCCAATAAAATCTTTTGCTATTCTGGACATAACGTCAGGTGTGCGCATATGCTCCAAAAGGCAAGAAGTTTATCTTCACTAAAACAAGAGTCACCACCTTACCTAAAATCTGCATGCATGGAAGAAAAAGGTTTCTCATTTGCGTTAAATAAAAGGCCCAACATTATAACTCAGGGTAGCCCTGCTGAATTTTCAGTGTACCAAAATTAATGATATACTTCAGAGCAATTTTGCATGAGCCAGTGACTCTCCTCCTTCACAGGGATATTGAAACATTCAGATACACTGGGGAATTACATTATTAAACGTGCTGCAGAGCATACTGAAAATGGAATCCTGCTGAAAGTTTCTTTTGCTTTGCACAGAAATTCTCTTTCTGACTCTTGCTAACGATCGTTGCTATTACTTCAGTCTAGATCACTTAACCATCTACTGGGGAAAAAAAAGGAAAAAGAAAGAGGGAGGAAGAAATCTCACCAGGCTGAGCAATGCCTTTGGTCAACAGAGAACGGGGACGTCAGCAGAAGTCGGCTGCCTCCTCGGGTTGTTGCTCTCAGATGGTACCACTACCCTCAAGAGGCTGCAAAAGGCCACAATCCTACTGCTTGCTCTGCCTGTGCTGGCGCGCCAGAAACCCAGCCATCACGTTGCTACCGGGAGACAGTCAGAGCATGCATGCAGTGCTGGCCTGAGAAGGTTCCCCCATCCAACAGCAGCAGCTCCTCCCTGCCCTCACCTCCCCATCAGCAGCAGAAGCAGCAAATTCACCGTCCCACAGACTTGCCTCCCCCAAGTGTCATCTCCTTCACTCCCATGCATGCAGACACTTCCCACATTTGCTTTGCAACTGTGCCAAGCTGTACCTCATTAACACCACGCAGTACGGAGATGTTCAGTCCAATTTTGAAGTCTAAGGTGAGAAACAGAGAGAATAAATTACTTGTTTAAAAACAAACAAACAAACAAACAAACAAAAAAAAGCCCACACAAAACTCACATCAACACAGATGTAGAGCATTTCAAAGGCAATCGCTGGATCACTGCATTCTCGACCACTGATGCACAGCTGCGTTTCTTCCTGTGGTGACACACTGTTGGGTGCATTCATTTTAGCTTGTCCGCCAACTAGCATCAGATTTTGCCGTCAGCCGGGCCTCCTGCGGAAGCGTACACTGCGATGAAGAACAGGCTGCCCGACAGCTACCGATGGCCAGTGGACGGCACCGCTTACAGCGAGAAGGATGTAGGGTTGCAATGTGCGTCTTCACAGCAACAACACACACCACGTTATCAAGACGTCGGAACGTGGCGGGCCCTGGCTGAGGATTTGCTGCCCTCGAGGCCGCACACCACCGGAAAGCAGACCGAACCACCGCCAGCCAGCGCTGTGGGGACAGGCGGTCCTCCAGGCACCCTCAGCACACGAAGCTGTTGCTACCACCAAAGCTGCGCTTGACCCTGGCCCCTCTGCAGGGCGCGAGTGTTAACTCATTAGCCGCACCCCGAGCTCACTGTGCACAGACAAAACTCCCGCGGCCGTCGGCGGAGGCAGCCGGCACCCCGGGCCTGAGGGGCCTGAGGAGCCTGAGGGGCCTGAGGGGCCTGAGGAGCCTGAGGAGCCGGAGGGGCCTGAGGGACCTGACGGGCCGGAGGGGCCTGAGGCACCGCGGCACCGGCCGCCCCGCCGACCGGGCCGGGGCCCGCGCGCTCCGCAGCGTCGGCCGTCCTGATTGGCCCGGGTGCCCGGGACCCCCTCTCGAGGAGAAGCGGGGAGGGACGGGACCAGCTCGCCCGCGGCTAATGGCTGCCTGCCCACAAGATGGCGCTCCCGCGCTGAGGCGCAGGGGCCCGCGGTCGAACAAAGCTGTGAGGATAGAATCATAGACGCGATTAGGTTGCGAAAGGCCCTCAACACCATGGAGTGCAACCGTAAACCTAGCGCTGCCGAGTCCACCGCCAAACCATGTCCCTAAGTGCCGCATCGGCACGTCTTTTAAATACCTTCAGGGATGGTGACTCAACCACTTCCCTGGGCAGCCTGTTCCAGTGCCTGACAACCCGTTCGGGTCAAGAAATTTTTCCTAATATCCGATCTAAACCTCCCCTGGTGCAATTTGAGGCTGTTTCCTCCTCTTGTCCTGTCACTTGTTACTTGGGAGAAGAGACCGCCCCCCACCTCGCTACAGCCTCCTTTCAGGTAGTTGTAGAGAGCGATAAGGGTCTCCCCTCAGCCTCCTTTTCTCCAGACTAAACAACCCCCGCTCCCTCAGCCGCTCCCCACAGGACTTGTGCTCCAGGCCCCTCACCAGCTTCGTTGCCCTTCTCTGGACACGCTCCAGCACCTCAATGTCTTTCCTGGAGTGAGGGGGCCCAAAACTGAACGCAGCACTCGAGGTGCGGCCTCACCAGTGCCGAGTACAGGGGGACGATCGCTTCCCTGCTCCTGCTGGCCACGCTACTTCTGATACAGGCCAGGATGCGATTGGCCTTCTTGGCCACCTGGGCACACTGCCAGGTCGTTTTTGTCCTACCTCCATCATGTTCGTTCTGTTTCTCCGGACTGGTCTTGCTAGTTTCAACCTTGCGGTTTGAATAAGGATTACCTCACTGTATGTGTCCCAACCAATGTCATGACTAACACATCACGCTAAGAAGATGGAGCTTCCATTTTGGTAAAAAAAACTATTTCCCTGAAGTTTCATATCATTTTTGCACTAGCATAAACTTTTCTTCCCGTATGAGGAACGGAAAAAGGCCCAAGGATTACGCTTCTTGCATCACGCTAGCGATACCTGCCGACAGCGGAGTTTAGGTACGAGGTTTCCCCGCGAAGAAAAGACGGCATTCAATAGCTTTGTACAGATGAATTCAGACAAACTTGTAATTACCGGTTTCCTCAGCAGTGAGGCGCGAGGAAATCCTAACAGCACTGGAGTAACGGAAGAAATTACTGCAGACCAAAACTCCTTCGCCAGGTATTCTCTCTCAGCGTCAAATCAGTCATGCTACACGCAATTAAACTATCATCCAAGACACAGCACTACAGGGACAGGAAAAAAACCCAAACCACAACCCAACAACCTTACTGCCAGTGATTCAAATTTGCCATACATCTACGACGCAGATATTCTGCCTCACATATTTGATTTTGCCACCCATTTTCACGGGCTCTACATGGTACGGTGGAAGGATGTTCCGTCCTTAATAAACTGATCTCTTTTGTGGTTTCTCAAGGATGAGGGAAGGGCACGTGCATCACACCATGGGCCTCACGCTTCCCTCTGCTGTGCAACCAAGAGAAAAGCAACGGGTGTGCAGAAACCATTTCCCTAGATCCTGATCTTCTGAAATGTTAGTGGCGGCCTAGCGGGAGTGTACCGCCCTAGCGTCAACACTGTTTATAAGAGAAATCTTATTAAAAGATTCATTTTAGGTGGATGAGACATTTTATACTAAAAAAAAATATTTAATTTTGACTTTGTACAGTTAAATAGTATTCACAGCTTAATATTCGTTGGAATATTTCGCTGTTGCCAGAACTTTCTGCTTCTCCCACTCCCCTCTTACCCAAAGTACAATGCTTATGAAACGCATAATTTTGCATTTTATCCTGGAAAAGTCTTTGCTCACTGTTTTTCCAGCAAGCTTTGATGTTTATCTGGGAAACCAGAGCTGTGGGATGGAGCACAGTGCTTCCCGTTCTTGTTTTTTTTCCACTGTGCATCTGATGGCGACTGCGGCAGCGATGGCTTGGCAAAGGCACCTGCCGGGAAGCTGGAGGGGGTCTCGGGAAGGAATTAAGAGTATGGAAACAGTGCCGCCCAGAAATAGAGGGTGGTGACTTATGCCGCCGCCTGGTGATGCCAGTGCTTTCCGAGTTTGTGCCTCTGTTGTGACGGCTGCTCTAGAGAGGAGACGCTGGCTGTGACCAGATGGGAGAAACTGAAGGAGCGTCCTCAGGATCGGGGTGATTTGAGATTCCCTGTCTGGTCTGTAATTTTTGGGTGCAACACAGAGACGTTGAAGCCGGAGCATCCATCCGTTCCTCAGCTGGCCAAGCAGAATCGAGAGCGCCGTGGAAGAAGCTCTGACTCACAAGCCTTGCCTATGCTGAGACTAGTCATTCCTGCACTCCCCAAAACACACCAAGAGGTCGTTTCCCGCGCAGTTCAGGGCACCGAGGGAGGGTGAGGATGGGTTCATGTGCAAACAGAGGACGTCGTTAAGAAAGTCCTTCCTCTGTCAGAACCAATCCCTGCCTCCTGATTTCAGGTCACCCCTCTCTGAAACCAAAGCGCCTCAGCGAGACAGGCAGGAAGCTGACAAAGCATTTCCCAGGGGGTAAACACCGGTTCACCTTGGGAAGTGCTTCTCTGCACCGCCTGTGCTGGGATGAGATCTAGGAACAGGCACGTTCTGTCTACGTGTCTGTGTTCTCACGCCTCCTGTGAATGTAGCTGGGCTCCTCGGAATGCCAAGGCACAGCCAAAGGAGGAAGGACTGTCTGTTATATAGCAGTGTTCAAAATGCAGTTTTTTCGGGGAGAGAAGCAATCAGACATCTACAAAGGAGCATGCTGCTGTGATTCCTACCACCATGTAACAAGCAGCTGCGGAAACCAGCAGTAGAAAGGTCAGCTCTCTGCACCTTCTTGTGAAAGTTCTCCACAATTACACCATCACAAAATCCACCGGCTATCTGTGGCCAGGAACACGGCTGTGACACTGCCTCCTCCAAGACACTAGCACGCCAGATGCGAGCACTGAAGAACTGGTGCTGTCAGCAGCTGTTGAACACGAGAAGCCTTCGAAACAGGGGAACTCATGG
This sequence comes from Aquila chrysaetos chrysaetos, assembly GCF_900496995.4. Taxonomy (NCBI): domain Eukaryota; kingdom Metazoa; phylum Chordata; class Aves; order Accipitriformes; family Accipitridae; genus Aquila; species Aquila chrysaetos. The sequence continues at coordinate 17,203,639 of NC_044030.1, read as the reverse complement.
GATTATTCAGCCTGTTCCTTGGCCGGTCGCTGCCTTCCACACCCGGCTTCTTCACTGCTTCCAAAGACGACTGAAACCGAGCTCTGCACGCACATACACGAACCCCCGGGCACCGGCACAGACATCTCCAGCAGGACAAACCTCTACCCACCTTGGAGAGGTTCCTGCTTTGTCATGCTCTGTGGGATGCAGAGAGGAGTGCTGGAGGTGGCAAGGTTATAGCTCATCCCAACTCCTTTTATTGACAATAACAGAACTCAAGCTCAGTCGATTTTTTTTAAATTTTTTTTTAATATCAGACTAAATTTATTTTTTCATTGTTTTATCCATTTGCTCTTTTTTATGCTACTTTTGACTTCTGTACATAGTCCTTTCCTTCCTTTGATGTTTCTATCTCTTCCTTTCTTTGCACCTTCCCCTCCCTGATTGTCAGCTGAGCTATTTTCAGATCTTTTAGGGTCCTATTTTTCACCCGCCTGGTACCAGATGTGCCAACACAATAATAATTCTCATTATTTTGCCCATAACTGCCTTCTCTTTGGGCCATTTTCACAGCTGGCAAAGTTTTGGTCTTTCATCTGCAATTTTCTGACAGTAAGGTGGGTAAGGACCGAAGCAAGTGATTTCCTACGGACTGCAGTGCAACAACGAATGGCAAGCCAGACCTTTTCTCTCTCAAGCAAAGCTGCTTTGAAAGGACTGGTGAACTGCCATCACGGAAAGGCAGAGATGTTGACAAAGGATCACACTGAATGGATTTCAAAGGGGACAGGAAGCTCAGCTTGCAAAATGAGGCACAAGAATCTTTTTCCCAACAAGACCTTTGGCATCGCTTTAGCACCACTTCATGATGGCGAGCTGTCCCAGGAGAAGAGCTTTGTCAGCCCCCCACCCCGTCTGCACACCCCTCCTGCCGCCGGCGGGAGTGCTCCGGCCGGCCGTAGGTGTGGCAGCCTGCTGCGCCCAGCTGGGAGAGGAAGCCCCTGCCAAGCCCCTCAGGCACACCTGGGTTGGGGGGGACCGCTCCTTGCTGTCCCCACAGCAACACCCCACAGCGGGGTCCAGGGCTCCGAGGATGCTCCTTCCAGCCGGGCAGAGCTCAGGATGCCCTTCATGGCACTGGGACCGGGTGGGGGCACCAGGGGATGCCAGCAGGGACCGCGGGTAATGCCCAGTTAGGTCCCCATCGGACCTGTGACGAAACCAGCTTCCCCTCCTGCCCGCTCTGCCCTCAGCATCTGTTGTGCCGCCGGTGCGTGGCTGCAGCAGGATTTCCTGCAGGAGGAGGCACCACCAACACTGGCCCTGGGGCTCCGGGCACCCATGGCTGTGCCCCCCAGCTGGCTGGCGGCAGCCGTGGTGGGGCACGGGGACGCCGGGAAAGGCACCAGGAGAAGGGGGAGAAAGCAGCACCCGGAGACTGTGTCAGGGAAACAGGAATTTATTTCCTTTTCCTTGAATCAAGGGTTGACAGAGCCCTGCTAGTGCCGCCGGCGGGGTGGCCTCTTGCAGGGCTGGGCAGAGTCCCAGGGGCCGGAGGCCTTCCTCTTCGGGGGGCGCCAGGGCCCCCTGGGCAAGCGGTCCCTGCCCCGGCCAGGAGCGGAGGGGCTGCAGCCCTGGGCAGAGGGACTTGCCGCCGCCGCCTCCCCCGGCTCCTCCTGGGGCTGATCTTGCTCTGCAAGGACGGGCGCAGATGGGCGGCTGTCGGGACCCCCGCGGAGGGTGGCCTCTGACGTGCTGGCTTCCTCTTCCACGTCGGGGCCTGCAGCGCTGCTGGAGGAGGCCGGGTGGGGAGCGGGAGTCCACCCCGGGGAGGCCGTGGAGCTGGGGCTGGCTGCAGGGCCGTTGTCCTCCCCGCCGGCAGCGCGGGGGTCCTGCTGGCCCAGGTGCTGGCGGACCGCCCAGCCGCACAGGCGAACGGCGGCGGTGATGAGCCGGGGGACGAATGTCCGCGTGTGTTGTGACAGGCAGTTCTGCAGCTTCTGCACCAACACCTCCTCATCCAGACCCCAGAGGCACAGGTGGGCCACAATGATCCCCTCCGCGGCAGCCACCTCCCACCACTGCTCCTCATAGAGCACCCCGAGCTCATGTCGCACCCAGGGCAGCAGGGGCCTGATGTTATTGGGGTGGCTCTTGAAAAAGTCCGCCCAGACCGCAGGAGGGAAGCTGCCCACTTGAGCCCAGGGCACCAGCCCCGCAGGCCCCTGCTCATCCTGGTGGTCTTCAGCCATTGGCTCTCTGAGGCTTGGGACATCCAATGTCAAAAAATCATCCTCCGACCGCACTGAGAACAAGATGGCCGTCGTCCCCGACCTGCACAGGGGGCAGTTTGGCTTCTGCTGTACCCAGCGCAGTGCACAGCCTAAGCAAAACTGGTGGAGGCAAGGCGACATGTAGGCGATGTCGTCTTGATCGTCGCAGCAGATGGGGCAGCTCCACTCGCTCTCGGTGGCCATGCTCTCTGCATGCTGAGGTGAGCTGGGAAGCGCTGAGGACAAGGAGCTGCTCCCTCTTGCTGGCGCTGCAGCGGCGGCTGTCGTGCGCTGCAAAATGGAGAGAGGCCACGGTCACTCGCTGTCCCGGGGAGGGGAGGGGAGGAAGAAATGCCCAGGCCCCTCGAGAAGGACACCCTCCTGGCTCCCCAAGCCCCATCACCCCCGCCCCACGGCTGCTCGGGGAGGGGGGACACGTTTCCGCGCACAGCTCACCTCCGCTGCTGCAAGCGCACCCCGCGGTGCCCAGCTGCCTGAACCAGGCAGGGCTGGGGAAACACAGGGCATGGTTCTGGGATGGGCACTGAGAGCTGCCGATGGCAGCCACCAAAGCACCACCCAGCACCAGGAGAAACCTTGCTCGACCCTCCAGACCTCGCAGGCACGCTCGGCAGGAGCCCAGGCACGAGCCAGACTGGCCCAGGCTCTGCTGGTGCCCGGAGACAAGCAGCAAAGGGACACGAGGTCACAGTGCATCGCCCGCTGATGTCACAGGCCACCGCTCGGCCTTCCACGCCCACAGGTGCACAGCATCTGGAGAAAAAGAAAATAGCGTTTCTTGTTTCATCTTCTACATTTCCCTGTTGCCCTGGCTGGTCACCTGCAACACACGCCCATGACTGTGTGTCTCGTCCCCACTCCTGACGCCTTGCAGAGGTCTCCTGCAAGGGGGAGCCTGGCGGGAACAGTCGGCGTGGACTGCCCGCGGCTGGGTGACGTGTCCCCCAGCTGGCTGCCTTTCCCCGTGCAATGCCGGGATTTGCAGAGGGGACCTGGGTGGTTAGTGGCCAGCCCTGGGTGAGAGTCTCCCGGCCTGCTGGGTCGTGCCCCCCGCCGGCGGGGAGAAGCCTGAAGGGGCATTGCGCTCCAGCCCCATCCACTCCCGCTGGCACTCGCCCACAGTGCCGGGTCCCTCTCCGCTTACCAAGATTGCCGTGCTTCTGGTAGCTGGTGCTCCTGGCCAACTGTTGCACCGGTGGTCCTCAAAAGAGCTAGCAATGGAGCCTGAGCCTACATACGCAGGAAGAAGCTGTAGTTGCTGTCCCTCCAGAGTACGGTAGAAGGGCCGCAGGCGCCCTGCTCACGACTCTGGGGAGCCCAGGATCGATCACCGCATGGGCCGTGCTGTCCCATCATCTGTTCCTGCCTCTGGCTTTCATAATAATTTATAGTCATTAGTCCAAGCACTTCTTTTTTATTTCAGAAGAGCATTTTCTGTTCAAGGTTGACTGCCTAGAGAGTGAAGGGTGCTGTGTAAGTCGGCCACGTGGGTCTGGCTGTGAAAATCTCGTGAGGTGACAGCCCATATTTGCTATTCCCAACACTTCTCGTCTACGTCAATGGGAGAGGCAAACACACCCAGACATTTCAGGCCAGTCTCTGCACAAAGTTTTTGCCCACTTGCTTTTAAAGTCAAGAGCTTTTCCTCTCTACAGCCCCATTGGATTGGGCGTGATGGGCACAAAGACACTTTGGTTCTGTTTGCAGGGCTGCACAATTTCTCTGCAATGCTTGCCCAGAAAAGTGGGTCCCCTTGTTGCTATCTAGCGGTAGGGGAATGCTAAACGCAGGAATGAGTTCTCTCTGCAATTTGTTTTTCCAACAGTTGTTTCATCTGCATGTTTACGAGGACGGTTTCTCAATCCTGAGAACGTTTCTAAAATGAGAAGGACCTATACAAAATCACAGCATCTAGGCCTCTGAATAAAGTAAATCTGCAAATTTACAAATGGTTCCCACGGTGCCAGGTGTGCAGCTATACTTGTCTTCTCCTTCCGTCTTACACCGTTTTGTTGAAAACTTGTCCTAACCGTATGAAGCCTTAAGAATTTGAAGGGTACTATGCTAGCAAGCTTCAGTCGTTAACACCTTCATTTCTGACCAAATGAAAGCCCTTTCCTGATTGTTCAAACTACGGAACTGCTTGAATAACTGAAAATGTGTATGAATTATACAAATCCTAAATTTATGTGGCGTGTTTAAAAAGAAAAAAAATCATACTTAAAGTTCTTCAACTTTCCTTTCCAGTATTAGCTGTATCTTCCGATACACCAACACTGTGCACTCACTGACCACATCAAAACCTTCTATTGCTCTCATCCCATTCCAAAACAATGTTGAGAATGGACAGATAATGGGAAAAGAGGTGCACAAGCAAAATTTCAGGCAAACCCATCAAAAATGTGGAGCAAACCTATCCTGGCATGGAGCTGCCGTCATCCCCCCTGTGCTGCTGTGGGCCACTGACTGGGCCACGTGAGCAAGGGCAGGTCCACCTGTTCTTCCTCTTGCTGCACGCCCAAAGCCGCTTCGCCTGCAGCTTGCAGGGAGCTGTAAAGCACTCCAGCCAGGCCCACGGCAGGGTGTTGTCTGCCTCCTTGGGTTTGCTGTAGGACAATTACTGGGACGCAATCAAGTGAACTACAGCTTGAAACTGGGGTGGGAGAGAAGGGCTGGGGGTAAGCAATAGGAGAGTTTCCCTATCTCTCCTTTACCATCTTCTCAGGCATATCTCCGAGGGAGGAATCCCTGGGCACATCACAGGAGTCTGAACAACCCCACTTTCTTCAGCCTTTAAATACCTAATCTCAACCACTGCTGGCTGAGTAGGTAGTTCAGTTCATATTCAGTACAAACTGAAACTTCTAAAGCAAAGCTCCGCTGCTTTGGTGGATGAGCCCTGGTATCTCTGGTTCTCCATCAACGGGAGGGTCGGTCTGAATGCTGTCTCAGCTCTTTCGCTGCACTGACCCCCTTCAGTGCCGAGGATGGCACCGAAACCGTCACCTGGCCTGTCCCTGTGCACGGGTTGTTGTCATTCCTAAGGGCAGGATCCCTAGAAGGGTTCCGGATCTTAGGGGAGGGAAAAGGTTAAAAAAACCCCCAATCATCCATCTCCTTGGATCAGGGACTTACTTACCTGAGCATCCTCGGGGACGAGGATCTCTCGTGCCTCTAGCAGTCGGACTGGCTGACCGTGGGTTGTCCTCCCCAGCCACCTCCTGTTAACAAGCAGGATGGGATGCGTCTGTCTACGGAGGTTGGCATTTCCAATAGGTATGTTATTTACAGAGCCCTGTAATACTCGGTTCTACTACTTGTCTCTGTCAGGTTTAAATCTCTGTAAGATGAGGCCACTCTTTTGCAACTGTGCATTTCCCTTTCCTACCTGATTCTTCACAAATTTGGAAAGTCAATTTGCAGAGAGCTTAGAACCATAGACTCATAGAATCATTCAGGTTGGAAAAGGCCTCTAAGGCTATCGAGTCCAACCACAAACCTAACACCGCCAAGTCCACCACAAAACCACGTCCCCAAGTGCCACATCTACACGTCTTTTAAATACCTCCTGGGATGGTGACTCAACCTCTTCCCTGGGCAGCCTGTTCCAGTGCTCCATAAGCCTTTTGGTGAAGAAATTCTTCCTGCCTTTTGCTCTGGTGTTCGGAGAACACAATACCACTGGGTGTCAAGGAAGCATCTCAACAGGGACAGAAAGAAGGGGGAAAGAGAGGGAGAAGAGAGAGGGGAAGAGAAAGAGGAAATGAGGGGGGGAAGAAAGGGAAGGAGAAAAGGACGAAGGAGGGAGGGAGGGAGGGAGGGAGAGAAGGAAGGAAGGAGGGAAGGAAGGAAGGGAGAAAGAAGGAAGGGAGAAAGAAGGACGGGAGAAAGAAGGAAGGAAGGAGGGAAGGAAGGAAGGAGGGAAGGAGCAAAGGAAGAAAGAAGGAAGGAAGGAAGAAGGAAGAAGGGAGAAGGAAGGAAAGAAGGAAGGAAGGGAGAAAGAAGGAAGGAAGGGAGAAAGAAGGAAGGAAGGAGGTCTGCACAAATGATGTAAAGCAGCTAAAGCGTCACCTCAATTCTCTAAACCTCATGAGTGATTCAGCACTGGGTGGAAAGTGACTGGTGACCCTGTTTTCGAAGAACACTCCTTCTGTGCCTGGCACAGTGAATCTACACCACTGACAACTTGCTTTTAAGAGAAAGGATTGTTCTCTGTCTGGTGGCATGTTGAGGCCGGAAGCTTTGTTTTGCCAAGCTAGCAGGAACTGGAGGAATCCCTCCATTCTGAACGATGCAACAGAACAGGTCCCAGGGAACATTATTTAAGTGCCTGTGGAGGTCAGGTAAAGTTTTGCCCAAGCAGAGCTTATGCTGGCTACCACTGTGCCGAGCAGTTTCTATGTACCTGACGGGCTAGTGCCTAATGTCACGTTGCTCAGGCACACAACCTCTCCAAAAAAATTCGTTTACCTCTGGCAGGGCGGTAAATGACTGCTTTTCTTTTCTCACTTACTTAATTGGATTCTAGTTACTCTCAGCTGTGAAAGTATTATTAGAACCTGTCCGTTAAGATTTTCCAGGAGAGGACGAACCTGTCATTCAAACCTGCAGTGCAACACATCTGTGTGGCAGAAACCTAGACAGACTCCATGGATCTATGCAGAAACAGCAGGAGGCAAGAGAGATGACATTCAGGAAATAGGCAGCCCACCCGCTTTAGATACTGCAAATCCAGAAAAGTGTCAAATTTAAAGAAACGGGCCTCCTGAATGCAGGTTGTTTCGCACATTGTAGCATGGGCAGTTCAAGAACACCAGAATGACATGTATTGCTTTGAACTTCACTATTTTACACAACTTCCAATTTTCTCCCCCTCCCAGACCAGTTTGGGAAACAATTAGTAGGAGTGATGCCATTAGTCACACGATTAGCTATGAAGAAGCAAGGTTCCCTCTCTCTTCTACTTCCAAGAGGGAGTAGAAAAAAGAAGAGAGAGGCACCTCCAACGACTAGCAAGAGCGTGCGTGACTCTCCATCTCTACATTACACAGACAGTGTTGGCCTCAGGTTGGTATCAGCCAAGCACTGGCCTGCAAGACCTTACCTGCAACAGCTGGCGAAAGGGTGATTGCTCCTCGTGGATAAATCTCTGTGTCCCAGAAGCTAGCACTTGAGTGGACAGCAGTGGGATAAAACATGGCAGCATACCTGCACAGCACTGGACGTCCAACCAATTTTTCATTCTGTTCGCTCTCGCACGCTGCTGGGAGTTCCAAGGTGGAAGTTCTCCTCTTCTGTCTGTCTGTGCCACTCCAAGTGCCTTCCATTGCTGAAACAGCAAGCGTCCTTCTGGTGGCTCCTAAGAAGGAGATTAGAAAAAAAACTGAAACCTTCCTCAGCACGTGGATGGGGAATAGATACCCGGTTGTGGGCCACATTGGCAAAGTTGGGCTACAGCCATTTCAAGTCTCAACCCAGCAACCATCTCCTTTCTGCCCTAGCAGCCTGTGTGCCTGCACAAACTGTCCTCGTAAAGTGGCATTCTGCTAGTCACCTCTTTTCCCTGGCATGCACTCCTGACATAATGATATACCTCTCCTGAGGCATTCCGGACCGGTCCTGAGGCTTCACCTTGCAAACTACAGGGAAGTGGGGAAGACACCAGGAGATACTTTGCATCCGATCACAGAAGAGCAGTTTTGCAAACTTGCCGTTTTCAAGCTGTCCGCTAAAAAGCGGCAGGGATCACCCAGACAAGTGTATTTCAGAGATTTTCACTGAAGCCCGGGGAACGACGCTAGTCTTCTGAAATGCCAGAACTGTGCATGAATACTTCCTCCTCTAAGAGAATTACTTATTCTGGCAACCACATGGTAAGGCATGAAAGAGTCTTGACCGTTTATTCATCAGTTCCACTTGCAAAACCAAATAACATTTCACAAAAAGACAACAGTCATCTCTCTTAGAATCTCTTTTTCTTCACTGACTCTCTCAGGTTAAACAAATCCACTTTAGTCCCACTCACTAGCTACCAGATACCTGAAACTCTGTCAGAGCAGCTACACATCCAAATATTAAGACACACTGTTCACTATTTAGAAAAGAAAAAAAAAAGGAGGGGCAAATTTCTGACAGGATCTTAGAAATCTAATAACCAGTAAAACCACATTACAGACAGGCGTAAGCTACAGGCAACACACAGCATGCTGCTCAGGGAATGAACGGACACCCAAGCACACGAGTGTGTTTAGAGCTGTGAAATGTAAAAATGATACAACATGTGTATTTCACACTCAAGCTGTGGCATTCATGTGCTAATGGCAATTCCCAGACCTTGATGACAACATCAGTCCTTCCTAAGAAAAAGAAAGTGAGTTCGCAATTGTTTCATGAGGATTTGTTTGACGCGCGACAAATGACTTCCAATAGAAAACGTCATTTGGGGGGAAAAAAGCCCCGACTTCAAAAGACATTCCAATTGCTTTCATTTCAACTAGAACTTGTTTTTCACACTTTGTGAAAACTCGGTTTCAAAATGTATGAAGGACAAAGAAGGCAAGGACTGGACTGCTCAAAGAAAGAAGGAACTGTTGTTTCAAATCAGTTAGTACCGGGACCAAGCAGAAAGAAGGTGGAGCTTCTGGGTGTGGATTTGCCAAACCTTGGTGCTTCACGGCTGTGGTCGCGCACTCATGTCTTTGGTGTCACTGCTGAGGCAGTCTCTCTCACAGACATTTTTTTCTTTTATGCTGCTGGACGTCAGGTGGATTAATGCTCCAGCACAGCTAGCTCTGTAGCGCAGACGGAATGAGAAGATGAATTGCCACGTCTCAAAGATGCTCAACCGTGTGTCCTGCTCAGCCAGAGGAAGTGAAACTCTACATTTAGTCTAAGAGCCCCATGGCACGAGCTACTGCAAGGACCTTGTGTAGGTCCCGAAAAGCAACCAGCCAAGCCCTTGAAGACAGCAGCCCATTTCTTTCTGGCTCAAACACGACTCGGTTTAAGGTGATGAACCTACATGACCAAGACAAAGCTAATGAAAGAACTAAATTTACCTCTCTTTAGGAGCGCTGCTAGAAGCAGAAAGGACCAAACAGCTTCCCGCCAACCAGAGCCGCTTTCATCCTAACGCGACCATTAGTGCTGGTGTTGCGACGGTAGCTTGCAAGGCACCCACAGCCAGCAAAATCATGAACTGCAGCGGTGCCTTCCCCAGCTATTGTAGCAATCACCTTTTACACCGTGCTTTAAAAAGACATCCCCGTTTGCCAGTGGAAGCGGAAGAGAAGCAGTTTCAACAATTCCCCCTTGCCCATGCAGCGGCTCCTTGGTGCAGAGAAAACCCCAGGCTGCTCTGCGTCACAGCTGAGAGGAGCAGTCACTCCAATTTTAAAGCAGTTCAATTATCAGTTGCCAGGAACCATACCAAAGAGTTGCTGGTGAGACCATGGTATCTCCAGTGAGTAAACCAGGATTATAAACAATTCTTAACTGAAATGAGAGATTCTTCATAGCCCTCTCTCACCTAAACCATCACGTGCTCCTTTTCCCCGCCCCAGGTAGCTGATACTCCATTTTTTCTCCAAGCTGTACAAAAGTCAGTGTCCTACACAGCAGCTGGCAAAGGTTACTCCACTGTCTTTTCTCATGTGTACTGTGACATTTTGGCCATGCTTTAGCTAACAGAACTTGGCAGACTGTAGGAAAAAAATGCACCTAAAGATTAAGACTTGGAATATTTTACTGTTCGTTTCACAAGATCAGAATCTTCAGCCAAAATTCTCAGAAAACTGTTATTTTTTCCCCTTTAGACATGAGCAAAGATACAAATCCAAAGTTAATGAAGCAAAGGTATTCCAGTTCACGGTGCAAACCTAGATGAATCACAAATGCAGAAGACCTATTAATTGGGATGGTCGTTCGAGTGACGTTGAACTTTTGCCTGCTGCCTCCAGGGGAGGTATGGAGAAGGCAGAGCCAGACTCGTCCCAGCTGGAGAAAAGCAGATCTCTGGTCACCACAAAGGTGGTCAAACACCTGAACGGGCGGCCCAGAGAGGCTGTGGCGTATTCAGCCTTGCAGATATTTGAACTCAGCTGCCCAAGGCCTCGAGCAACCTGAATCAGATGCCCTCCTCTGAGAGGGGGATTAGACCAGAGACCTCCAGAGGTCCTCTCCAACCTGAATTGCTCCATCAGTTCTACCTCATACAGTCAACGAATGCATGCATCCATCAAGCTGCAATGGAGTATAACTCCATCATTGCTTTTTTATCATAACATTCAGCTTTAAGCACAGGAATTTTGACTTGGCAACATTCAATGAAACGTCAGGATCCTTCAGTAAAGGTTATAAATGAAAAGCTCCCGCAGGAAGGGTGTGTTCCTCCTCCCCTGCTGCCCTGTTACACGGAAAGAACCAGTCCACCAGGAACCAACCACCTGCAAGGAGTCCATGAAATAACAACGATCTTTTCAAAGCTCTCTGCTCAGGTAAATACGATGCTGGCAGATTTTGTCAGGGAATGGTAATTTTTCCAAACACCTTCAGCTACCAAGCTGCTAGAACAGAATCAACGTTGCTGAATAATTTAGTGCTGCTGAGCTATTCCATCACCCACCTCTATTATTCTCCCACTTTGACAACACTGCTCCTCCACCTGCGTAAGCCAAAACCAAACTCCCTACTTACTCTTGTGCAAACAACAGGAGCTTTGGGCTACTCAGTTCTACATATGCTATTAAAATCATTAACACATTTCTTTTCCCGGACTGTGACGCTAGTATCACTAAGCACGCATCTCTGCAAATAAAATGCTAGGACTACACAACAAGAGACAAAGCTCTGTGCTCGATTTTTGAGAAGACATCATCTGCTGTCATGGTATTCTGACTCTCCAAAACAGCCCAAAGTAGGCCAGGCCATCCAGTTGTCCTAAAAAACACCTTCCATCCATCTTTCACCAGAACATTTTCGGACTGATAGCTAGAACCAGTATAAATCCTGAATCACCAGAATTTGCTGCATGCCGTCTTTGACGGTACTTGTACACCAACTCTCCCTTCTCAGAAGCACGCTGCTCCCTTAGCCTGGCCTTCAGGTCACAGTCCTGCCACCCATTTGCTGTGCGACCTAGAAAAAGAGTTTGCTTCCATCGCTGTCTCCGTCCTCCCTCCCGCAAGACATGCTCCCTGACCTGACTGACGGTTTGGGGGCAGGCTGCTAGCAACCAGCAACCCACCTCTGTTCATCAGCTTTGGAGGTCTTCTGTAAACACAGTCTATTTTGTCCTGAAGGGTGCAATCTGGGTGGTTTAACGGTGTGTTTTGGGAGTGGTTTTGGCAGCACTCAGGCATTCCCACTCTGCTGGTATGGCCTCCCAAAGGAACCTCTCTGCTTCCAGCCTTGACTTGGATTCTTTTGGCTCTTTTGACTCATTAATACCCCTCGACAGAAGTCATGTGAACCCGTCGCTACACAGTTAACAGCATCTGAGGAAAAGGAAGTCAGGCTTCACTATAAATTAGTATTTCACAGACAGACGTCAAGGCCCTCTTTGGAAAAATTAATCAATCCACAACTTTTCTCAGCCTGTCTGCCTTTTGCTCATGGTTTTCAAGATCATTCGAGGGCTTTGCAGTCAAATACTTCATTTTCTCTTGACGTTTCGAAGAATGAAGCAACACGTATGCAGAAAGTACCACTGGCATACAAATCAAAAGTCACTGAACATAGTGAGATCGCTCCCGGTTTTAGACAAGTCTCAGGCCCTCTGCCGATACCAACAGATGCTGCAGTATCAGTTACGTTCTCCAAGTTGTCCTGACAGCACGAGACAGACAGACTAACAAAACACCGGGAGAGGAACCCGCACCTACCTACTGCCTCCTTTCCTGTTGAAAATGGGGTAGGCGGCCCACAAAGGAAAGGATGCTGTCAAACAGGGTTTCCAGGGACACTGTAATTGCTTTAGATTATGCAATTAAAAATCAAGAACACTCACGCCTTTGACAGAATTACTTCTTTGGCTGCTGCAAACCTACCACCAATATTTCCACAGACTTCTGGGTGGAGATAACGGCATTTAGTAGCTCTTTAGAAACATCTCCTATGGACGGCAGCATCAGGATCAGCTGTAGGCACAGCAAAGTTTTGGACAACAATGTAAGAACCTAAGGGCGCCAAACTTTTGCTCAGTCCCATAGTTTCAAACCTTCAGACTCCGATTCAGTCCTTGCTGACATCCTGAGGAAAATTGCCTTGGGCAGTCCCCAGATGCATTGTGTTTCACCTAGCGCATCCCTGAGCTGACGGAAGAGCTATGAGATGGAGGGAATCCCATCTCCATTCTGTAAATGAGGAAAGACCTTGAGAGACCTGCAGAGAGTTTCCCCAAGAGGCAGGGCAGGCAACGGATACCTGTTCTTCGTTTTCTTACGGCTTCTTCATCAGTCCACAACAGGTCCAAAGAGGAGGTACGTGTTCAGGGCCTGTCAGTTCCAAAAGCCCATCTGACGGGCCACCCTGGTTTGCTGTTTCATTTCCACTGTTAGCAGAAGCTTGGCATTTTGCTGAGATCAGCAACGGGATTTCAACAAAAAAGTTTTCTCGCATGCTTCCCAGATGGGAGGACAGTGATCATGCCTTCAAGCACCGGATTTTAGAGAAAAACACCTGTTTCACATGAAAGAAGACTTACATAGATACACAGATGAGGACAGCAGCTCTATTAATTTCACCAGTGGTAATAACTTCTGCAGGCTCCACCAGAAACACGTTGTCTGAGAAGGTAAATAAAAAGGAAATCTGCTTTTACTTTCAGGTGCCTTACTGCATATTTGCTTAAAACGTGTTTGCTTCAAAAGAGTTCCTTCAACTAGTAACTCCTGAAGGAAAGGCAATTTTCCCTCCATCATGGTTCACTGCCCCTTTTTCATCTGCCTACAGCACACAGCTTCCAGCTATTATCTCCCAGTAGACTGTCTTGCACTGCAGGTCAGGTACATTGCCTTGGAAGAAAAGTTCTTTTCTATTAATCAGTTTTTCAATGCCTGCTAATGTTCTAGGCTGCTGACATTAACAGAAGCATTGTAACGAGCTATAACGAACAGTAACGAGCTATCGCCACACTTTTCACTGCACTCCGACATCACTACTGCTGTCGATTCACCTAGTGCCCTGATCACCACCATCTTTCTCTGTAGACAGCAATTTCACAGGGAAACATTTCATTCTTCTTTGACATCAAAATATACTCCCACTTTTCCTAGTCCACACTGAAAGAGTCTAATTTAGTCAGTCTGTTTTTCTTTAGTAGGCCTCTTTGCAATGAAGTCGGGCTTCGTGAATGGAGAGCTACGCTACCCACTCACTGCCTTGCAGCTTGCACGGCTACTCACAGCTACCACAGAATAAACAGAGCGAAGCTCCCGCCTCGTCTGCAGCGCTACAAATACCACAAAAGCAGAAAGCAATGGCAAATTGCAGACTTGGTTTCATAGCAGCAGCTTGTAGCCCTCACCTAACATCGCTTGGTTTCAGCAAAGTTCTTACAACGCGATCTCCGTTCTGACCTGATGGCGGTGACCGAGTCCTCCCAGTTTGAGAGCGATACCATGGGCTTCGTGGGGACGGAAATGCAGCGCAGGGCAAGGGGCTGGTTCACCTCACCCTCCCTCCAGAGCAAGGAGGGACAGAAATGGCTGGGCCAGGTAGAGCAAGTGCTCAGCACACGCACTGCTCAACAGAGGATGTACCACTTGAATTGATCCTCTTCGACTCAGCCATGGTGTTCCCAGGACAGGAGAGAGATGTTGCCACTGCTTCCTCACGGTGGCGCGATCCCACCACAGACTGAGCTCTCCAAAGCCCTGGGAGATGGTGGCTTAAGAGAATATGGGATAAACTGTAGCACTGCATTAAAAGGTCACACGGTCAGAAGAGAGGGCTGGGCACGCCAATACCATTAAACGCACCAGCAAGACTTAGTCAGTCTGCCAAGAAACGGGGGAAGCTGGGGCACCTCCTGCAACGGGGCTCTGCACCGGGCTGGCTACCACCGGTCCCCCATAGCAATGCTGCCATGTATACCACAACCTGGAAAGCCCTGAGCTGTGCTTCTGCAAGTTTCTGACAAAGACCAAGCATGTTGTCTGCAAGATATGCCTGAGCTACCTCAAAATTTGCTAATTCAGACACCCGTGGCAACAGAGGTGCAACAAGAAGACAGCAGCAGAGGTGAATATTCCATGTACGAACCAAGCTGCTTGCCTGGATTTTGGATTTCCCAGTTTTGCTCTTACAAGAAGATGGCTGAGCCGGCTTTAGACTGTTCTGGTCACGCCTGCGTGAGCTATGCCCGCATCTTGAATGTAACGCGATCCCGTGCTGTATCCACGTATTTTCCGTAGTTTGGTGTACTGACGCTTACACAGCTGATTGCAGGGAGCACCAACTAAAAATTCTTGCAGCTGCCTAAGTTACTCAGAGGACAAATGCTCACATACAGTGGATCTTGGACTGGACACGGTTCAATACCGTGCGAAGGGCACAAAGCAGCTCGTGAAAAAGAAATTAGTATTCCCTCATAATATCAGAGGTGCCTCACAAGCGTGAAAAAGGGAACAGAGATAAATATGAAAGGTCGAGAAAAAAATCCCAAACTCTTCACTTTCCAAGCAAAAACCTGGCAGGTTCTCAAAATATAAAAGCCATCTGCCCAGGTCCTGCAAACGCGCGTTTTGCTCACAGACAAGGCAATGAGCAATTTCTTTTAAAATCTGTATTCTCTCCATGTTTAGGCTTCTCCTGGGACCTCACACGGTGCCAATAAAATCTTTTGCTATTCTGGACATAACGTCAGGTGTGCGCATATGCTCCAAAAGGCAAGAAGTTTATCTTCACTAAAACAAGAGTCACCACCTTACCTAAAATCTGCATGCATGGAAGAAAAAGGTTTCTCATTTGCGTTAAATAAAAGGCCCAACATTATAACTCAGGGTAGCCCTGCTGAATTTTCAGTGTACCAAAATTAATGATATACTTCAGAGCAATTTTGCATGAGCCAGTGACTCTCCTCCTTCACAGGGATATTGAAACATTCAGATACACTGGGGAATTACATTATTAAACGTGCTGCAGAGCATACTGAAAATGGAATCCTGCTGAAAGTTTCTTTTTGCTTTTGCACAGAAATTCTCTTTCTGACCTCTTGCTAACGATCGTTGCTATTACTTCAGTCTAGATCACTTAACCATCTACTGGGGAAAAAAAAGGAAAAAGAAAGAGGGAGGAAGAAATCTCACCAGGCTGAGCAATGCCTTTGGTCAAACAGAGAACGGGGACGTCAGCAGAAGTCGGCTGCCTCCTCGGGTTGTTGCTCTCAGATGGTACCACTACCCTCAAGAGGCTGCAAAAGGCCACAATCCTACTGCTTGCTCTGCCTGTGCGGCGCGCCAGAAACCCAGCCATCACGTTGCTACCCGGGGAGACAGTCAGAGCATGCATGCAGTGCTGGCCTGAGAAGGTTCCCCCATCCAACAGCAGCCAGCTCCTCCCTGCCCTCCCTCCCCATCAGCAGCAGAAGAGCAGCAAATTCACCGTCCCACAGACTTGCCTCCCCCAAGTGTCATCTCCTTCACTCCCATGCATTGCAGACACTTCCACATTTGCTTTGCAACTGTGCCAAGCTGTACCTCATTTAACCACCAAGCAGTACGGAGAGTTCAGTCCAATTTTGAAGTCTAAGGTGAGAAACAGAGAGAATAAATTACTTGTTTAAAACAAACAAACAAACAACAAACAAAAAAAAGCCCACACAAAACTCACAATCCAACACAGATGTAGAGCATTTCAAAGGCATCGCTGGATCACTGCATTCTCGACCACTGATGCACAGCTGCGTTTCTTCCTGTGGTGACACACTGTTGGGTGCATTCATTTTAGCTTGTCCGCCAACTAGCATCAGATTTTGCCGTCAGCCGGGCCTCCTGCGGAAGCGTACACTGCGATGAAGAACAGGCTGCCCGACAGCTACCGATGGCCAGTGACGCACCGCTTACAGCGAGAAGGATGTTAGGGTTGCAATGTGCGTCTTCACAGCCACACACACACCACGTAATCAAGACGTCGGAACGTGGCGGGCCCTGGCTGAGGATTTGCTGCCCCTCGAGGCCGCACACCACCGGAAAGCAGACCGAACCACCGCCAGCCAGCGCTGTGGGGACAGGCGGTCCTCCAGGCACCCTCAGCACACGAAGCTGTTGCTACCACCAAAGCTGCGCTGACCCTGGCCCCTCTGCAGGGCGCGAGTGTTAACTCATTAGCCGCACCCCGAGCTCACTGTGCACAGACAAAACTCCCGCGGCCGTCGGCGGAGGCAGCCGGCACCCCGGGCCTGAGGGGCCTGAGGAGCCTGAGGGGCCTGAGGGGCCCTGAGGAGCCTGAGGAAGCCGGAGGGGCCTGAGGGACCTGACGGGCCGGAGGGGCCTGAGGCACCGCGGCACCGGCCGCCCCGCCGACCGGGCCGGGGCCGCGCGCTCCGCAGCGTCGGCCGTCCTGATTGGCCCGGGTGCCCGGGACCCCTCTCGAGGAGAAGCGGGGAGGGACGGGACCAAGCTCGCCCGCGGCTAATGGCTGCCTGCCCACAAGATGGCGCTCCCGCGCTGATGCGCAGGGGCCCGCGGTTCGCAACAAAGCTGTTGAGGATAGAATCATAGACGCGATTAGGTGCGAAAGGCCCTCAACCACCATGGAGTGTGCAACCGTAAACCTAGCGCTGCCGAGTCCACCGCCAACCATGTCCCTAAGTGCCCGCATCGGCACGTCTTTTAAATACCCTTCAGGGATGGTGACTCAACCACTTCCCTGGGCAGCCTGTTCCAGTGCCTGACAACCCGTTCGGTCAAGAAATTTTTTCCTAATATCCGATCTAAACCTCCCCTGGTGCAATTTGAGGCTGTTTCCTCTTGTCCTGTCACTTGTTACTTGGGAGAAGAGACCGCCCCCCACCTCGCTACAGCCTCCTTTCAGGTAGTTGTAGAGAGCGATAAGGTCTCCCCTCAGCCTCCTTTCTCCAGACTAAACAACCCCCGCTCCCTCAGCCGCTCCCCACAGGACTTGTGCTCCAGGCCCCTCACCAGCTTCGTTGCCCTTCTCTGGACACGCTCCAGCACCTCAATGTCTTTCCTGGAGTGAGGGGCCCAAAACTGAACGCAGCACTCGAGGTGCGGCCTCACCAGTGCCGAGTACAGGGGGACGATCGCTTCCCTGCTCCTGCTGGCCACGCTACTTCTGATACAGGCCAGGATGCGATTGGCCTTCTTGGCCACCTGGGCACACTGCCAGGTCGTTTTTGTCCTACCTCCATCATGTTCGTTCTGTTTCTCCGGACTGGTCTTACTAGTTTCAACCTTGCGGTTGAAATAAGGATTACCTCACTGTATGTGTCCCAACCCAATGTCATGACTAACACATCACGCTAAGAAGATGGAGCTTCCATTTTGGTAAAAAAAAACTATTTCCCTGAAGTTTCATATCATTTTTGCACTAGCATAAACTTTTCTTCCCGTATGAGGAACGGAAAAAGGCCCAAGGATTACGCTTCTTGCATCACGCTAGCGATACCTGCCGACAGCGGAGTTTAGGTACGAGGTTCCCGCGAAGAAAAGAAAAGACGGCATTCAATAGCTTTGTACAGGATGAATTCAGACAAACTTGTAATTACCGGTTTTCCTCAGCAGTGAGGCGCGAGGAAGGAAATCCTAACAGCACTGGAGTAACGGAAGAAATTACTGCAGACCAAAACTCCTTCGCCAGGTATTCTCTCTCAGCGTCAAATCAGTCATGCTACACGCAATTAAACTATCATCCAAGACACAGCACTACAGGGACAGGAAAAAAACCCAAACCACAACCCAACAACCTTACTGCCAGTGATTCAAATTTGCCATACATCTACGACGCAGATATTCTGCCTCACATATTTGATTTGCCACCCATTTTCACGGGCTCTACATGGTTACGGTGGAAGGATGTTCCGTCCTTAATAAACTGATCTCTTTTGTGGTTTCTCAAGGATGAGGGAAGGGCACGTGCATCACACCATGGGCCTCACGCTTCCCCTCTGCTGTGCAACCAAGAGAAAAGCACGGGTGTGCAGAAACCATTTCCCTAGATCCTGATCTTCTGAATGTTAGTGGCGGCCTAGCGGGAGTGTACCGCCCTAGCGTCAACACTGTTTATAAGAGAAATCTTATTAAAAGATTCATTTTAGGTGGATGAGACATTTTATACTAAAAAAAAAATATTTAATTTTGACTTTGTACAGTTAAATAGTATTCACAGCTTAATATCGTTGGAATATTTCGCTGTTGCCAGAACTTTTCTGCTTCTCCCACTCCCCTCTTACCCAAAGTACAATGCTTATGAAACGCATAATTTTGCATTTTATCCTGGAAAGTCTTTGCTCACTGTTTTTCCAGCAAGCTTTGATGTTTATCTGGGAAACCAGAGCTGTGGGATGGAGCACAGTGCTTCCCGTTCTTGTTTTTTCCACTGTGCATCTGATGGCGACTGCGGCAGCGATGGCTTGGCAAAGGCACCTGCCGGGAAGCTGGAGGGGTCTCGGGAAGGAATTAAGAGTATGGAAACAGTGCCGCCCAGAAATAGAGGGTGGGTGACTTATGCCGCCGCCTGGTGATGCCAGTGCTTTCCGAGTTTGTGCCTCTGTTGTGACGGCTGCTCTAGAGAGGAGACGCTGGCTGTGACCAAGATGGGAGAAACTGAAGGAGCGTCCTCAGGATCGGGGTGATTTGAGATTTCCCTGTCTGGTCTGTAATTTTTGGGTGCAACACAGAGACGTTGAAGCCGGAGCATCCATCCGTTCCTCAGCTGGCCAAGCAGAATCGAGAGCGCCGTGGAAGAAGCTCTGACTCACAAGCCTTGCCTATGCTGAGACTAGTCATTCCTGCACTCCCCCAAAACACACCAAGAGGTCGTTTCCCGCGCAGTTCAGGGCACCGAGGGAGGGTGAGGATGGGTTCATGTGCAAACAGAGGACGTCGTTAAGAAAGTCCTTCCTCTGTCAGAACCAATCCCTGCCTCCTGATTTCAGGTCACCCCTCTCTGAAACCAAAGCGCCTCAGCGAGACAGGCAGGAAGCTGACAAAGCATTTCCCAGGGGGTAAACACCGGTTCACCTTGGGAAGTGCTTCTCTGCACCGCCTGTGCTGGGATGAGATCTAGGAACAGGCACGTTCTGTCTACGTGTCTGTGTTCTCACGCCTCCTGTGAATGTAGCTGGGCTCCTCGGAATGCCAAGGCACAGCCAAAGGAGGAAGGACTGTCTGTTATATAGCAGTGTCAAAATGCAGTTTTTCGGGGAGAGAAGCAATCAGACATCTACAAAGGAGCATGCTGCTGTGATTCCTACCACCATTGTAACAAGCAGCTGCGGAAACCAGCAGTAGAAAGGTCAGCTCTCTGCACCTTCTTGTGAAAGTTCTCCACAATTACACCATCACAAATCCACCGGCTATCTGTGGCCAGGAACACGGCTGTGACACTGCCTCCTCCAAGACACTAGCACGCCAGATGCGAGCACTGAAGAACTGGTGCTGTCAGCAGCTGTTGAACACGAGAAGCCTTCGAAACAGGGGAACTCATGGGATTATTCAGCCTGTTCCTTGGCCGGTCGCTGCCTTCCACACCCGGCTTCTTCACTGCTTCCAAAGACGACTGAAACCGAGCTCTGCACGCACATACACGAACCCCCGGGCACCGGCACAGACATCTCCAGCAGGACAAACCTCTACCCACCTTGGAGAGGTTCCTGCTTTGTCATGCTCTGTGGGATGCAGAGAGGAGTGCTGGAGTGGCAAGGTTATAGCTCATCCCAACTCCTTTTATTGACAATAACAGAAACTCAAGCTCAGTCGATTTTTTTTAAATTTTTTTTTAATATCAGACTAAATTTATTTTTTCATTGTTTTATCCATTTGCTCTTTTTTATGCTACTTTTGACTTCTGTACATAGTCCTTTCCTTCCTTTGATGTTTCTATCTCTTCCTTTCTTTGCACCTTCCCCTCCCTGATTGTCAGCTGAGCTATTTTCAGATCTTTAGGGTCCTATTTTTCACCCGCCTGGTACCAGATGTGCCAACACAATAATAATTCTCATTATTTTGCCCATAACTGCCTTCTCTTTGGGCCATTTTCACAGCTGGCAAAGTTTTGGTCTTTCATCTGCAATTTCTGACAGTAAGGTGGGTAAGGACCCGAAGCAAGTGATTTCCTACGGACTGCAGTGCAACAACGAATGGCAAGCCAGACCTTTTCTCTCTCAGCAAAGCTGCTTTGAAAGGACTGGTGAACTGCCATCACGGAAGGCAGAGATGTTGACAAAGGATCACACTGAATGGATTTCAAAGGGGACAGGAAGCTCAGCTTGCAAAATGAGGCACAAGAATCTTTTTCCCAACAAGACCTTTGGCATCGCTTTAGCACCACTTCATGATGGCGAGCTGTCACAGGAGAAGAGCTTTGTCAGCCCCCCACCCCCGTCTGCACACCCCTCCTGCCGCCGGCGGGAGTGCTCCGGCCGGCCGTAGGTGTGCAGCCTGCTGCGCCCAGCTGGGAGAGGAAGCCCCTGCCAAGCCCCTCAGGCACACCTGGGTTGGGGGGGACCGCTCCTTGCTGTCCCCACAGCAACACCCCACAGCGGGGGTCCAGGGCTCCGAGGGATGCTCCTTCCAGCCGGGCAGAGCTCAGGATGCCCTTCATGGCACTGGGACCGGGTGGGGGCACCAGGGGATGCAGCAGGGACCGCGGGTAATGCCCAGTTAGGTCCCCATCGGACCTGTGACGAAACCAGCTTCCCCCTCCTGCCCGCTCTGCCCTCAGCAATCTGTTGTGCCGCCGGTGCGTGGCTGCAGCAGGATTTCCTGCAGGAGGAGGCACCACCAACACTGGCCCTGGGGCTCCGGGCACCCATGGCCGTGCCCCCCAGCTGGCTGGCGGCAGCCGTGGTGGGGCACGGGGGCGCCGGGAAAGGCACCAGGAGAAGGGGGAGAAAGCAGCACCCGGAGACTGTGTCAGGGAAACAGGAATTTATTTCCTTTTCCTTGAATCAAGGGTTGACAGAGCCCTGCTAGTGCCGCCGGCGGGGTGGCCTCTTGCAGGCTGGGCAGAGTCCCGGGGGCCGGAGGCCTTCCTCTTCGGGGGGCGCCAGGGCCCCCTGGGCAAGCGGTCCCTGCCCCGGCCAGGAGCGGAGGGGCTGCAGCCCTGGGCAGAGGGACCTGCCGCTGCCGCCTCCCCCGGCTCCTCCTGGGGCTGATCTTGCTCTGCAGGGACAGGCGCAGATGGGCGGCTGTCGGGACCCCCGCGGAGGGTGGCCTCTGACGTGCTGGCTTCCTCTTCCACGTCGGGGCCTGCAGCGCTGCTGGAGGAGGCCGGGTGGGGAGCGGGAGTCCACCCCGGGGAGGCCGTGGAGCTGGGGCTGGCTGCAGGGCCGTTGTCCTCCCCGCCGGCAGCGCGGGGGTCCTGCTGGCCCAGGTGCTGGCGGACCGCCCAGCCGCACAGGCGAACGGCGGCGGTGATGAGCCGGGGGACGAATGTCCGCGTGTGTTGTGACAGGCAGTTCTGCAGCTTCTGCACCAACACCTCCTCGTCCAGACCCCAGAGGCACAGGTGGGCCACAATGATCCCCTCCGCGGCAGCCACCCTCCCACCACTGCTCCTCGTAGAGCACCCCGAGCTCATGTCGCACCCAGGGCAGCAGGGGCCTGATGTTATTGGGGTGGCTCTTGAAAAAGTCCGCCCCAGACCGCAGGAGGGAAGCTGCCCACTTGAGCCCAGGGCACCAGCCCCGCAGGCCCCTGCTCATCCTGGTGGTCTTCAGCCATTGGCTCTCTGAGGCTTGGGACATCCAATGTCAAAAAATCATCCTCCGACCGCACTGAGAACAAGATGGCCGTCGTCCCCGACCTGCACAGGGGGCAGTTTGGCTTCTGCTGTACCCAGCGCAGTGCACAGCCTAAGCAAAACTGGTGGAGGCAAGGCGACATGTAGGCGATGTCGTCTTGATCGTCGCAGCAGATGGGGCAGCTCCACTCGCTCTCGGTGGCCATGCTCTCTGCATGCTGAGGTGAGCTGGGAAGCGCTGAGGACAAGGAGCTGCTCCCTCTTGCTGGCGCTGCAGCGGCGGCTGTCGTGCGCTGCAAAATGGAGAGAGGCCACGGTCACTCGCTGTCCCGGGGAGGGGAGGGGAGGAAGAAATGCCCAGGCCCCTCGAGAAGGACACCCTCCTGGCTCCCCAAGCCCATCACCCGCCCCCACGGCTGCTCGGGGAGGGGGGACACGTTTCCGCGCACAGCTCACCTCCGCTGCTGCAAGTGCACCCCGCGGTGCCCAGCTGCCTGAACCAGGCAGGGCTGGGGAAACACAGGGCATGGTTCTGGGACGGGCACTGAGAGCTGCCGATGGCAGCCACCAAAGCACCACCCAGCACCAGGAGAAACCTTGCTCGACCCTCCAGACCTCGCAGGCACGCTCGGCAGGAGCCCAGGCACGAGCCAGACTGGCCCAGGCTCTGCTGGTGCCCGGAGACAAGCAGCAAGGGACACGACGGTCACAGTGCATCGCCCGCTGATGTCACAGGCCACCGCTCGGCCTTCCACGCCCCACAGGTGCACAGCATCTGGAGAAAAGAAAAATAGCGTTTCTTGTTTTCATCTTCTACATTTCCCTGTTGCCCTGGCTTGGTCACCTGCAACACACGCCCATGACTGTGTGTCTCGTCCCCACTCCTGACGCCTTGCAGAAGTCTCCTGCAAGGGGGAGCCTGGCGGGAACAGTCGGCGTGGACTGCCCGCGGCTGGGTGACGTGTCCCCCAGCTGGCTGCCTTTCCCCGTGCAATGCCGGGATTTGCAGAGGGGACCTGGGTGGTTAGTGGCCAGCCCTGGGTGAGAGTCTCCCGGCCTGCTGGGTCGTGCCCCCCGCCGGCGGGGAGAAGCCTGAAGGGGCATTGCGCTCCAGCCCCATCCACTCCCGCTGGCACTCGCCCACAGTGCCGGGTCCCTCTCCGCTTACCAAGATTGCCGTGCTTCTGGTAGCTGGTGCTCCTGGCCAACTGTTGCACCGGTGGTCCTCAAAAGAGCTAGCAATGGAGCCTGAGCCTACATACGCAGGAAGAAGAAGCTGTAGTTGCTTGTCCCTCCAGAGTACGGTAGAAGGGCCGCAGGCGCCCCTGCTCACGACTCTGGGGAGCCCAGGATCGATCACCGCATGGGCCGTGCTGTCCCATCATCTGTTCCTGCCTCTGGCTTCATAATAATTTATAGTTCATTAGTCCAAGCACTTCTTTTTTATTTCAGAAGAGCATTTTCTGTTCAAGGTTGACTGCCTAGAGAGTGAAGGGTGCTGTGTAAGTCGGCCACGTGGGTCTGGCTGTGGAAAATCTCGTGAGGGTGACAGCCCATATTTGCTATTCCCAACACTTCTCGTCTACGTCAATGGGAGAGGCAAACACACCCAGACATTTCAGGCCAGTCTCTGCACAAAGTTTTTGCCCACTGCTTTTAAAGTCAAGAGCTTTCCTCTCTACAGCCCCATTGGATTGGGCGTGATGGGCACAAAGACACTTTGGTTCTGTTTGCAGGGCTGCACAATTTCTCTGCAATGCTTGCCCAGAAAAGTGGGTCCCCTTGTTGCTATCTAGCGGTAGGGGAATGCTAAACGCAGGAATGAGTTCTCTCTGCAATTTGTTTTTCCAACAGTTGTTTCATCTGCATGTTTACGAGGACGGTTTCTCAATCCTGAGAACGTTTCTAAAATGAGAAGGACCTATACAAAATCACAGCATCTAGGCCTCTGAATAAAGTAAATCTGCAAATTTACAAATGGTTCCCACGGTGCCAGGTGTGCAGCTATACTTGTCTTCTCCTTCCGTCTTACACCGTTTTGTTGAAAACTTGTCCTAACCGTATGAAGCCTTAAGAATTTGAAGGGTACTATGCTAGCAAGCTTCAGTCGTTAACACCTTCATTTCTGACCAAATGAAAGCCCTTTCCTGATTGTTCAAACTACGGAACTGCTTGAATAACTGAAAATGTGTATGAATTATACAAATCCTAAATTTATGTGGCGTGTTTAAAAAGAAAAAAAAATCATACTTAAAGTTCTTCAACTTTCCTTTTCCAGTATTAGCTGTATCTTCCGATACACCAACACTGTGCACTCACTGACCACATCAAAATCTTCTATTGCTCTCATCCCATTCCAAAACAATGTTGAGAATGGACAGATAATGGGAAAAAAGAGGTGCACAAGCAAAATTTCAGGCAAACCCATCAAAAATGTGGAGCAAACCTATCCTGGCATGGAGCTGCCGTCATCCCCCCTGTGCTGCTGTGGGCCACTGACTGGGCCACGTGAGCAAGGGCAGGTCCACCTGTTCTTCCTCTTGCTGCACGCCCAAAGCCGCTTCGCCTGCAGCTTGCAGGGAGCTGTAAAGCACTCCAGCCAGGCCCACGGCAGGGTGTTGTCTGCCTCCTTGGGTTGCTGTAGGACAATTACTGGGACGCAATCAAGTGAACTACAGCTTGAAACTGGGGTGGGAGAGAAGGGCTGGGGGGGTAAGCAATAGGAGAGTTTCCCTATCTCTCCTTTACCATCTTCTCAGGCATATCTCCGAGGGAGGAATCCCTGGGCACATCACAGGAGTCTGAAAACCCCACTTTCTTCAGCCTTTAAATACCTAATCTCAACCACTGCTGGCTGAGTAGGTAGTTCAGTTCATATTCAGTACAAACTGAAACTTCTAAAGCAAAGCTCCCGCTGCTTTGGTGGATGAGCCTGGTATCTCTGGTTCTCCATCAACGGGAGGGTCGGTCTGAATGCTTTGTCTCAGCTCTTTCGCTGCACTGACCCCCTTCAGTGCCTAGGATGGCACCGAAACCGTCACCTGGCCTGTCCCTGTGCACGGGTTGTTGTCATTCCTAAGGGCAGGATCCCTAGAAGGGTTCCGGATCTTAGGGGAGGAAAAGGTTAAAAAACCCCCAATCATCCATCTCCTTGGATCAGGGACTTACTTACCTGAGCATCCTCGGGGACGAGGATCTCTCGTGCCTCTAGCAGTCGGACTGGCTGACCGTGGGTTGTCCTCCCCAGCCACCTCCTGTTAACAAGCAGGATGGGATGCGTCTGTCTACGGAGGTTGGCATTTCCAATAGGTATGTTATTTACAGAGCCCTGTAATACTCGGTTCTACTACTTGTCTCTGTCAGGTTTAAATCTCTGTAAGATGAGGCCACTCTTTTGCAACTGTGCATTTCCCTTTCCTACCTGATTCTTCACAAATTTGGAAAGTCAATTTGCAGAGAGCTTAGAACCATAGACTCATAGAATCATTCAGGTTGGAAAAGGCCTCTAAGGCTATCGAGTCCAACCACAAACCTAACACCGCCAAGTCCACCACAAAACCACGTCCCCAAGTGCCACATCTACACGTCTTTTAAATACCTCCTGGGATGGTGACTCAACCTCTTCCCTGGGCAGCCTGTTCCAGTGCTCCATAAGCCTTTTGGTGAAGAAATTCTTCCTGCCTTTGCTCTGGTGTTCGGAGAACACAATACCACTGGGTGTCAAGGAAGCATCTCAACAGGGACAGAAAGAAGGGGGGAAAGAGAGGCAGAAGAGAGAGGGGGAAGAGAAAGAGGAAAAGTGAGGGGGGAAGAAAGGGAAGGAGAAAAGGACGAAGGAGGGAGGGAGGGAGGGAGGGAGAGAAGGAAGGAAGGAGGGAAGGAAGGAAGGGAGAAAGAAGGAAGGGAGAAAGAAGGACGGGAGATAGAAGAAGGAAGGAAGGAGGGAAGGAAGGAAGGAGGGAAGGAGCAAAGGAAGAAAGAAGGAAGGAAGGAAAGAAGGGAGAAGGAAGGAAAGAAGAAGGAAGGAAGGAGAAAGAAGGAAGGAAGGAGGGAAGGAAGGAAGGGAGAAAGAAGGAAGGAAGGAAAGAAGGAAGGAAGGGAGAAAGAAGGAAGGAAGGAGGTCTGCACAAATGATGTAAAGCAGCTAAAGCATCACCTCAATTCTCTAAACCTCATGAGTGATTCAGCACTGGGTGGAAAGTGACTGGTGACCCTGTTTTCTGAAGAACACTCCTTCTGTGCCTGGCACAGTGAATCTACACCACTGACAACTTGCTTTTAAGAGAAAGGATTGTTCTCTGTCTGGTGGCATGTTGAGGCCGGAAGCTTTGTTTTGCCAAGCTAGCAGGAACTGGAGGAATCCCTCCATTCTGAACGATTGCAACAGAACAGGTCCCAGGGAACATTATTAAGTGCCTGTGGAGGTCAGGTAAAGTTTTTGCCCAAGCAGAGCTTATGCTGGCTACCACTGTGCCGAGCAGTTTCTATGTACCTGACGGGCTAGTGCCTAATGTCACGTTGCTCAGGCACACAACCTCTCCAAAAATTCGTTTACTCTGGCAGGGCGGTAAATGACTGCTTTTCTTTTTCTCACTTACTTAATTGGATTCTAGTTACTCTCAGCTGTGAAAGTATTATTAGAACCTGTCCGTTAAGATTTTCCAGGAGAGGACGAATCTGTCATTCAAACCTGCAGTGCAACACATCTGTGTGCAGAAACCTAGACAGACTCCATGGATCTATGCAGAAACAGCAGGAGGCAAGAGAGATGACATTCAAGAAATAGGCAGCCCACCCGCTTTAGATACTGCAAATCCAGAAAAGTGTCAAATTTAAAGAAACGGGCCTCCTGAATGCAGGTTGTTTCGCACATTGTAGCATGGGCAGTTCAAGAACACCAGAATGACATGTATTGCTTTGAACTTCACTATTTTACACAACTTCCAAATTTTCTCCCCCTCCCAGACCAGTTTGGGAAACAATTAGTAGGAGTGATGCCATTAGTCACACGATTAGCTATGAAGAAGCAAGGTTCCCTCTCTCTTCTACTTCCAAGAGGGAGTAGAAAAAAGAAGAGAGAGGCACCTCCAACGACTAGCAAGAGCGTGCGTGACTCTCCATCTCTACATTACACAGACAGTGTTGGCCTCAGGTTGGTATCAGCCAAGCACTGGCCTGCAAGACCTTACCTGCAACAGCTGGCGAAAGGGTGATTGCTCCTCGTGGATAAATCTCTGTGTCCCAGAAGCTAGCACTTGAGTGGACAGCAGTGGGATAAAACATGGCAGCATACCTGCACAGCACTGGACGTCCAACCAATTTTTCATTCTGTTCGCTCTCGCACGCTGCTGGGAGTTCCAAGGTGGAAGTTCTCCTCTTCTGTCTGTCTGTGCCACTCCAAGTGCCTTCCATTGCTGAAACAGCAAGCGTCCTTCTGGTGGCTCCTAAGAAGGAGATTAGAAAAAAAACTGAAACCTTCCTCAGCACGTGGATGGGGAATAGATACCCGGTTGTGGGCCACATTGGCAAAGTTGGGCTACAGCCATTTCAAGTCTCAACCCAGCAACCATCTCCTTTCTGCCCTAGCAGCCTGTGTGCCTGCACAAAACTGTCCTCGTAAAGTGGCATTCTGCTAGTCACCTCTTTTCCCTGGCATGCACTCCTGACATAATGATATACCTCTCCTGAGGCATTCCGGACCGGTCCTGAGGCTTCACCTTGCAAACTACAGGGAAGTGGGGAAGACACCAGGAGATACTTTGCATCCGATCACAGAAGAGCAGTTTTGCAAACTTGCCGTTTTCAAGCTGTCCGCTAAAAAGCGGCAGGGATCACCCAGACAAGTGTATTTCAGAGATTTTCACTGAAGCCCGGGGAACGACGCTAGTCTTCTGAAATGCCAGAACTGTGCATGAATACTTCCTCCTCTAAGAGAATTACTTATTCTGGCAACCACATGGTAAGGCATGAAAGAGTCTTGACCGTTTATTCATCAGTTCCACTTGCAAAACCAAATAACATTTCACAAAAAGACAACAGTCATCTCTCTTAGAATCTCTTTTTCTTCACTGACTCTCTCAGGTTAAACAAATCCACTTTAGTCCCACTCACTAGCTACCAGATACCTGAAACTCTGTCAGAGCAGCTACACATCCAAATATTAAGACACACTGTTCACTATTTAGAAAAGAATAAAAAAGGAGGGGTAAATTTCTGACAGGATCTTAGAAATCTAATAACCAGTAAAACCACATTACAGCCTTCTGGGACAAGAGGAGCCTGAACAAGAAGAGAAAGCTGCAGTCAATTCCACATATGAAGCCGGGGATACAGAGAAATCCAGAGTCTTAGTGCCTGACTGAGATGTAGAGAGGAAGGACTGAGATTCATGAAGCACTAGGAAGCCTTCTGGGAAAAGAGGAGCCTGAACAAGAAGAGAAGGCTGCACTTTAATCACAAGGAACTGAGGTTTCTGGCACTGACAATTCAAAGGCTCCTGGAGGAATATTTAAAGTAGAAGCTGGGGGGAAGCACACAGGTGCAGAGGAGCACCCAGTTCAGACTGATGTGATCTGAGAAGTGGATAGAGCTAGGGTTCAGTGCCCCTCGGGAAATACCAGAAGGGAAATGAAAAGAACAATTGCAATAAACAAGGAAAGCAAATGAGACTGCTAATGTCAGTTTACTGGCATATGCCAAATTAAGTGTTGGAGTAAGGGCAAAACTCACAGGTGCTGGCATGTGCATGCACGCAGCCCGAAAAAGAAGTGAGGGGGCTGAAACGGTTGCCTTCAAGGAGCACCCTGTTACAGTGGGCACCTCAGAGAGCTGGGATATAGAGGATCGATGGGATTGAATGTTACCTGGCTGCCAGTTTCATAGGAATGCTGCAATAAGGTGTTCAGGGGTGCTGAACGGCACTCTGCGGGAAAGACTTGGAGAGCAGCAACAGCATCAAAGGATTAGGGAAAAGAAAAGCGTCACAGGATGGATGTGGGTGGAAAGCACAGACCAAGAATAAAAATGTCTTTTTCAGGTTGTACCACTGACCTCCTTGATCCGGAAGGAAAGAGCGATCAAGAAGTGTGTCGTGGTTTAAGCCCAGCCGGCAACTAAGCACCCTGAAGCCGCTCACTCGCTCCTCTGCCCCCGGCCCCGGTGGGATGAGGAGAAAATATAAAGAAAAGCTCGTGGGTCAAGACAAGGACAGGGAGGGATCACTCACCACTTATGGTCACAGGCAAAAGACAGGCTCAGCTTGGGGAAGAAACAAAATCAATTGGCTCCTGCCACCCCCACTGTCACCCTCCCTGCCCCTCCTGGTGGAACTTGGTTCTCCCGGAGTAAGGGGGTTCAACTCACAGTCGGGTCTTCAGCCACCGCAGTTTCCACCTTGGTATGGTAACATATTAAGCTGAAAATGGTTTGATAGAATATGCTTGTCCAAGCACGGGATCTGATCTGCTGAGAGATGGGCTCTCCATGGAGGACAGCATTCCCCATCAATGAAAACCATCGGGTTTGTTTCCCACCACATGTTGGTGGCCCAAACAGGCATTAGCACCATGCCAAAAGTCTAATGACCCAAATTGTTGAAACATACACAATAAATACTGGGCACACATGTGCTGTGAAAAATATGTAATATTGCCTTTTTTGTCATCTACAGAACAGTTCTCTATTCAGTGTTTAAAAAGATCAAGTATAGCCCTGGCCAGTACTGAGGGAATGACATAATACCAGTTTGACCTGATTTGCCTATTTAGAAGGTTACAATGTTATAAAATCTGGCATCTGAGAGAAGGGGAAATTACCTTATTTCTTCATGGAAACACGCTGCATTATTGTGCTGTGCCTGCAAAAATACAACCCACAGAGAGTGGATTATAATAATATAGGACTTTGTTTCAGAACTTGGACAAAATCATTGTCTTCCCAAGTGATATTGACAAGGATTTACCAACTTTTACTCCTTTTCTTTTCTTACAAGACTCTGTACAGTCTTCCTATCTATTGCTTGGAGCCTATCCTGACATCATTTCTTAAACTTCAAAAATCCTGTGGCATCATCTTATTGATGATACATAAGAGTTGCATTTCTTCTGTATTTCTCCTCCTAACTCCCGATGTATTTTTAACCATGTTAAGAATTAGTACCTCAGCAGGGTACTTGTAATGACAGAAGCGGTCCTTCCAAAACAAAACAGAATGACTGGATTTGGATACCAGTTCACCTTCCTGGGCTGGGGATTTGAGAGCTGATTGATCACTGCATGAACTGTCTGCATTTCAAGTGTGAGTGCAAATGAAATGGGGTAAAGCTGAAGTAACTGTGAACATAATGATTTGGGAGGGGGTTCGCAGCTCCTGTGACCAGCGCAGATCCCAGCAGCTGTGCAGTAGCTCTGTTATGTGCAGTGTTAATATGCAGCATATAACCCCATAGAGTATTACATACATGTGTTGCATGGCTGTGCCGCTGTTCAGCTAAAACTAAATCTGTTCCAGTCTTGCCAAGAAAAAATAGACTCCTACCATTGTGCAAATGTATCAGTTTGTGTGTGTGTATATGCATGCATGTCTACGTATACACAAGGGCTGTCAGATGGTGCAAGAACTGTTCTTCTGTCTTTCATTGGTGTCATGGCTGGTAAGTCAGATACTGAGGTTTTCTTGTGCTGTATCTGCATAGCTTGTATGCATTCCTCTTCAAAACAGGTGTTTCAAATTAGCACCAAACAAATGATAAGCAGGCCCTACATACGCTGTGGAAGCGTGGCAAATTGCCAGGGAGGAAAAGAAAGTTTTCATCTTCTTCAGATGTTCATAAATGCAAAGCACTTAAATGATGTAGAAAACAGCCTTTTAAATTTCAGTTTACAAATGCCAGTTGATGGGGTTAGAGTCACAGTTTTGTTCTTGGTGAACTCACCCTTTTCTTGAGAAAACATCTAAGATGTAACAGCTAATCTTATTTGTAAAAGTGACTGTTGGATTATTATTAAATTACATTATTGCTTTGTGCCTTTGTCAGAATTATACTTTCTCATAAACATGATGGTCTAAAGAAAAAGATGGTACATGGGCTGCTGGAAGAAGTAATACATTTTATTAAATAACTGATATGATAGGAAGAACTGGCCAAACTTCAAGGTACTCAAGCCCTTCTTCAGATTTCAAGGTCTGAGCACCCAAAAGGTGATCTAATTTTTCCAACTCTATCAGTTTGTCTGATAATGTCTACCAGCAAACCACCTTCTGCTTTGTTAAAGTTGGTACTGGTTTGTCAGAACAAAGGAGGAGCCCCAGGTTCCAGTGGAACTGCCAACTGATAGACCACTCTGGATTGAATCAATTCAATTAAAAATTTCCAAAATAGCATCCAGCGTTCATAGACGTGTCCATGTACTGCAAATAACCATTGTAGAATAATTTACTAGCTGTCATAAATGCTTTAATTTTTGCACTGATTTACCAGTAAATAGCTGTTTTAAAAATGTAAGTCTGTTGTTCATGACTGTGACTTCTTAAACACTACTTGAATTGTGGCAGCTTGATGACAAAATTTTTAATGCAAGCGTGCTACCCTAAACAATTAATTTTCCCTTCATTTTATTTTTCTTACTGTACTGATATGCCATTGCATGTCTCTGTAGGTATATGTGTAGATGAATTAAATAAAAATCTTGTTCAGAGGCAGGTGCTTTTTTCCTTAATGCACTTTTCTTATCACAGATCACGTGGAAAATACTACTTTGTAGCAGGTAGGCTTACTCCAGTCATGATCTAAACCAGACTGAATCCTTTCACTGCTTTCAGTCTAATCCCCACTTCCCATACATGTTACTTCAACTCATTTGGGGAACAGATTTTGAACTTTGATTAAAGCGTTTCTCCATGACTTTGCATTCATTAATCATATATTCAACAATTTGCAGGATTTGGTATTTTTTTGCCACGTCCATTAAAAAGGCATTAATGCAGCACACTGTATCATAGATTCACTTTGCCTTTTTTATTATTTTGATGGAATTTGCTGTCATTTTTCTGGTTCAGAGGTATACCTAATACTGCAAGTGCTCTGCCTCGGACTTCCAGTGACCAGTGACAACGAGCAGCTCTTGGTCTCCGGAGGCTGTTGGAGAGGCACACCTGGACATGCAGAGGAGCAGCTAATCCAAAGGAGAGAGAAATTCTGCCAGTTTCATCTTTCCCGAAGCCACAGCTCCAGCCTGCAGTGCTGGCAAGCAGGCTTGGAGGCAATGCTGGGAAATATTTTGCCATCTCGTGGCAGTTCACAGAAAAACAGCCGTGGGTGATCAGAAGCACTCAGCTACCCAGAAGGAACAAAGATGGAATGGATGATTTCAGGTGCAGTAACTGCAAAATGGCACTAAATAAAGAAATGTGCTGCGTTACTTATGTGAAGTTTCCAGTGTTTCTTCTTTTGCTTTTTCTTATTAGGAGGCCTCGTTGTGTCCATCACTTTTCCTTCACAGACTATCTCCACACTTGGACCCCTCATCCTTTTTTTCTTTTTCTAAAGCTTTGTCTCACTACTTGCTAGATAGCCTGAAAGGCTGCATTCACCTGTGTAGCAGTCACTGAATTATGATAAAGTTTTCTCGGGGTCATTTTCTCTTGCTGGACTTGCGTGCTCCTCAACTGCGCTCTCCAGGTGGCAAGTTTTGTATTTCCTTTTTCCACCAAGATATTCACTTTTCATTCTGTTCATCCCTCCAGAAGTGGTCCTTGGTCTGTTGCTTGATCCACTTCTTGACCTACATCTTTTGTCAGAGCAGTAGTATCTGCTGCAGGGTCCCCTCTGGCTCTACAGACCTCTCCATTTAGTAAAGGATTATATCCTTTATTCTGGACTAGTAGATTGCCTTAAACAGTGAACATTAGATTGAACCCTCTTCCTGCAGGGGCACTCACAGCCATCTTATAAGTACACTCTTCAACCATCTTACAAGTACAAAAAGCAGAACCCTGCTGGTGTTTCCTTTGCTCATTTTCTCTTCCATAGTAATCATTGCTGCCTCCACTTCTTGATCTCCTTTTGCCATGGCCTTTGCTACACAATTGTGATCTGCTTACTTCTCTGAATGTAGTGTTCTTATGACTTAAGAGGGCCTCTCTGGCTTTTTGGAGAGATGACAGCATCACAGCATGGTTGAGGTTAGAAGGGACTTGGCATTGGTGGAAGAGGATCAGGTCAGGGAATACTTGAGCAAACTGGAAATATGTACATCCATGGGCCCTGATGGGATGCACTCCTAAGTGCTGAGGGAGCTGGCAGATGTCACTGTGAGGCCACTCTCAACAATCTTTGATCAATCATAGCAACTATGCAAAATTCCCAAGGACCAGAGGAAAGCAAATGTCACTCCTATCTTCAAGAAGGGCAAGAAGGACCCAGGGAAAGATAGGCCAGTCAGCCTTACCTCGATCCCTGGGAAGGTGATGGAGCAACTAATACTGGAAACCATTTCCAGGCACATCAACAATGTGAAAGTCAGCAGTAGTAGTCAGCATGGCTTCACCAAGGGCAAGTCACGCTTAACCAACTTGATGAACTTCTACAATGAAATGACTGTCCTGTTAGATGAGGGGAGAGCAGTGGATATTGTCTACCTGGACTTCAGCAAGGCCTTTGACACTGTCTCCCACAAGATCCTCACAGAGAAGCTGTTGATGTATGGGATGGATAAGCAGACAGTGAACTGGATTGAAAACTGGATGAATGGCCAGGGCCAGAGGGTAGTGATCAGTAGCGTGAGGTCTAGTTGGAGGCCAGTGACTAGCAGTGTAACCCAGGGGTCAGCATTGGCTCCAGTCCTGTTTAACATCCTCATTAATGATCTGGTTGATGGCATAGAGTGTACCCTCAGCAAGTTTGCAGATGACACAAAACTGGGAGGAGTGGCTGAAACACCAGAGGGTTGTGCTGCCATTCAGAGGGACCTGGACAGCTGAAGAAATGAGCTGACAGGAACCTCATGAAGTTCAACAAGGGGAAGTGCAAAGTCCTAAATCTGGGGATGAACAATCACAGGCACCAGTACATGCTGGGGACCACCCAGCTGGAAAGCAGTGTTGCAAAAAAGGAGCTGGGCATCCCAGTGAGCATGAGTCAACAATGTGCCCTTACAGCAAAGAAAGTCTATGGTATGCTGGGCTGCATTAGGAGAGGCATTGCCAGCAAGCCAAGGGAGCTGATCCTTCCCCTCTGCTCAGCACTGGTGTGGCCACACCTGGAGTGTTGGGTCTAGTGCTGGGCTCCCCATACACAAGGACATGGACATACTGGAAAGAGTCCAGCAAAGGGCCACAAAGATGATGAAGGGACTGGAACCTTTCTCTTACGAGGAAAGGCTGAGAGAGTGGAGACTGTTCAGCCTGGTAAAGAGCGGGTTCAGGGGGATCTTATCAATGTACATAAATACATGAAGGGTGGGTGTAGAGAAGATGAAGGACTAGATGACCTCCAGAGATCCTTTCCAGTCTCAACCATTTTGCCACTCTGTAATTAAAGGGCAGAATAATTTTCAAATTCTCCCTTTCCTACTTTTTCCTATTACTTTTGATGTTGAAAACTATATCTTTTCCTTGCAGAATAAAGAAAAGAATTATGCTCATGGAAGAACCTCTCTGGATGTGATTTGCAAGGTTTTTCAGATGATATAAGATGTGTAATAAACAGCCTGCAATTTTCTTCTAGGAAAGGTAAAGGCCTATGGTTTTTGTGAAAGTTAAATGCATTTTGACCAGTTCTGTTGTAAAGTATTCTGTTCACTGTTGAAGCTTGGTAAAGTGAGCTGTGCAAAACATTTTTGATCTGTTGGTCTAGAGGAGGAATAATATTTTTTGACGGTGAATATGTAGAGAGGTTATGTCTGTTATATATAACCTCAAAATTAACTAAATCCAATATTAGTTATCTGTTATGCAAGTGTTGATGTAATTTAATGCAACGCCCTCTATTCTTGATAGCTTTGTTATCAGTATGTCTTTACTGATCAAAGCTTTTATGATGTAACCTTAATTTGGAGGAGGTATTTTCATTGCTCCGTTCTGTATACTTCTCTAGGTCCTTACTTCTACAGTTGCAGCATTTCTGAAATAACCCACTGACTTTGTGTATGACACCTCTGAAATTACTGATTTTGCTTTGGAGTGGCCACAGCTGCTGGTAAACTGAAGAGCTGGGGTTATAATTGAGATATATTAGCTGTGTTTGTTTTATGTCAGAGGGAAGAAAGTCATGTTTCTAGGTTTAACTTGCAAACATGGAAATGAAATTCTTCTGGTTGTGTCTTCTAGCCTACTAAGTTTGTATTGTTTTGTGTGCATCAGAAAAAAATAGAAAGTTCCTCTCAGCAAAAGCATTTTGATGTTAATGCCATGAAATGGGTAAACAGTTGGGAATACCCAAGAAAAGTTCACTATAGCTCACTAGTAGATGGTAAAGATTTCATACATACTGTAGAAAATCTAAATACTCCTAAATCAACTTCAAATTTTAAATAAATCACCTGGAACTATAAAAACATGAGAGTTACAAAGGAACTTGGGAGAAAACAAAGGTAAGAGTTTCACAGCTTCTACTCATGACATGTCAGAATTAGATACTCAAATCATCATGCACCGAACACTCCCATCTCACATTTTATTTAACAGAGATTAATGAGAAGAGATGACTATGTCCAATAGAAAATGTTCAGCTGTTCAGGTGCTTCAGTTAGATAACAGATTGGTAGTCAGCGGTATTTTGTAAATTCTGGAGACCTCACGTTGATGCTGATGTCCTGAGTGCCATCAGAATATAGTATTATTTTTTACATATATGTAATTTCTTTCTTCATTTGTGTGTGTGTGTTCATGTGTGTGGAGCACAAGTGATATATTAACTTTGGCAGTATTAATGGATAAAATGGATCCACGTAATCATGGGAGAAGAGGCAGATATATACATAAGGGATAAGTTCCCTTAGTTCAATAAAGAACATTGACCTGTCACTAAATCAAATCGTGGGTTTAAAGTTTGAGTATTAAATTAAAGAAGGGTTTTATTCCCTGGAGTTCAGATCATTGTGGAAATAGTAGGTTGTTGGAAGAATCACCTAAATGAAAGGTTTTCTTTTACTTCTTTTATTTCAGTGAGGACATTATACAGGTCATGTAAATAGATGAGAAATTGATAATTGAACGTAATGTAACCGAAATATGATTTTTATATATTTGCACTTGTACTTTATTTATAAAGAGGAAATTTATAAGAAAAGCAAGCTGTACACACATCAGAGAGAGAATGAGTAAGCAAGAATGCCAGCTGCTCTTTTAGAACAGGTATTTATTATTCAAAGAATACTCAGCACCCTAGCTTTGGCTTAAGGCACAAAAGTGGAATGAAGCATGCTAGTTTAGGTGTTTGGGTTGCCTTCCTAATAAACAAATTTTGTCTCAGTGCCCCTATTTATAAAATCCTTTTTGTTCATTGGATTTCTTCTGCTTTTTTTTTTTTTTTTCCGTTTAGAACATTATCAGTAGCAATGTAATAAATAGATAACTTAAAAAAAAAAATTTATGTTCTTTGTCCTGATTAAATTGTTGCTTTTCTTGATAGACTGCTTATTGGAGAGTGACTTTTGGTCAAGGAGGAAAGGGAGCTCCCCTCTCAAACCTGAAGCAGCAGCAGTATCTAAAACAAAAACAGAAAGAAAATTTGATACTTCAGAAGAACAGGAGATACAAGGCGGCAAAGATGCTTCCTCTGGGGAAAATAATTTACTGTAAAAGTAAGAAGGTTTGACTCATTCTTCCTTCTCAATGAGAAAAGAATGCCAGCTGCTAATAGCTAGATTTGCTAAAGTAAGGCTTAGGGTGGCTTCTAATTCATGTTTGGACATTAATAGCAGTATAAAAACAGTAATAAAAGTTTGTGGTAACTGAGATTGCAGCTCTCTACACCTGTTAGGTAAATACCATATGCTTCATTAGAGATCTACTACATGGATGTAATAAAATAAGGTAACTCTAGTTGCACTAGGTTCATGGGCTGTCACACACAAAAAGCTAGGCAGATAGCCACCACATTTGTTGCCTTGTACAAAAGCAAAATTTGCTTCACATGCAGAACTATACATGGTTGTGTGGTTATGTTCTGTATTTCTTGTATTCCCAAAGGTTACAAAATAGCCCTGCAGCCTCTCAGCTACTGCTTCCCTTATTTGTGTATATGTGGGTGTGATTCTTTCTGCCGTCTTTTCCTCCCTCCTTTTTCTCTCAACTCCTTGATGAAAGGCTGAAAGGCTCTTCCACCTCTCTTTGCTACCCTGTCTCCCTTCCCACCTCTCCAAAATACTTTCCACCTTCCTACTATTGAAAAGTCGATGTTTTATACACTCAGGTTCTGTAAATTCACTTCCTATCTGCTCCCCATGTATGGTCACAGTACTGGTTTTTAACATTTAAAAATGATGATTCGTAAGAATTTGACACTTATTATACTGCAGTACTATCTGCACCCAGCTAAATCAGGATCTATAATGCCATTGGCTGCCCATGGTTAGGTAACAATTCACATTATCAGTTCCAAAATCACTTGAGGAGAAATAGTGAGATGAGGGCATATGAAAATAATTAGATTAATTGTATTATATAAAGCATAATGTAACTAATTACATGTTGGCGACCATGTAATATTGACTATACAATTAAGTACTTAACGCCTGCACCAAGAATGTCCTGGGAACTGAAAACTAAAAATTGTTGGTAGAGTCAGCAGTTGCTAAAAATCCTGTTCAATATACATGAAAGTCGCTATTCGTGCAGTTACACATCTCTGTTCTTGCTCCGTCTCATCTATATTCTAATTTTGACAGACATTCTCTCTCTCTCTGACCAACTCCTGGTGGAGGGTGGAATTTCCCTTGCTGCAACCTTTGGCTGTTGCCTCTTATCCTTCTGCTCCACATTGCTGGGAGGAATCTGAGCTCACCTTTCTCTTACCACCCATTAGAAAGCTGAAGGCAGCAGTGGCTTCTGCTTCTCCACCCCACCACTAGCCTTCTCTGGGAAGAAACCAACCTCCCTCCTGTATATGAGCATCCCTTTGCAGGTCATGAGCACCAGCTCGCTAACCATCTAAATGTATCATAACTTTTATAGGATGTTTTTCCTTTTACGATGTGTAAAACCTGAACTGATTTTTTAAAATTTATTTCTGTTTGTTTGATTGATTGATTGTTTGTTTTTTTAAATAGGATATTGTGGAAAAATCACATATGTCTGCAAGCATGTTTATCTATACCTTCACCAAAACTATGTAGATTTTTTTGTTGATGTAGGTGATGTTGTAAGAACCAATGAATAGTTGAGTACTGCTGGTGTCCTTTGTAGGAATGGTATCCAGGAGTGTAGATGTCATTTTTTATGCACAGATACAGTTTTTTATACTCTGAAATTGAACTTCTAGGTTTTTCTCTAAGTGTTCATGAAGGATAGAAGGCAATTATTTACTTACAAGCTGTATCACTTCAAATATCTAATATAGTATAGGTGACAGTGAATTGTTAATGAATGCTAAACTACATCAAAAGTAGGAGAGATGCAAGCCATTTGTGTACAGCTTTCGTCCAACTTCTGTCAGCATTTTATTATAGTGGGTCATAGTGTTTGTAAAATATTCCACAAAGTATTTTTAAGTAGAACAAATTTTTGCTAAAAATGTATCAGAGGCCCTATGCCTTTTACCTAAAGCACTTGAACTAGCTTTTTCATTCAGTTGCTTTCCACAGTAACCTGAATATCTTCTGGGCACATCGTGTCACTGCAGTTACAGAGTGTGCTCTACTTCAAAAGTGACACACTGTACAGAGACCTTGAGTGCATACAATGCCTGACTTCCATCTTAGTCACAATTTGGCACGGAAAACTACCGTGCACCAGTGGCTACCTGAGGGGTGATGCATTCAAACGCATCCAGGGCCTTTGCCCACTGCCAAGGAGGAATGGGGTTCTGGCCTTTATATGAGCCCCAGGGGTTCCTTAACAATAAAAAGGTAAATGTTTGATGTCTTGAGGAAGGTATTACACTTAGATTTCTTAGAGAAGTGAGTGGTTCAGATGAGATTTGCATGCAATGCTAAACTTGTCAAATATCTTATTTTACTATAAGCTACTTCTAAAAAAATACTTGCTTGAAGAGGTACATTTTGGAGGCCTCTGACAAAGTCTGCTCTCTGTGTCGAGGTTATTCTGTCTCCATACTTCTGAGAGAGTCTTAATCCCACGTTCACAGATACAAAATTAGTGTTGAAATACTGCAAAGTATTCCTGAGAGTAAGTTTAAGCTTGTGCCGTTTAAACCACTTTAAACTGTCGTGTAAGTTCAAAAAATTACTGCTGTTGTGTTTTATGTGTTTATCAGAAACAGTTTATTCATGAGATACCAAAGCTCTCAGCAATTTTTTACATTTGAATCAATACTCTCACAGAGTCTAGCAAAAAAAAAATGTTGGCCTGCATTGGTGGTGAAATCTGTAATCAAAGGATAAAAATTGTCAGGAACCCTTAATATCCAGTGAAGGCAAAAAATGAAGGAATTCACCATTTTTATGATCTCTATATGTTAACTCTAACTGCTTATCTCTTTTCTGGACTCATTCTTCAGCAGCTTGTGTGCGGTTGTTATTAAAGTCATCATGCTGCTTTTTATGGTACAGAATATATACATTAATTATGGTTTAGCAGGTTTTTTACTCGTGTTTTGGTCCCCCACCCCAACTCTTACAGTATCAAGAAAACTGTCTTGCTGAAAAATCTCTTTTCAAGCTTCTGTTTACCACCAGAGTGTCTTGAAGATGGAGCTATTGCTATGTTTGCAAACTCTATGAGAACCAAGGTAAGATCAGTGTAACTCTTCCACTGAGATTTTTTTTATCAGTAAACATAATGATACATTTTTGTAACTCAGAATGTCAATACTATCTATCCTTTTGTCTACCTAAAAAAAATACATATGGTATATGCATATAGTGGTTACATAAATATGTTTCTAGTCACATAGCCAAGATTCAAGCCCTCTGTTATGTTTGAAACACCACCAAGAACATCTTTAATACTTATTTAACTGAAAAAATTAAACAAGTATGTCTTGCCAGAAGTGAGGCATATGTGATGCTTTATAAACACGTAAGTCAGGGTCCTCGTGTTGCAGTATTTTAAAACCTTCTTCCCTTTTTTTACTGCATGGATTTCAGGTATCCGTGTACGTTGAATTTCATCATGTTATTGCCCTGCCATTCAGTCTCACGAAGTCCTGGCACTGTTCTTCTGACAGCCCACATCCTTACTAGCCTGTCTAACAGTATCACCAGCAAAGTTGCTAGTCTCACTCTTCACCCCCTTTTTTCACAGGGTTACATTTAGGAATGTACTGGATAGACCAGGTCCTAGCACTGATCTCTGCAGAACTGTGTTGGCAACTTTCCTCCACTGCAGGAGTTAACAGCTAACTCATACTCCCCTCCCCCATTTCCTATCTGCTAATTATTTATCAGACTTTACTACTGAGTCATTCTTTTATGCTTAAGGCTTCTTTTAAGGCTTAAGGTTTCCTTTAAAAGCCATTAGGGGACTTGGTGAGAAGCCTTTTGGAAATCTCATAGACTATATTAAATAGATCTTCATTGCTTACTGATCCCTTTAAAGTAACATCAACAGCCTGAAAAGGCTTTAAAAAGCCTTTCCCAGATAAAGTAAATAAAACTGAAGTTTGAAGTGCATTTAAAAAAATTGTGTAACATGAGGCAATCCAATAGCAGGTGGTTACTGTGTATGTAATCCAAAAATCACTGTTCAGACAGCTGGGTCACCTATGCTATGTTAATTACTTCTAATAAAAGGCTTTATGTCTTAACTAAGGCTTTACCACCCTGATTAATATGTAATAATAAATCTACATAATAAATACACAGTTGACAGACAGTAGGGATTTATTATTCTGTGGAGGCAGTCTGTAAATATGTTATGGTAATGTGATAAACACTTCAAACATATATAAACTGTTTTGGTATCCAATACAAATACATACAGGACCACTTAACTAAACATGAATTATTTATTTTCCAGTATCTTTAATTCTATGTGCATTGTGATCTACCCAGTATGATATTGGTGATTATTCTTCTCAGCTCAGATTGCCTTTATCCAAGATGTTGGGAAGCTACCACTGAAAAGACATTTTGGGAGGTAAACTTGACATGTACTTTAAGAACAACTTCTTTCTTAATACATTAAGAATCCTTTCATACAGAAACATCTTTAGTGTACACGTGTAATGTGACATTTTCCCTCATCTGCAGCCTTATAATTTTATATTTTGGCTCTTAAAACTTTTTTTCAGTTCAAATTACTTAGAATTACACCATTAGTAGCAACATTTTAACTACAATCTTGTTTTTAACTCTTGTTTAGCCTTCTCTTCCATTGTATCAAATATTAGTTCTCTGACCTAGGCATAGGTCTGTTTGTCCAGGGCACGATCTGGATAAAATCTTTGGTTTTGCAAACAAAAAGGTTTATTTGAGAATAAAATTGCCAGCCAAGGTCAACTGACCACGCTAGTATAAGCCAAAATGTTTATAACTTTACAAATTAATTGTAGACTTCCTTATGCCATTAATTTTGTCCGCAGCCTATATTTAAATATTGGTAAACCTTTTGTATCTGCATTAATAAACTGGGTGTATAGCATTTCAAGCTTTACCTGAGAGGAACTTCCATATATTCTGTGGGTTCTCATGTAGGTTACGTAGTGTTGAGTTATGGGCCCAAATACCTACAACTGGAATATGTGCACAGAGGCATAAAGCGTAATACTGATGGTAGTGATGTAAGAAAAGAATGTATATGGCTTGAATTAATGGTGGTGAATAGAGGTTATTACTGCCAGAAAAGCTGAAAGCTGTTGAGCATCAGTGAAGGGGGGAGACTTGTGCAGTATGTGGGCAGTCTTTTCCACTGTGGTTTCTGTGCTGAGAGCGCAGGAAACGTGGTGGGTATTCCATCATAACTTACCATTGCTGTGATAATTTCAGAGGTTAAAATTTGAAACACTTACTGATAAAGATCCTGGCACGCCAGACTCACTTGTTAGTTACGAGGGGGACCCCGCTGACGTGAATGCTATGGAGATGGCTGAACAGATGGAAGAAAGCAAAATGAATGTGAGTGAATGGGATGGACTCCCTCTTACTTCCAGCCAATGCAGTGGAAACGAATGGCCTTGCCATCAAAGCCTCTGCCTGCTGCAGCTCAAGCAATCATGGAGGAAGATGAATTAAAAATACAGGAAAAGGGTAGCGACTGAATATAACAAATTATCAACCACTAATTCACCAAAATAGATTAATATGCTACAACAGCCTTTGCTAAAGAGAGCATAGTCTGCACAAGAGTACTCCTTTAGCTATGTAGGTGGGCTCGAAGGCCAAGTCAGCGTCCAGACAAGTTTCCTCAGTTTCCCCTTAACTTGCAGGATCAGACCTGAGCTGAATACTAAATCACAAGCCATTCCCTGCCTGTTCTGAGCCACAGGAGTTAGCCTTATTTATAAAAAGGGGTAACAATAAATTAAGACTAATAGAGTTAGAAAGAGACTGTAGATAAAGAGTGACACTGCCTATTTTTAACACATTTTTATTTACTCTGCATTTGTACGGCATGTTTCTGGAGTCCACATTTGATAAGTTGTTGGCATTTGAAGGTTTTATTAAAATTTGCACCTTTGAAAAAAATTGCTGTTTGGAAGTTTGAACCTCCTAAGAGAAGAGACCGAAGCGTGTATGTAAAAATTTTATATCCCATACTGAGGATGTAAATAAAACTCCTACTGCATTAATGCTGTTTTGCACTCTGCAACAGATATTTTATGTGAACATAACATAGGAAGGAAACATAAAAAATATTTTAAAGTAGTTAAAAATATTAAAAAATATGAACTGGACACGTTGTATGAGAGATTATTTGGGACGCCTTTTTTGAAAATATTTCCGCAATTTATCAAGGGGGGAAATTCAACAATCAAGCAGAAGCCCTCGCGCCCTTTGCATTCCGTAGAAGTTGACGGTGCAGGGTGCCGGTTTTCTCCTTAAACTGCGGTTGTGCTGGGGGAAAGAATAGCCCCGGGTTTGATAAAGGACGCGAGAAAAGTGGTTCTTACTTGCCCGCGCAGCCTGTTCAGAGTCGCCCCGTAACCGGGACGCCCCTCCCTGCCGTGACTCACCGCGCTCGGCGATCCCGCGGGGGCCCCGGCGCACCTCACCGGCGGGCCGCGCCCCCGCTCCCCCGCCGACCAGCAGCGGCGGAGCAGCGGGCGGGAAAGCGGCCGCTCCCCGCGCCGTGCCGCCCGCGCCGGGCTCCGCCGGGGCTCAACGGCCGGAAGCTCCCGCCTCCCCGGGCCAAGGCCGCTCGGCCGCCGCAGGTGTGGCCGCCCGGGCGGGGCGGCGCAGGTGCGGGTGCGGGTGCCGAGGGCGGCCCGGCGGGGAGCGGAGCGGGGCGGGGCGCCGGCTGCTCCCTGGCCTGGCCACCCGGGCGCACTCCTCGGCCGCACCGTCCGCTTTCCTCCGCCCGGCGCGGGGCGCCCTTTGGACTCTCCCGTCGGGTGAATGAGAGGCGGCCGAGCGGGGCCGGGGAGCGCCTGACGCCGGGCCCCAGCGCCGGCCATGTCGAGGAGCGCCGGCTCAGAGGGCGGGCGGCCCGGCAGGTCGCTGCTGCCCCGTGGGGCGGGCCCCGGCTCCCCGCTCCCCCGGGACGCGGAGCCGCGGACCGCCGCCCCCTTGCCGCCGCCCCCGCTCCCCCTGCGGCCCCCCTTCGGCCCCGACGCCTACCCCGGCGAGGGCAGCCCCGGCCCGAGCGGGCCGGCCGAGCTCAAGCCGGTCCGGCGGTTCATCCCGGACTCGTGGAAGAACTTCTTCAAAGGCAGACGCAACAACGGCTCCAGCTGGGACAGCGCGGCCTCCGACATCAGGTACATCTCGGACGGGGTGGAATGCTCGCCGCCGTCCTCCCCGGCCCCTCTCCAGCCGGAGCCCAGGTCGGTGCCCGGCTCCTACAAGGATCCTTACGGAGGATCGGGTGGGAGCTACGACTCGCGGAAGGAGGCCGAAGCCATGCTGCCCGGGGACCCCTTCGGGTCGCTGGAGCACCGCGCAGCCACCGGGCAGACCTACAGCGAGCGGGTGGAGGCCTACAACCAGCGGTACGCCTACATGAAGTCCTGGGCCGGCCTGCTCAGGATCCTCTGCGTGGCGGAGCTGCTGCTGGGCGCCGCCGTCTTCGCCTGCGTCACGGCCTACGTGCACAAGGATAACGAGTGGTACAACATGTTCGGGTACTCGCAGCCCTACGGCTACGGGGCCGGCAGCGCCTATGGAGGCTACTCCTACAGCGGACCCAAAACGCCTTTCATCCTGGTGGTGGCGGGAATGGCGTGGATAGTCACGATAGTGCTGCTGGTGCTGGGCATGTCGATGTACTACCGGACTATCCTTCTCGATTCCAACTGGTGGCCGCTGACTGAGTTCGGAATTAACGTG
Organism: Aquila chrysaetos chrysaetos; assembly: GCF_900496995.4. NCBI lineage: Eukaryota > Metazoa > Chordata > Aves > Accipitriformes > Accipitridae > Aquila > Aquila chrysaetos. Next base: position 17,158,836 of record NC_044030.1, on the reverse strand, counting down.
GCCTTGTTCTTTCTGTACATGTCAGCTGCCATAGTGTACGTCAACGACACCAACCGTGGTGGGCTCTGCTATTACCACTTGTTTAAGACACCAATAAATGCATCTTTTTGCCGTGTAGAGGGAGGTCAGACAGCAGCAATCATCTTCTTGTTTGTCACGGTGATCATCTACCTAATTAGTGCGGTGGTTTCTCTAAAGTTATGGAGGCATGAGGCAGCTAGGAGGCACAGGGAATTAATGGAACGGGAGGTAAGTCATTTTGTATCTACTGGGTAAGGTGTGATGGGGAGCAGTTCTAAGATCTTGCCATGCTGTAGATGGAGTCGTATCAGGTGTCTTCTCTGCAGCAGGTCCGTAGCCTTTGAGGGTGAGCTTTCACCAGTCTTAACAGTACTTGAGATCGCCAAACAAAAGGTGTTTTTAAGATGTCTGATCCAAATTTGTGGGCTTTTTTTTTTTTTTTATTCACTTTGGCAAGGAGCTGGCTCTGTTCTCTTTGCAATACTCAGCTCTCTTCCTGCGTCAGCTTATGAACTACTTCCTGGTGCTTATTTTCCAAACAAAGGAAGCAATGAACAATGTGCTTGTTCAGCTGTTCAGTAGGGTTAGGCTTAAAGCCACCTAGCATTTATTTGAAGACTGCTTTCAGCACATTACAGGCTAGCATGACGGACCATAAGAACATGAAATACTGATTTTTACTTTGCAAGCAAAACTCCAACCTACTTCTTTATGTCTTTTCAGCTTTCCTTACAATAGTTATCAGAAAATAATAGTAATAACAGAGTTGGCTAGATTTTGGTGTCTCAGATTTCAATCAACTTTATCTTTTTCACATCAAGTATTTTGCACTGCTGCTGCCCTTGCCCTTACTAGAAGCATTCAATACTCACCTGGTTAATGATAAACTGTAATAGTAGAGACTTAGCCCTCTCAACTAGAGAATTCAATGTCATTTGTGTAAAACTTCCTTCACGTGAAAACACCACCAAAAAGACCTTAAAAAAAATTAATAAAACTTAATATAGCATAAAAATTAACATGTGAAGCCTACATAAGCCTAACTTAAGGAGGGGTCAGCATTTAAGTGATTTTAGTAGGAGAGCACAAGTTTAAAGTTGCATGTCCTCTGCTTTGTGACTGCCATCTGATTTGCAGCATTTTCATTCAACGCTGGTTTCCATTCCACCATCTTGCATAAAACTGAGACTCCCCTTTTGAAAGGTACATTGCAGCTCTTTGATAAAAGTTTTTAACCCACTTTTAATATGTCCTGCAAGAATGAAGTGATTGCTGGAATTAATTATACAGAAGGCATTCAATCACTCTTCCCTGTTACAATCCATGTTCTTTTATTCCAGGTACTTAATATTTCTAAAGGGAATTCTTCTATAATATAGGTTAGGCTCTGGAGAGTGCTATGCAAAATAGCTGCTGGTTGAGCTACCGGTTAGCGCACTGTTGTGTTTTCTAGGCAATGAATTAGGCTGCAGAGTGTCAGTGAGTTAATATGGGCTGGAATGTGAAATAATAAAGGAGACTGGGAAGTGGATGGAGTATTTTCTGCAAGCTGTTCCTTACAGCTGTGCTCTGGGAGATCCTGTCTTTGTTCGGGGTTTTGGGTGGTTGTTTTTGTTCCACTGTTCTTAAACAGTCTTTAAATCAATTGATTTGAAAATATTCCTCATGTTAAATTTCTTCATACCTAAATATAAATGTAATTCTCTGTACAGCACGATTTTGAGAAAGTTTAGATTTTAAGACTCTGCTTTTGCATACTGTTTTTGCTGAAAATAAAACTTACAGTTCTTTCCATTTTTTGATAGATGAAAACACAGTCCTCTTTTCCAGAAAAGAAGGTAGGAAATAGGAGTTTATTCTTCTGTTTACTGGTATTTCCAAATGGTTGTTCTTTTTCATGTCACTATTTCGATTGACCTATCTATTTATTTACTTATTTGGCTTGGAAGAGAGGTTTAATTCTTTAATGTAGTCCAGACAACATTCTCCTACCTAGAAGATTCAGAACAAGCTTGTAAAGAAACTACTACTAGTTAGGCTAGGTTATAAAATTTACTGTAAATAGCAAATCTGATGACTCTGTGTGCTCTTACACTCTTCTATGAAGTTACAAGTTCTGTAGCATTTATCACAGAGTTTTGCAGACATGGCTAGAACAGCAGGTCATCTGATGGCATTGTAGGGTTTAGAGACTCTCCTTCCTCCTGGCTGGCTGCTTAATTTGGAGGAGAGCCAGTGGAAGCACAGGGGTACGTACTCTGTGAGTTTAACTTGTTCCTGTGTCTCTGAGACTGCTCCAAAGACATCCTTGCCAGTTCTGAAGTATCAGCAATGTTAGCGCTTCTGCCGCACAAAGATGCGGTTGCATATGCTACAAAGATTGTATAGGATCTTAACAGCAGATGTTGATTCCCAGAGAATTTGTGGTGTACTTATTTCAGTCTTAAATGTCTCCTGTTAGATACTGTGAATTTCCTACCACTGTTTTCTTTGTTGCTTCAGTACTGGATCAGGATCCTTTTTTATGTGGTCCAACAAGACTCCACGTGCTTTTATTTCTGGATCAAAGAATAAATTGTGCAATAGGAAACAGGGGGAAAAGGGAACTCCAGAGAACTGAGTGATTCCTGTTCATTCACAAATCAGTTAGATATCCAAGGAAACTTCCTTAAATCATTTTTTAAAGACATACAAGACCAATCTTTCCAAGCCCCAAGAAATATTTGTCATTGGACCACTGTTAGGACAAACTGAAGATGGATACTGTGTAAGAAACATTACTGTAACTCTTTACTAATTTTCTAATTACAATAAGGGTTGTAATAAAAACCTATGATTTGCTTCTACTGCTGCTCAATATTTCTACCTCTGTCTTCAAATGAGTTGGGTATTTTGTGGTTTATGTATATTGCAAATGAAGTAAAACTGACTTCATTAAGAATTTTTTTTTTTTCTTCTAAAACAGTATGAAAGTGATGACAGACCAAGAGAAGAGGTCACTTACAGGCAGCTTAAATCAGTGGAAAGAAAACCAGAACTACTTAATGGTCATATACCTGCAGGCCACATTCCTAAACCTATAGTGATGCCAGACTACTTAGCGTAAGTAACTTGACTTTGATGAACAAACTTAATGGAGAATACTTGAATGATGTTTTTCACTGAGCATTTCTCATATATACACTCATGGTTTCGCTGCCATGCATGTGCTATGGGAACTCATAATTCTTTATTAAGTTAATGTTAACAATAGAGAGGATGGAGGCTGGTATCAAAGGCATAGAACCAGTGATATAAATAAAGAATCTTAAATTTAAAAAAACCCACCCAAACTTCAAATGTTAAAGCAGAATGTTATAATGTAGCAAATACTATAACTGCCAAAGGAACAGAAGACCACCATACAGACAATTTAGAAAAAAATAAAATGCATGGGAAATTACTTGTGTTTTTAGCCCCTGAAATTTGACTACTCTTGTACTTTCTAAGTGCTAAATCTATTAACATGCTCCCTTTTAAAGGGTAGCTCTTTCCATGGTGAATTATGAGATCATAAATTAATTTTTGTACTATTTGCCATAGACTAGGACACAAACTGAAAGACAGGAGGTTCCACCTGAATATTAGGAAAATCTTTTTTACTGTGGGGGTTAGCACAGGTGGCCCAGAGAGATTATGGAGTCTCCATCCTTAGAGATATTCAGACACTGTGTGGACACAGTCCTGGACAACCTGGTCTAGGTGGCCCTGCCTGAGCAGGGAGGTTGGACCAGATGACCTCTGGACATCCCTTCCAACCTCAACCATTGTGTCATTCTGTGATTTCAATGCTTTACATACATGCAAATTTTAGCAGGTTATAAGATTAGCAAACAATACAGAAATACACTGTCAAAGTGAAGGGTCCATGTGTTTGTTGAAGTCCTATCTCTAAAACAAGTCCTTGAATTTTATTTTTTTTTTAAAAGGAAATACCCAGCAATTCAAACAAATGAAATGCGAGACCGGTACAAAGCAGTATTCAATGATCAGTTTGCTGAGTATAAAGAACTGTCTGTGGAAGTTCATGCTGTATTAAAAAAGTTTGATGAGCTGGATGCATTGCTTAGACAGCTTCCTCAACATCCTGAAAGTGTATATGTAAGTACCTGTGAAATGGGCTTATGGAGAACAGGTGTGGTATTAGACAGTTTCTGACTGTCTTTAGCTAGGGCACAATGTCTTGTAATGCTGGCAGTGACTCTGTGGGAGACAAAGTTTCCCCAAATATGTTATTTCTTGTTTGGTCATCAGTCAAGGACACCAAGTTGCAATTAAGTTGTATACATGTTTTTTCTGTGGGTTGGTTTTTTTTTTTTCATGCTAGTAGTTTTCAAGTTTGAGTGAGTTACAGTTAATTTATGTTCACTGTTTCTCAAATACAAGACTTACAATTAAGATGTTACAACTTCAATGGATTGATCAAATGAGAATTCTACTTCTGACAAGCATTTTGTAGAATTTACATGAAGTTATGGAGTACACTCAAAGTGTTTAAAAATGTGTGGTCTCTCATTAGGAACAGGAAAGGATATCAAAAGTTCTGCAAGAATACAAGAAGAAGAAAAATGTGAGTGTTTTCAGCTTTACATTGCTAATGAATCTAGCAAAGAGAGTGTAAATAGCCCACATGTCTTACACTAGGTACAATTTGCTAGCTCAGGGTATCTGTAGCTACTACAGGACTTTGTACATTTTGTCTTCTAAAACTCTGGCAAGTTAGGACACAACCCACTCCACTCATGCCAACAACCTGTTTTGAGAATAATGATTCCATTAGCCAGGTGTGGGAAAAAAAACCCACAACAGTTAAGCATTTTCATCTTCTGAGAGTATGTCTCATCTCTTAGTGTTATAAGATTGGTTATTATGGGGGATCCAGTTAATTTATATTCACTGACTGACACAGTGATACAACATAGATAATAAGTTCACAACAGAAAACATAGTCTTACCCTTGAAAAGAAGTTTTGTATTTTCTTTGTGGCATGGGATTTAGACTCTCAAAATGTAATTTTCAGTGTAATCTAGGAGGTTTCACTTTGTTATTTTTAAATGCGGGCGGTAAATGTATACCTTTGTTCCATTAGAAACATAATATGTTACAAATACCTTTTTTCATGGAATTCAAATTTTGTGTCCATGTTAGTTGAACTTTATTGCTTTTTGAGGGGGAGGGATTTATTAGACATACCACAAGGCACATATAAAATCTAAATTATATAGTAGGATGTCATTTATATTTGCAGATTTCTGTTTAAAAACTGCTCTGTTTACTATGTAACTACAGTATATAAAAGCAGAACCTTTTTTTCCAGCCTTTCATGAAGGAACAGGAAGCAGGAAATAAGAAATTGTGGCCAGGGAAAAAGTGATTTTGGGAGAATATTTATATATTGTCCTTAATCAAGAACATAACTGATAATAGACTATTCTTGGAAGAGTCAGAACGTATAATATATTAATGTAAAGTTTTTTGTATTTTTGACAGGATCCTGCATTTCTGGAGAAAAAGGAGCGTTGTGAATACCTAAAGAATAAGCTTTCTCACATAAAACAACGGATTCAGGACTATGATAAAGTTATGAATTGGAATGTAGAAACTTAGCTATGCCTTCACTTTGTGGATACGATTTCCTATTTTTTAAATCGATATGTGTATTTTAAACTATTTATTTACTCTCAGAACAGTACACCTATGGGGATTGCTTAATCACTTTGTCACTTATTTAGATGTTGTACATTACTAGGAGGTTTTGTATGCAGATCCAATTTTAAATCAATGTAATGAAGTTATCAGATTAGTTTAGAAAACCTGTGCTAACATTCTGCTTTTATTAGACAGCACACAGTCTGGCCTCTTAAATACTGTATTTGCAAACTTGCAAAGCCTAGTAGAGAAAGTAATTCTAAATACCATGTCAAAAGTTTGCACAGAAATGCCATTAACAATTACAGATTTTATTTACAGCTGACATCTTAATGATACCGGAAGGAGTTGAGCTGTTCTTTCTGGCTGGGCTTTGGTGGAGTCCTTAATCACACTGAATAATTTGGCAAGTCAAAGATCAGTTTAATAAGACTTTTTGTATTGTATTTCCAAATGCTCTGCTCTGTGTCAGAAATTATCTGGAATTTTACCCAACAAGAGACAGAAAATAACGTCCTATTTAAGCAACCATACTGTGGGGGTATTTGGTTTTAGGGTTTTTTTTGTTGTTGTTCCTCTCTTTAGAGGTGATGCAACAAATTTATATATGGCCTTAAAGGAACAGAGGTACAGGATGAGACTCATGTTTGTGTTCTGTTAGTGTTGCTATAGGCCATTATGCTCTGCATGCCTTTTCTGGGTCATCTTAGTAGGAAACCTTGGGTTTAAAGGCAAAACACTTTATTCTTCATCGGCAAGTAACAGGACTTTTTGTCTACATAGCAGCTGTTCGTGAATTTGGCATTCAGAGAGTAAGTACAGCAAAATTAGTTCTCATTCAAAGTATAAATTACTAGTATCCTTTATAAGGCCAGGTAAATGTTTTATTAGACATGCTTTCCAGAGCATATCTGCATAAATTCAATATACATTATTATATTTTATCTTGGGGATAGTTTGTATACACAAACATTTTCATAAGCCAGTACATTTTCTCTTTGTATCCTTTTTCACATCTGTTTACTTTTTTACTTACTAAAATTGTTAGAAGCATTGATAGTTTCTTTGTACAGTTTTCTACAACTGCAATTTGTCTGTTCTGAAATATATTTTAATTTGAAAAAAAACCCACCAGTGTAGCCGTGTTATTCTATTGCTTATAAAAGCATTTTGTTAGAAAAAGGTGCTCTGATTAAGATTATTTCAAATTTTTGTTAGCAATCATTTTTTCTTTAAAAGAAAGTTTTCAACTTTTGCCTTAATTTAAAGGCAAGACATCAGGAAAGCTGCTTCCAGGTGAGAACAGTGATGGTAGTACCACCTGTTCTTCAGTACTGGAAATGCATTAATGTACCTCTCTCTGGCAGTTATATCCCTTCTGATTTTTGAGCCCTTATCATTCACACTGCAATCCTGATAGCTACAAACCCACTTTCATATTTAAAAGATGACATTCCAATTTTATCAGCCACTTAATTCCAAGAGTTTTAGTAGATGAAGTAAATAACACAAGACACCATGGGAACTCTGAGAGAATTTGAAAACTTGGCACCTCTTCATTTGAAAGCCTTCAGCCTTATCTACCTGGAGGGTCTCTCAATATTTTCATCAGTCTGAAGTCAGATGACAGTCAGTGCAATGCCTTGTTCTCCCTCTTTTCAAGTTTCTCTCTTTCTGGTTCAGGCTTCTGTTCTTTTCAAAGAAGAGGAAACCACTTTACCTTATAAAGGAGCTGGGTGAAGTGTTTTATACCTGTTGTGCTGGATACTTGTTAAACTTTTCTTTGTAAGAGACGTCCTTGGCCAAATCCCTGCAATCTAAATGACCTCCTCTCACTGTACACACAGGTTTCTCATTTTTTTCTCAGTGGGAGTTCTGGGCATTGCATCAGTACCAGGTCCAAGTTTAAAGACGTTTATAAAGTGCTAAAAAGCAGAGATAACTCTTATGTTTTCTTTGGAAGATTCACAGTCTGCACCCTTAGTAGGTCTTCCTGCTGCAGGACACTGAGACCCAGCTCCAGGCTCCCTTTGACAGTGGTCTGAGTTTCGGTCTCTGAGAAACTGGCTCCTGGCCTTGCAGATAGTGCCTGTGAAGCCTCTGCAGAAGCATCATGCTTGTCCTTTCCTGCAAATGGGTTGGGAAAAGGGGACACCATGCCTGTGGCTGGAACAAGGAAATAAACCAAGCAGAGACAGCTCTGTGTGTGTTGCTCTGGGTTTCCCAGCAAGGTGCCACAGGTGTGGCTGAGTGGATCTTCCAAAAGCTGTGGAGAGAAGATATGTAAGAATACTCCCTTCTGCCAGCCTTCTGGGTTTCAAATAGGATTAGTGCGGTGCATGTCAGTGGGGTGTGCTGAGCATGGAGCCCCAGGAGAAGGCATTTACCTTAGCAGCTTAGGAAGTCCAGCAGGGCAACACGTTGCAACCATTACAGTAAATTACTTGCTCAGTCCTGAATCTGTTAGGACCTCAGCACTGCTAAGCAGGCACTTTGGGTGCATACAATTGGTGAGCTGGTTTTGCTCTAACCTATCAATGGAGGACTGAAAAGGGTCTCGTCAACAGTGCTCTGAACATGCCAAAGAAAAAATATTAGTCTAAGAAACATTTTTATCTCTTAGAGAAATTGAGATTAATGAAATAAGAATTAATGGCTTGGAGTTGGTTGTTTGATCAAGTCAAATGCAAGACAGAAATTGGGAGGAAATTGAGTGAGAATTAGTTACAATCAGAACTATCAGGGAAAGTGGTCTCTTGATATCCTTAAGGAATGGAAGCTATACTTCAGACAAAACTGAAGTTATTAGATGATTACCGGTCTCCCTAGTCTCAACTCTGTGAAACTACATTGTTGCATGTATGTGTAAACTGTCTGCTATGTGGTCTTGCTCATGTGATTGGGTTTTTGCAGAAGGTAGTTAACAGTATTTGAATCTTACCAAGTGCTATTGCCCTACATCAATGCGCATACAGCATCCACTTTCAATTACAGCCTGTCCTCAGACACTGAGTGTATATAACAAGAACTTTTATCCTTCAGTCTTCCTCTTAGAAAATGGCTGCCTAGCTCCACAGATCTACAAAGGGCAATGTCCAAGAGACTTACAGTTTCCAGGAATATTAATAGTTTTCAAACTGGACTTGAAGAAATCAATAAAAGGGCTTTTTTTTTTTTGGTCTTGATAGGATATCCTTGATCAAGACAACTGTGGCAATATCTGCATACTCTTTACTAATCTGTACATTTTTGCGGGGCAGATAAGGAGTGCCTAACAAATATAACCGAAAGTTTGTATCGCGTAGTAGGGTGGACTAGCTTTCCTGACAGCGAATCAACTAAAAATACTTGTGGCAATGAAAAACCTAATTGATTTGAAATGGTAGAAGAAGCTATCCAGTATTTATTTTATTAATCTTAAAATTGTGGTGGGATTTGAAGCATTTGGACAATCATAATCTACAAAATGGTTGTATATCCTGCATTCCTGTCCATCATTGAAATTCTTGGCCTATAACAATAAAAAATATCCCTTTTCTGAAAGAAGTCTCATTTCTTTCTTCTTCTATTGAAATTGTCAGCTTGCAGCCATTTTTCCATTTCGGTGTTTTATGAATTGGACTTTTTCCTTCTTAAGAAAGGATGGCATGTGATCTAATGGGAGTAGATGAAACTACAACTTTATTTCAGTTCCTAGAAGCAAATCTTGAATCCATAAACTCAAGAATTTCCCTTTTTTCACCTTCAGTAGTTTTCATTGCTTTCCTTCAAAATATCTGGGATTTTTCCCAGGTATGGTTTAATAGAAAGCTAATTCATTTCTCCCCTGTTTCCCCTATATTTATAAATTGCTTCTTATAAATGCAACAGACTGAAGGATACAGAAGTGGTGAGTTTTTCCCCACTCCTGTTTAAGGAAATGTTACTGCTGTTTAAATGTTTTCTTCCTCATTTATTGTCTTACTTGGATGCAGAGTGACACCCCTTAGAAACGGATGCTCAGCAACTTTCCTGTAATTCAAGAGCTCAAACCTAGTCTTGGCACACTTCCACCATATCCAGTAAAGTTATGATTGCTCTGCAGAGAAATTGGCTAAAATGATCTCTAGCTTTATTGAGCTAATCCTCACTGTGATGCTTATGAAATGGAAACTCTTGGTGACATGAGATTGATCAGTGCTGCTCAGAATTATGTTTTGCTTCTACCAAAAATAATCATGTAACATCAAAATACCTGAAACTTATTTGTTACCTCTTTTTCTATTTGAATGTTAATATGAAAAGATCTCAAACTCTTTCTGCACATGAAAGAGTACACTTTTGCATAACTGCATTTTTTTGCTTACGTTGTAGGAAAGCAAATATTTGCAAGCTTTTAAAACTACATGTAATTTTCACTGTAACAAAATAGAGACATTCGTACAGTTCTAGAACCTGCATGGAAATCCTGTTTAAATATAGATAAAAACCTTGTGGAATTACCAGAACATGCAAAATGGCTATGATGTATTCTTTCATCTGGAAAGATTCCTTATTCCCTACTATTCCTAAAATATGTGCACTCTGTAGATGTCATTGGGTTTCCTCCTCTCTCCCTATAATTGAGTAGTTACAGTAATTTTCCTTTTCTACCACTGTGTGTAGTATTCCATTCTGGAGATATATAAAAATTATATATAGGCATGTGTAAATTATATGTAAATAATTTTTTTTCTTTTTAATAGCAGATTTCAGATCTTGGTAGTTTTGAGTGTTTCATAGTTCCGATCCTGTTTTTCTATTAGTGAGTTTGTTCTGCTAACAAATCTGTCCCTCTGTTCCCTTGGACTCTTGTGTTTTTTCCCTGCTGCCTCATTCTCACAAAGGCCAACCCATCCTATGGCAACATTTTGTCACCATGTCTTCTCAAGTAGTCTGACATTAATCCATACAACTGAAAATGCTTTTCTTCTATTTAAACAAATCATCCTCTAGGTTTAACAACGTGAACTAGTTGCTGTTGTAACCTCCTGAATGTAGGGACCATGTTGTGCTACATTTGGCATCAGCTGGTATGATACTACTGCAGAATTGTTTGTAAATTTCTGGGCATAGCAAAGTAAGGGTAATAGAAGAAAGTTACTGTTACATAGTTAAATGTAGTTTTATAATCGTTTAGCTACAGTAGCTGTGAAAGGTGAATAGTTAACACCTATAAATATATGTCCTGGTTCTGGCTGGGACAGAGTTAATTTTCTTCCTAGTAGCTGGCATAGTGTTATGTTTTGGATTCAGTATGATAAGAATGTTGATAACACTGACATTTGTAGTTGTTGCTAAGTATACTATGTCAAGGATTTTTCAGCTTCTCATGCCCAGCCAGCAAGAAGGCTGGAGGGAGACAAGAAGTTGGGAGGGGACACAGCCAGGACACCTGACCCAAACTGGCCAAAGGGGTATTCTATACCGTATGACGTCACGCCCAGTATATAAACTGGGGGGGAGTTGGGCTGGGGGGGGGCAGATTGCTGCTTGGGAAGTAACTGGGTATCGGTCAGTGAGTGGTAAGCAACTGCATTTTGCATTACTTGTTTTGTATATTCCAATTATTATTATTATTGTTGTGATTTTTTTTCTTCCTTTCTGTTCTATTAAACTGTTCTTATCTCAACCCATAAGTTTCACTTTTTTTTCCCCAGCTCTCTCCCCCATCCCACTGGGTGGGGGGGGAAGTGAGTGAGCGGCTGCGTGGTGCTTAGTTGCTGGCTGGGGTTAAACCATGACAATGCAAGAGTGCATTTTCAGTGTGAGAAGCACAATTTTCTGCCTGCATAGGGAAATAATCACTATTACAAGTGCTTCGTATTTATTCTTTGGAAAGAACAATAAAAGCCCTTCCCAGATCTACGTACCAGCCAAAAACGTAGTATTTCTACTGGGTGTTAAAACTGTGACTGATTTTCTTCTTGATGCTTTCTTTTAGTGTGTAGTCAGAGTTTTGTGTGTGCAAACAAAAGAGCCTGTTGCCCTATTTTGAAAAGCAAGTGAAAAGGAAAAGCTGTAGCTTCAGGAAGCTTTCACCTGTAAGAAATCTCTACATTACAGCATCATCTAGTCTAGACTTGTGCTATTTTATAGACCAAAAATAAACTTCTTCAAAATTTCATCAGCATGCATGGTTAGAAGGCATCCAGCCCAGTATCTTGACCAGGCACCACTCTATGACACTAATCAGTATTTCAAAATCTCTCTGCTGTAATCTGTAATGCCAAGAGCTGCTGGATATGAACAAGAGTCCTTCTTCTATCTTTCTGGACACCTTTAAAAATAAATTGTATGCTTGGAAAGGAGACAAATGGTAAATTTAAAGGTATTGTAAAAATGTAACATGCACAACATTTAGTGAAAAACTACATTTCTTTTGGTCAGAGCAATTAACACACACATACTCAATGGAATACAAAGCATCCCACTTTTTAAAGGCAATTGCCAGTTAACTGTTCACAGCTTTATAGTTATAGTTTATTAAAAGAAACCCCCAAAGAAAGCTATTGCAACGAAACGAGAATCCAGCCTGAAAGGGGTGATTCTGAATACTGTGAGATCATTCTGTGCATTCTGCAAAAACTTGTATTACTCCACTACTCAGTTTGCTCCCATGAGCACATTAAAATCACAGAAAAAATACCTTAAACTTTGCAGCAACGAATGAATTTCAAGTTCTGTGTTTTAGAAGAGCGTTAAAGCAGTGCTTTTGCTACTGAGATAATAGGCAGTTATTTTCACTAAGTAACCAATGAGCACAATTATGCCTTAAAATTCATTGCTACAGTATAGGTAAATAATGGTGTTTTTCCAGGCTCCTGGATTCTTCTGTTAATACTGAAATTACTTAGGTTAATTACAGAACTACCATGTAAACCCAGATAGTACCTTAACGCTGTTAAACTGGTCCCTGAGAGATGAGCGAGGGCCGGTTTGACCTGACAGAAACTTACCGTGGGCTCCACGCCCACGCTGGTGTTGTACTCACGACGCGTTTCCGCTGCCATCCTTTTAATAATTTAATTTGAGTGTTTTGATGTTGTTGTGACAAATATCCCGTGTTTAACTGTCAGCGGCAGCAGCACTTTCCTCGGTTTGAGACGCCGAGGGTCGCCCGTTCACGGGAGCCGCCGAGAGGCCGGACAGCTTCGCTCCCGCCTCCCCCCGGGGTCCCCTTCCCGCCTCGGGGTGAGACTGGGCTGGGCGGCTGCGGCCTCGGAGCATTTTGAAGCTCAGGGCAAGTTAAGCGCCGCATTACCGGTGACAGCCACCGGGTCCGGCCTCGCTCCTCGCTGCCAGGGGCCGCCAGGCGCGGCCCCTTCTCCCCGGAACGATCGCTCCGCGGCGCGGGCGGCAGCCGGGAGGTGGTTGGCGGCGCACCGAGGCGGAAGAAGGCGGGCCCCGGCGTTTCCGGGTGGGCGCGGTGGGGCGGCTGGGCCGGGCGGGAGGCGCGGGCTCGGTTCCCTTCAGCCCTGCCAGTCGCCGGCGGCCCGCCTGGAGCCGCTCCCGCCTGGCAGCCCCTTTACCCGCCGTGTGGCACCGTAACGGGGCTTCCCTTCAGGCGGGAGTTGCGCCTCCCCGGCCGGGGCCAGCGGCTTTCGGTGTAGCGAGGAGCGCGGCCGTCGCTGCCCTCCGCAGCGGCAGAGCCAAGCCGCGGAGATGGATGACGAACCCGAACGGACCAAGCGCTGGGAGGGAGGCTACGAAAGGACATGGTAGGCTTTCCCTTTCCCTTGTCAACTTCTTGTTGGTGAAAGACGAGAAAAACCTCCCTTCGGCTCAGTAACAGTCTGTTTTGCGTAGGGAAATTCTTAAAGAAGATGAATCCGGATCGCTGAAAGCGACCATCGACGACATTCTTTTCAAGGCGAAGAGGAAAAGGTACTGTGCGTGACCACAAGCCTCCACGTAATACTGGTTGGGTCAGTTATAAGGGCTTAATCATTCTGAAACTGGGTCCTCCAGGCTGAGTAAGCATGTCGGCACACCTGCAGCATATTTTTGTGTCCTTACCTCTGCAGAGCTCCAGATGTGTGCTTCTTGCCTACTACTTATTAATTGTGCCAGAAAAAAACAGTAAAATTTATTTTTATCTTTAATCCTAAGACTGAATGTATACAGGCTAGATAGCCTAGATGTAGGCTAGCTAAAGAGGCGAGGTCTTGATCTGATGACACACAGTGCAGAGCACTGCAATTGCAATTCGCACTGCTTAGAGAAAAATTCTTCAACGCTTTTTTAATACAGAAATCGTGCTTCAAACTGGGTTTTGGTATCATGGCACCAGATTTGTATTTCCAGGTGACAGAAAAATTGCTAGATAAAATCTAGATTTGTTTTATTTCAGATTATGTTAAAATATTCAAATTTGGATAACAGTTTAAAGTTCATTGAACCTGGTAGTAAGAAATAGTTTTTGTTTGTTTTCTGTGAGGCATGAAATCTGTTTGTAATTAAATTGTATTTTTTTCAGTGTAAATAAGTGTCTGCGGTTTGTTACTGCTTCATATTTGCTGGTACTGGATTTGTTCCAGACTTCTGCTTTAGGAACCATTCATTCATTTACGTCTTACTTAAATCCTTTCGTGTTTTATTAGACTCTATGAACACCATGGACAAGTTCGACTTGGAATGGTATGTTAATGTCTTAACCCTTGTCTGTCTTGAGTCCAGAACTACTTGAATAGAGGTGGTATGCCTAATCTGAAATACAGCTTTGCTGACTCAATGTGCTTGAGACCAAAGCTTGCATTTTCCACCAAACTTTTTTTTTTTTTTTAAACATTCTTTGTTTATTGCCAGTGTGGGATGTGAAGCATGAGTATTTAGTGGTGGAGGTTTGGCATGTTCGCTGTATCAGGGTGTATTTTGCTACAGCAGTCAGATCACACACACTTGCATTGTCAATTTTTCTTTATGTGAAAAATGGGCATAATTTAAACGAGTAGTAAATGACAACATTACTTTATACAAAGCTGAGGTCTTCAGGTGAAGAGGTTAAGGTGCAAACTATGCGTATTTTGTAGCTTATGAGCAGAAAGGAACAGTGTGCATTATTCAAGATAGTCTTTTTTTTTCATTTTGAAGGAGAAGTGGAAAAAATGCATTACTTTTTCAGTTGCTGTTGATTGCATAGCTCAGTATACTGAATTTTCCCTGTTTGAGGGAGGAAGTAGTTGTTTTTTTAAGTAAATGGAATAATGAACCGTTCATTTAAATACTTGTTCTGTGAGTGATTATCACTTATGGTGAAAATGCAGATGCGTCACCTTTATGTGGTTGTTGATGGATCAAGAACTATGGAGGACCAAGATTTAAAACCGAACAGACTTACTTGCACTTTGAAGGTATTTCTGTACTCAGAAGTTTTCTCTTAGTAATCCACTGTTTCTCTGTAAACCAGTTCCATTTTGCTTTTAAAAGAATGGCAGTCTCCTGTAACTAGATTACATGCATAGCCTCATCTCTCCTCTTGTCCCTACTTTTTTTTCCGTTGTTTCTGTTGCTAGTCTGTAATTTTCCTGGTTTTTAAATAGTAAAATCTGTGTGACATTAGTTTGCCTTGCACGAGTACTTCTGTAGAGTAAAAACATTTTCTAAGGACATACTATGGAAAGACACAATATGAAAATTATGTGGAAATTAAGCTGAAGTGTTGCCCATAATAAGGGATGAAAGAAGAACAAACATGCTTTCATTACACATCTAGAATTTTTTTTTTTCTTACAGTTGTGTTTTGATGAATTTGGGTTTGAATGGATGCTAGGCAGGGGTTGAATTGGATAGCTGCTTCAGACTGTGGAGGACTTGAACTGTACATCTTCTGCTATATGGTCTTCTTTAATAACACTAAGCATTGAAATCCTGGGGTTTGATAATTTTGTACAGATTGATGCTTTTAGTATTTTTAGTATTGCAAACTTTGATTTGAACCAACAGTAATCTAGAACTTTATATGAAGTGAATAAAATAAGCGGTGGCTAGTTTCTGAAATTTACATTGCGTTGGTAACATGGGAGGACAAGAAGCATGGAAGGGGTAGGGTGAAAGGAGAATGGAAAGGAAGGGCTCACTCCCCCTTTTTTTCCCCAACTTTTTTTTTTTTTAAATGATACTGGATTTTTTGCCAGTACCACCTGCTTAATGCATGTGAAATAAAACTGTATGTAGTTTTTAACTGTCTTAACTTTTCTTTGTAGTTATTGGAATATTTTGTTGAAGAGTACTTTGACCAAAATCCTATTAGTCAGGTATGTAGAACCATGCAAGAAACAAGTAACTGAAAACAATTTTAAAAGTTAGTGTTAACACTATCTAATAAACTGTTTTCAATTGATGTTTTCCTTCCCATCCCTTCCTCATCAGTTTGGTGAAATTCTTGTTTCTGCCTGAACTAATGAAAATAAGAACCCATCTATTCCCTTTTTCCGAAACATAAATTTGAACACAGAAGACTAATTATATTGTTTTCAGGCATTTAGAATTTTAGAAGATTTCTTCTTGTACCTCGTGGCAAAACTATGGGAAATACAGGAATGTATGTTGACTGATGCATAGTGATTGTGCTCCTGTTGTTACACTTATAAGAAAACTTGTATAGTTAAGTAATTCTGATCCCTAAAGAAGAATTAGGCAAAATATAGCAAAAATGTATATCAACTTATTTTTAAACTTGCTAAGAAAAGTTTTGGCTTTTTTTTTTTTCCCTTCTCCAGATTGGCTTAATTGTAACCAAGAGTAAAAGAGCTGAAAAAATGACAGAACTTTCAGGTAGGGAGGTAGTGTATTTTTTTTATATTGGAGGTGTTTTTATCTCTTGTGTTGATGTTACAAGTTCTACCTGGATGACACTGCTGAAAGTCAAGTAGCGTTAACATAGTATTTTTAATTTAAAAGAGAAGTTACTGCAAGTTATCTGAAACCAGAGTCTTTACTTTGATCTGTTTTGATCTAGAATTGTCATCGCATGCTTGTTCATGATCAAGTCTTATCCAGATTGCACCTAAAATATGTTTTGTTTCCCCTATAGTTAATTTCTCACCCTCTTTGTTAATTTTGTATTTTACAACATCTGTGTCCTCTCTGAGATCTGATCTGATGTTAAGAAGCAAGGTTTCTTTGGTTCCTGCCTTCTGTCACTAGCAATCTGTGTGGCTTCAGAGACAAAATCTTAATTTTTTCTTTTTATTCACCTGTAAAACTGGAGCAACTTTATTGAGGAATTTGAGGATCAATCAATCCTTGAACAATACTTTGAGGATAATGGAGGAAATTAAACTGAAACACTTTGTGAGATACTTCACAGTCATGTTAAGTGCTTAATGATATGCAACAGTTATTTTACTCTTTTTGACTTCTTAAAGTTTCTTACAATTGAGTGCCTGTAGGGTAAATGTCTTTCTGTTAGTATATTGTTTTATTGTTTTCTACATTCTCATCAAGAGGTGAGTTTCTAAGGAGAAGCATAGAGTTACAAGTTACAGTTTGAAAGTGGTTGTTGTACAAGCACGCTGCTTTAAATATATAGTTTAAATATTTCAATTCTCTTAACTTGTTTTTTCAGGTGAATTGTTTTTTTCACTTACAGGCAACTCAAAAAAGCACGTAACTGCTCTGAAGAAAGCAGTGGATATGAACTGCAGTGGAGAGCCATCTCTATATAACTCCTTAAATTTGGCCATGCAGACTTTAAAGTTAGTATATATATGGAGGTTTTTTTCTTTGTTTTCCATAATCAGTATAATGCTGATTGTGAATTTTTGGAGGGGCAGAGACAGTATTTTTTACAAGTAGCATCTTGCATAGTCCTGACCTGAGTCTTTAAAAGGTAGCTTTATGTCATCTTACAATACAAACTGTTAAGAAGTTAAACATGCTAGCAGTGCAGAAGTTAATTTTTTAAGACAAGATGCTTCTATTTAGAGGTGTGCTGCTTATAAAAAGCAACAATATTTTAAAGTAGGTGATTTTATGTCGTGTATGAATATGGTGATGAAAGACCGTGCAATTATTTTTTACTAGAGGGCTAAGGTATAAGAGAGGCCAGAGTTAGGGGTTAATAATGATAAGAGAACAGGAAAAGAAACAGCACTGAATCACAATAATCTGGTGGGAGTTTTGGCATACTTTAGAAAGGTGAATTTTCAGGTAGGACAGATTTTTAAAAAAACTCTTGCTGTGTGAAGTATTGAGATGGGATAAACATTTGTGGAAGACTTTTAACAAATAATTGTAGCTAGAAACACTTGACAGAGCAAAGCTAGTAGATAATGTCCTAAAATTATTTGAATGACTAGTTGGAAGAGATTTTTCCATTAAGAACTAAAAGACAGTAGTTAAAAGTAATGGATTTACACCTATAAACTGATTAGATTTTTATTTTAAGAAGTCAGGAAGACTTACTGCAGTGTTGCTAGTTTGAAGGTGAATTTTGCCTGTAAGGGTACAGAGAAGGTATGGGGATAACTTAAGCATTAGAGCAAACAATCAGATAACAACTACAGAATCAAATACTGTATTTTAGGTACTGGAAAGGTTTGGCTTTTGGAAGGTGAAATTCTGGTGTTCTAAGAAGGATCTTGCCACAGTCTTTTATAATTTGTAGGGGACTTCATATCATGTTGTCTTCTGACTTCAGTACGCTGAAGTCCTTGGAAACTTCAGCATACAAGTAGCTTAGTGTACAGAAGTAAATTAACTATATACTTTCTTTAGGCATGTGCCAGGACACACAAGCAGAGAGGTTTTGATAGTCTTCAGCAGTCTGACGACATGTGATCCAGCCAACATCTATGATCTAATTAAGGTACAGAAGTGAAGTTCGACTACTGCATTGAACATCCAAGCTATTAGACTAAAACCAGACAGTTGCAGTGTCATCACTAATTATTTTTCATTTAAAACTTTGAACCTTTTTACTGTTTTCTGTTCTGCATATGAATTTGAGTATGCTTTCTTTTTCCATTTGAAGTGCTTAAAAGCAGTTAAGATCAGAGTATCTATCATCGGCTTAAGTGCTGAAGTTCGAGTTTGTACGGTACTTGCCCGAGAAACTGGTGGTATGTATCTGAAGTTCAGTAGTTATACTACTAATACAAGTTTAAAATTAAAATTAAGTAACCCATTTTGTCATATATGCATCAATGCATTTTGATATTTAAGGATAATATATTCTGTTGTGCTGGCAGAAAATTTAAGGTGTTTCCCAAATCTACAAAATACACAGTATTTAGTGAAATTATTATGAGCTCGTAGCTGCATCTCTAGAGAGAAGAAATACTTATTTTTTAAAACCTAGTGTTCTACGTAAAAAGCTATGTGATGTAGAACTTAATTGTAACATGTTAATATCAATTACAACAGTGGTAACTCTTATAATATCATTACTGTAGTGTAATGTTGGATAAAAAGCTATGGACCTTAATATCTAATTAAATGTTCTGGTGTTACTAATTTTAAAACTTGTCATCTTCAGTAGCATTAACTGGACTGTTTTTTAGGAACAGGGTTGGCTATATTTTTTTTACTTAAGTTGTCTTCTGTCATTTGGAGAATATGTTTGTGTTCTTATCTACTCATAATCATAAGGCATTTCTTTCTTCATGACAGGAACATACCATGTTATATTAGACGAAAGTCATTATAAGGAACTCCTGATGTATCATGTTAGTCCTCCACCTGCCAGTTCAAGCTCTGAGTGCTCCCTTATTCGAATGGGTAGGATATGGTTTTGTTAAAGTCCTGGTACAAGATTTGTGAATCTTGTCTTTTTCTTTCTCTGCATTTTCTGTGTTAAAGACATTGCACAATTACATTTTTTTATTTTAACTTTTACTTTGCTAAATAGATATAAATTTTCCTGATGCTGTTCCTGCAAAATAATCAGCTTTTAAATAAAGTTAAGAATTAAAACAAATAAGACAAATTACTACTTAACTGCAGTTGGAAACAATAAAGTGGAATGATATTGCTTGTACTTTAATAGGTATAAATGTAATACTTAGAAATGAAGGATGAAAAACTATTTTGTTTCTCCCTCTGTTTTTTTCCCTGCAGAAGGCAACTATTATAAGCTGAATTGACTGTAAGAGCCATCTGTTTGGCCATGTAGTACATGTTTGTTAGGAGCAATGTTGTGGTGTTCTTTCAACAGATGGATTAGGTACCTTTTCTTCTCCTGATGTATTTCTCAATAAATTTAAAGCCTGGAGTTAAACCAGAATAGGAACTCTAATGCCACAAATTAAAGCATTGATTTCTCACTTTCATCCACCTGTTTTCACAGATAAGGATGTATGTATTTTTGTGTGTAGATTTAAATACTGAAGAGATTCACTTCTTATAGGTAAAGCCTGAGTAGCAGTTGGAAAAATTAACTGCCTACTTGACATGTAAAAAATAAGTGTTAGAAAGAATGGTATCTGTTACAGCCTCTGTAACGTGCTATAGGCTCATCTGTAATATACTGCACTTGGAAGGTGAATATATGCTTCATGTGCATATAAAATATTTTCCCCTTAATTAGAAAGCATTGTTGAAGTGAACATTCATGCAGAGCTCCTTCTGCTTTCCTACCATTGCATACATCATTTTCTTTTTAGCTGTTTTGCAAAAAGGGGGTTCCAGTGAGCTTCAGTTAATGTGAGATCTATGAAAAGATATTTTTCACTTGGGGGAAATACAATAAGGGATTTGTTGGTTGATGTAGGTAGAGACCTCCAGGAAGAATTTGATACCTAGTAAGAGTGTATTACTTCTCCTGTAATAACAAACAAAAAAAGAGATAGGCCTTAATCTTTAGAATAATCTTTGAACTTCTCCACCGAAGTAAGAAACTGAAAGATTACTTGCATGTTTAAAATTTGTAATATGGGATGTTTTTGTCTTCAGGTTTTCCTCAGCATACTATTGCTTCTTTATCTGATCAAGATGCAAAGCCGTCCTTTAGTATGGCGTAAGTAGAGTTGATTAGAATTCAGTGAGCTGATTAGAACTCAATAATAATTAATCATGTCTAGAAAATCTGCTTCCCAGTGAAAATACTGCAAAATAACATGAAAAAAAATAGTGAGTATGTCTTGTGACTTCTCAGTAGAAATTTTGTTTCCATCCAGTATGTGGCCATAGTTACCTCTGTTAAATATGCTTTTTAAAATTTACATTTAAAATTTTTTGTACGTAGTAAATGGCTTTTAGTTGTGTTCTGCAGTAATTAGAACACAAGGGTGGTACAGGGTATTAAAGTACTTACTACCAATTTTACTTGCATTTCTTGATTCAAGTATTGTTATCACTGTAAAGATAATGATGAGGATGACGGGTATTATCTGGAATAAAGTATTTTTTATCTATTTACTAATGTGACTTTAAAAGGAAGTTTAAAATAGAGCCTGATTTGATTAGGGTACCAGGGCTCTTCTCAATGAAAGGAAGCATAGTTTTCAGCAGTGATAAGGGAGTCTGAATTTTCAGAAGGAAACGGTGCCAGCTGTTTGAAAGAATAGGTATTAACATGCATCTTAAAATCAATACAGAATATTTGTGAGTGTGTAAGTAGAAATACTAATGCTGTTATCTTTCATAACTATTTTTTAAAGATATATGGGCTCCTTGTGTGGGAAAATTTGGTCTTTGTTCTGTTTCTGTGGGAAAATGTCGTTACTGATATCTCACCCTATCAATTGCTTTCTAACACTTGTATACATGTGGAACTGTTGCATGGAAGCTACTGAAACTTTTAAACCTATTTGTTGTGAGAATTACGTAGTATTTATAGTTATGTAGTAGTATGGTGTTATCTCTTCGGTATTAAATTGTCTCTCTTTGCTCTAGGCAATTGGAAAACAACAGTGAGCCGGGTCTTACGCTGGGGGGGTATTTCTGTCCCCAGTGCAGAGCCAAATACTGTGAACTTCCTGTGGAATGCAAAATCTGTGGTGAGTAGCAAGAAAAGGTGAGCAGATGAATTATGAGTTAGTGGTAAGAGAGTGAAGGGGTAGAAAAATTCAACTATACTTAGGAATTAAAAGCCAGCTCTGCTTTAAGAAGCCTGCATTCCTGTGTCCTGGGATGTCAGCTTCATATAAGGGACTTTCAGGACTATACCTGTAACAGTAAAGCTGTATCATATTCCCCAGTATAAGGTTATAAATGAAAAGCCCTAAAGCAAAGGGAGGAAGAAGGGTGATTCACATATGAATGGTAATAATTTCCTCAAGAATGTTGATATAACAGACACACCAATGTTTCAGACTCCTCAGTGCCAGGCCATGAAGATAAAGAGTGCTTTCGAGTAAAAGGACAGAAGTACCCCCTCACCTATGGGAGTATGTAGATGAAAGGTTTTAAAGTTGAACTCAAGGGCAGGCTGCACAGTGATACATGAAAGACTATAGAGTTGTAAATGGAAGCCCTTCGGTCTTGCAAATGTTAATGGACTGTGCAACCAATGGTGCCTCTCTCCCACACGGCCTTAATGAGGACATGAGGGAGGATTAGCATTTTTTATAGTATTAATATTGTGTGAGTGACAGCTGTCCTGCTGTTAGCTTCTACAGGCATATGACTAAAACATGATGGGTATTATCAAGATGTGTGTATTTGGCAAGAGGATGAAGTAATTCTAGTTTTGGGTCACCTTGTCCCAGTTTCATGTCAAGGTTTTCACATCACCTTGAGTCTCATT
This sequence comes from Aquila chrysaetos chrysaetos, assembly GCF_900496995.4. Lineage (NCBI taxonomy): Eukaryota > Metazoa > Chordata > Aves > Accipitriformes > Accipitridae > Aquila > Aquila chrysaetos. The sequence continues at coordinate 17,136,418 of NC_044030.1, read as the reverse complement.
TCAGCAAAGTAATAGTGTAACTGGAGAAATGCTATGTGTCAGCAACAGGTACTCTACAGCTGCAGCTGCCAGCAGAACAAGAGCTTGGAAGTTTACATGGCATGTGAGTGAGCAATGAAGAAGTTTGTGCCAGCCTGTTCCCCAGCTAACCTGTTGTCATGGTTTAACCCCAGCTGGCAAATAAGCCCAACACAGTTGCTCCTTCAGTGCCCCCCAGTGGGACGAGGGAGTGTCATCGATGAGTGTTTTAGATCATTTAAAGAATCTGTGAAAGTGCGACTTAATAGAGCTCGATGGCAAAGTTCACTCTATTGCTTACTACATGGGACAAACATACAAAGGAAAATTGAGTTAGAATCGATTTTCCATTATTTGCAGAGAGATCTGAGATGCAAAAAGGTAAGGGAGACACTCCCGTTGAGTCACGAGGTTCAGAGTGGACCCCCTTGCTTTCTAAACTCAGAGAGGAGTCTAGGTGTGGCTGGTTCCAGACTTAGTCTCAGACTTGGTTGGTGCTTTATGTCTTAAAAGACTATATGTGCACAATCAAACCCTTATATGACTTGGTTAGGATTTCGAAGTTTAGCATGCTATTAATCACTGATCTATCCAGGCAACTGGTGTTAGTTTGCTCCGAAGTTCCAGCCCTTGATTTCCTGAAACAGACTCTCAGGCATGGAGTCTTATAAAAATAAATAATTTAATAGAGTGGTACAGCAGCAGGATCAGCTCCAGCTGGGTGCTTCCAGGGAGGGACAGATGGAAGGAAGGGGAGAAGGAGATGAAGGAAGAACCTTAACAAAGAGATTGCTGGGCAGTTATACCCTTATAGACTATTCACCCACCCCTCACACACTCTTCACACTCGCTTCACACGTCTTCCATGCACCCTTTGGTCCAATAGTGATTCTGGCCTGACACCTTCTGACTCATTGGATTCCTTCACTGTCTCCAGACAGGCCTTTCGTTATCTTGTCAAGTTGCAGGTACTCTTGATGGTTGTAGCCTTGAAGCCTTCTTGTCTCCTGATTTATGCTGTCTGTGGAGGCCCCTGTTTTGACTAATTAGGTCCATGTTCAGTAAATCTAAGTGAAAGTTTACAGCTTGCAGCCTAAGGCTTCAGCAAATCTAGCTGCTCATGCTAAGTATGTAAAGCTAAGCAAATGGCATACTAAATCACACAACGTTGTAACTCTAAGTAATTCATTCCATTTAAAACCTAGTTATTTAAGCTAAGCAACTGATATTTCTTAATATTGAGAGGCATCCCTGCTCAAGGGGAGAGTTGCCTGGTGTGCAGTCCAGTTGCCATCCAGGGAGAATTCAAATCGGGCTCATCCAACAATCTGTCGTTGGTAAAAGATCTCTTTGCTAGAGATCACCCCCATGCTGCCTAGCAGGGGTAGCTCAGAGAAGGCTCACTTAGGCTGTCGTATTTATGGGATAAAGCGGTTGGGTCATAGTCAAATTGCATACAGTGGGAGAGGTATGCATGAGAGTCCTTGTACCCACAACTTTCACTGTGTCACTCTGCTCCTTTGTGGGTTTCCTAGAGGAGTTCTTGGCCCAGCTACAGCTCAGGCCTTTACCCCCTTTGGAGCCTGTACCAAACTGCTGCTGGTTTGGTTAAGGGGGGTTGAGTGCATCTGTCACAGGGAGAATTGGAAGGGTAAAAGTGAGAAAATTTAACAGGTTGAGATACAGACACATAAAGCAAAAGCCACGTGCACAAGCCAAGCAAAGTAAGGAATTCATTCACTACTTCCCATCAGCAGCCATCTCCAGGAAAGCAGGGCTCCATCATGCTTAACAGTTACTTTTGGGAAGACGTATGCCATCACTCTGAATGTCCCCCCTTCCATCTTCTTCCCCCAGCTTTTATTGCTGAGCATGACATCATACGGTACAGGATATCCCTGTGGCCAGGTTGGGTCAGCTGTCCCGTCTGTGTCCCCTCCCAACTTCTTGTGCCCCCCAGCCTACCTTCTCACTGGTGGGGTGGGGTGAGAAGCAGAAAAGGCCTTGACTCTGTGTAAGCACTGCTCAGCAATAACTAAAACAACCCTGTATTATCAACACTGCTTTCAGCCCAAATCCAAAACAGCCCCATACAAGCTACTATGAAGAAAATTATCCCAACCAAAACCAGCAGACCTGTGTTAGCTGAAACAGGGCTATGGTCTGGCTTTGGCAGTATTATAGCAGGCTGCAGTAGAGTTTTGTAGTTGGGCACCATTTTAACTGGTAATGTGAAACAGCAGAACTGTCATTGCCAGAGAGGAGTTGTGCATTTAGATTTAATTGGAAGACTCTTCTATGGTTGCATTTTTTTTTTATGGCATGAGGATGAAAAACTTGCTAAATTTAAAACTTTGCATTGTAATTGTACTTCTAAAGACTGAGTTAAACCTTTTAATTAGAAATTCAGGTGATTTGCTGCTTCTTTATATTTGGCTTTAATTCTGCAAAGGATTACAGGTTTGGATTATGGAAGCTTACAAATAATTTTGTTTTTTAATTCTTAAAAGCTCGGATCCACTGAGTAATTAAAAAATCTTTTTTCCTTTTTGCTTTGTTTAATACAGAAAAGCTTTTCAGTAAGTCTTCTCTTTGTAATAATTTTGAGGTCTCTTTATTCGCAGGTCTTACGTTAGTGTCTGCACCTCACCTGGCTCGGTCTTACCATCACTTGTTTCCCTTGGATGCCTTTCAGGAAGTTCCCCTGGCAGAATATCAGGGGGAACGGTATGCAAATCATATTTGTGATAATGAGTGTACTTGTGGACCCTGTAACTTTTTTGTCACAAAAGTAAGAATGGCTGGCAGCAGCTTCTTTGCTGCTGGAGACACTGCTGAATGTTTGGGCATTTTGGGGCACCTCTGGCAATAAGAAATATTTGTAGTTCCCATTAACAGTTACCATGTGTGTTCAGTTGAATAGCTGAAAAAACTGCCATAAATTGTTTCTGTGTATGAGATGTTTTTTGAACACCATTTTACACAATCTTGACTGTTTTTTTCAGTTAAAATACATGATTTTGGTTTTAGGTATTGTCAAGGCTGCCAGGGAGAAATGAAAGATCAAAGTGTAAGTATGTTGAACTGCATTGGAATTTGCATTGAGGGGTGTCAGAAGTAGAGATGATCCTTTGGTATAGTCTTCTAAAGACCAGAAAAATATTTGTGGAAGTTTATCTCATGGTTAACTAGAACTGTCTGTTAGTCATGCTTTTAGACTGCAAAGTCTGTAAAAGTGCGGGAAGGGATTTCCTAGAGAGTTGCATAAATAAGTTTCCACTCCTAGCCATTTGAAAGCATCTACAGTGACTTGAGCTCAGCCCTTTGGACATACTTGCTGTTAGAAATTTCAATTCAATTGGGTTTCTGTGATGTTAGCAATATAGTCTCTTTATGCTGTCTTGATGACACAACTGTTGCCCTACTGTAGTGCTATGATGGTGATAATTTTTTTCTAATTTGACTTGGTTTTCTATCTTTTCCACACAGGTTTTCATATGTAAAGTGTGTCAGAATGCATTTTGTGTGGAATGCGATTTGTTTGTTCATGATTCTCTGCACTGCTGTCCTGGCTGTATTCACAAGCACCCTGCTCCCATACCTGTATGAAGTAATCTCTTCTTAGGAATTGTCATATCTATGTCATTCTTGCATAAATCTATTTTGTTTATTCAGCCATAGCTTTCGCTGAGGCATCTCAGAACAAGAAAGATGTAGATGATTACAGAAGGATGAACACTGGCTTGGGAGCAAACTTTAATTTTTACCTAATGTATTAATCATTTTGTTTACTGTTCATATATTCTTGAATTACCTGTATCTGATTTATTTTCTTTGTTCTTGTCTGAAAAGCTCTGGCTTTTTCTGAATGCTATTGTGAGTAACCTGTATATTTGTAAATGTGAAAGTGATAAAACTGGTTTGTATGATAATGTGGTGATTCATCTTTGTTTCATTTTTTTGTTCAAAAAACTAGCCCTGAAAATATATTTTATATATCGATTGCTATAAGCTCTTGGTTTTGGTGGATGGTGGAGTTCTATAGATCAAAATATTTTTTTGTAAGAATTTAACAAAAGATGGCTTTGAGCAATTAGTTGGGGGACATTTCAAATATTAATTTAAAGTGTTTGGGCTATTCACCTTGGCCTTCAGTAAGGCAACTCAAATACAGCTCTTAGAAATTATACAAACTATTGTTTGATGGTGATAGTATTGAAGACAGTGGTGCTGTTTTGGTTTTGAGGCTAGAATGAATTGCCAGAACTGCAAGTCATCTTCTCTCCTTGGCTAAACCCCCAGAGCAACAGACAATAAGGTGCGGGGAGAAGGGGAAGCACGTGTCCTTACCTGAACATTGAAGAATGAAAACTGAGACAAGTGCAAGGCACTCTTTGCCATTTTACAGTGTCTCTTCAAAGTGTGATTGCAGTTTGAACTTGTGAGAATGTAACATGCTACACCTCAGTAAGAGGAGGTTGTGATGGTGCCGTGTTTAAAGCAGCATGTCACATCTGGTCTTCTGAAGTCCTCTTGTGACGTTTGTAATACATCCAGAGTAACTCAGACACTGATGCATCTGAGTTAATTTTTAAAATTGTGAGCTTTGTTGTCAGATTAGGAACAGCAATAATCTAATCTAACCTAACCACACCACTGAATCTTAAAAGTGCAAACAAACAAAAAAAGCAAACTCCCATCTTAAGTTAGTTCCCTGTTTTTCACGCTCACCACGTACAAACAATACATGCTACTTTTCAGTTTTCACAGATAGTTTTAATTTCAAGTCCTTTAAATATGAAAATTCTCAATTGTTAACATAGCTCCTTCTGTGCTTTTTCTACTACTTATGCCTGCAGGCTGGCTAGAATGCAGTAATTCTACTGTGTTGTCAGAGAAATTACTGTTTCAGCATCAGTGTTTCATTTTCTGCAGAGTTAAACAATGCCTATAAACCCTTTGTGACTGCAGTGCCTGTTACTGTAAGGGTATCCTAAAAATTAGCAGAAAAAGGACATATTCATGGGGTTTGGTGTGGTCTAGTAGGCTACTCCAAGCCAAAGGAATGCGCTAAGCCTCTGTCTTTTAGATATTCTGATACTGTTGACAACATCTTGATACGATGTTTTCTGATCGTATTTTCATCTTTACAATCAGCATTTCCTAATGGAAAAAAAAGGTTTTGTCAAAACACTTTAAATCTTTTCTAGCTTTTTCTCTTTTTAGATACCAAAATAACATACTTGGAAGTAGAGGCTGTGTAGAAGTTGTGGCCATATACTCCATTATCTGCATGTGGTCTGAGTAATAATTTGGCTTGTACTTTTCCACCCTTCTCATTGGATAGGAAGAGCAGTTCAAAACAGGTCCTGAAAAAGCAGTAACGGGGCAACATTTCTCTGACGTGTAAAGAATTTCAGCTGTGGCCTTCCTTTTTAAAGCAGCATGGAGGAAATGCTTCCTTCATCTGTACTCTTTGTGATTCACTGGATCTCAGGTTTCCTTTGCTTGTGGGAAGCTACAACCTGCTTAATTCTTGTTCCTGTATTTTCTTATTTATGGATCTGCCACAAGATTAGTCAATCAGTGAGGTTATTAGCAGGCCTGTGAGAAATTCTGCTTCCTGAAGATGTTGTATAATACGATTTGGACATAAAGTGTTGAGGGAAGAGATGAAAAGACAAAAACATCCTGTGGTGGGTGCCACAGCTATAGCAAGAAGTTTGAGGCTGAAAGGCACAGTGAGACTAGAGAGCGCACTGCCATGTTGAGTGAAGGGGATTTCAGAAAGGTGAGTGCCCTTGCTTTCCTTCTACTTTATACTTTCCTTGCAGGAATAAAAGTTATTATCTGTATTAATGGTCATAACTAATTTCCAAGACTGGAAGTGCTGAAAATATGCTAATTAAAATATGAGTAAAAGAAATGTCTGGTTTTAGTTTGGCATAAGAACCACAACTCCTGAACAACTTAGATGGCATCCTGGTCTGTCTCATGCAATGTGAGGAACAGTTTCAATTCTAGATTCTGATGTAGCTAATGGATGAAACAATGCCATATAGTACTAACTCTGAAGCATTACTGGATTGTGCTGACTCCTGGCTGAAGGAATGAGAGCAGATGAGTTATTGTTTTTTTAAATGTCATCAAATTTGAATGAGAATCACGTTTCCATATTTAGGAAAAATAAATGTGGTGCCCATAGTGCACTTCATGAAAGTAATTTTTCAAAATATGATAGAACTTGAAGACTTATACAACTTTTGTAGCAGTTTTTGCTGTGGGATTTGAAAGCACTTAAATTGTTGAGCACACATTTTCCTATGAGAGGGGAATGTGACTCTTATAGCCAGTGAAAAAGTAAAAAAAACAGGCTGGAGATTATGGATTTAGAATCACTTTCTTAAGGATGAATTTGTTTGGTAAATGTAAATCTCTTAAGATCCCTCAATTATGTGAGAAAACAAAGCAAAGCTCTTTGGAGGTGGGGGGAGCAGAAATTGACTATAGGGAGCTGAACTGTAGACGTTTGTTGTGTTCTGAACCATCACATAGCAAAGTATTTCCTACGGTTGTCTTACCACAGTACTAGTAACAACAAAAAGTTACTAATTCTACAAGATAAGCTATATTTGAGAAGACTAGTGTAAATACCAGACATTTAATAATACCACTTTATTGGAGAGAAGTATTGGCGGTACGAGTTTGGCAATGAAATTTATTGCCAAATTAATTTTGTTTTGTGATGATGAGATCCTAGTTCGTTTTCATGAAGGATTATGCAGTTCCTGCTAGTCACTACTTATATTGAAAACACTTGAAATTTAAAAATATTGTAATAAGACAATTGCTTGCTTTGATTTTTCTTTTCTATTTCTCACTTCTAATTCCCATCTTCCATTTGGCATTGTATGTTTTGCCACCTGTTTTTTTCTTAATTTAAAGAGAAATTCAAAATGTGCTAGCAACATTCAGTCATGGCTTTGAGATGGAAGAATTGAGATGATAGAGGCATGTTGATTTACTGAGGCCATTCTAGGTTTTAAGCTACAAGATGAAGCTTTTAGGATCTGCCAATCACCCGTGTCATGTTGCTCAAATCTCACCTACTTATGTCTCTTCTTTGCCTCCATTTTGGTTGTAAAGGCTTCAGGATACTTGTTATTGTCGTTACAAGGGCAGTGGTCGATCAGAGTTTGCAGAAGTCTCAATTTGGCAACTCATTTAATAATACACCTGTTTATACCAACTCTACCTTATCTCTTAGTAAGGTGAAATCAAATGTTTATAGCCTGTAGAAGCCATGTTATTAAGGTAACAGAGGTGACAACTGAATGTATATTGGCTTTGTGTGGCAAGGTTTTGGTAGTGGGGGGTGGGCTACAGGGGTGGCTTCTGTGAGAAGCTGCTGGAAGCTTCCCCTGTGTCCGACAGAGCCAATGCCAGCCGGCTCTAAGACGGACCCGCCGCTGGCCAAGGCCAAGCCAATCAGCGATAGTGGTAACGCCTCTGTGATAACATTTTTAAGAAGGAAAAAAAGCTGGGACAGACGAAAACGGCAGCCGGAGAGAGGAGTGAGAACATGTAAGAGAAAACATCCCTGCAGACCCCGAGGTCAGTGCAGAAGGAGGGGGAGGAGGTGCTCCAGGTGCCGGAGCAGAGATTCCCCTGCAGCCCGTGGGGAAGACCATGGTGAGGCAGGCTGTGCCCCTGCAGCCCATGGAGGTCCACGGTGGAGCAGATCTCCACCTGCAGCCCGTGGAGGACCCCACGCCGGAGCAGGTGGGTGCCTGAAGGAGGCTGTGACCCCGTGGGAGCCTGCACTGGAGCAGGCTCCTGGCAGGACCTGCAGATCTGTGGAGAGAGGAGCCCATGGAGCAGGTTTTCTGGCAGGACTTGTGACCCTGTGGGGGACTGTGATGGGTTGATCCTGGCTGGTTGCCAGGTGCCCACCAAAGCCGTTCTATCACTCCCCCTCCTCAGCTGGACAGGGGAGAGAAAATATAACAAAGAGCTTGTGGGTCGAGATAAGGACAGGAGAGATATCACTCATCACTTACCGTCACGGGCAAAACAGACTCAACTTGGGGAAATTAACTCACTTTATTACAAATCAACCAGAGTAGGGTAATGAGAAATAAAACCAAATCTCAGAACACCTTCCCTCCACCCCTCCCTTCTTCCCAGGCACAGCTTCACTCCCGGCTTCTCTACCAACCCCCCCCAGCGGCACAGGGGGACGGGGAATGGGGTTTACGGTCAGTTCATCACACGTTGTTTTCTGCCGCTTCATCCTCCTCAGGGGGAGGACTCATCACACTCTTCCCTGCTCCAACGTGGGGTCCCACCCACGGGAGACAGTCCTCCACGAACTTCTCCAACGTGGGCCCTTCCCACGGGCTGCAGTTCTTCACGAACTGCTCCAGCATGGGTCCTTTCCACGGTGTGCAGTCCTTCAGGAGCACACTGCTCCAGCGTGGGTCCCCCACGGGGTCACAACTCCTGCCAGAAAACCTGCTCCGTGGGCTCCTCTCTCCACAGATCCGCAGGTCCTGCCAGGAACCTGCTCCAGCGCAGGGTTCCCACGGGGTCACAGCCTCCTTCGGGAAACCCACCTGCTCCGGCGTGGGGTCCTCCACGGGCTACAGGTGGATATCTTCTCCCCCGTGGACCTCCATGGACTGCAGGGGGACAGCCTGCCTCACCATGGTCTTCACCATGGGCCGCAGGGGAATCTCTGCTCCGGCACCTGGAGCACCTCCTCCCACTCCTTCTGCACTGACCTGGGGGTCTGCAGGGATGTTTCTCTTACATGTTCTCACTCCTCTCTCCGGCTGCCGAATCTGCCTATCCCAACTTTTTTCCTTCTTAAAAATGTTATCACAGAGGCGTTACCGCTATTGCTGATTGGCTCGGCCTTGGCCAGCGGCAGGTCCACCTTAGAGCCGGCTGGTATTGGCTCTCTCTCGAACACAGGGGAAACTTCCAGCAACTTCTTACAGAAGCCACCCCTGTAACCCCCCCCGCTACCAAAACCTTGCCAGCAAAACCAATACAGGGACCCACGCTGGAGCAGTGTGCTCCTGAAGAACTGCACACCGTGGAAAGGACCCATGCTGGACCAGTTCGTGGAGGACTGTCTCCCGTGGGAGGACCCCACGCTGGAGCAGGGGAAGAGTGTGAGCAGTCCTGCCCCTGAGGAGGATGAAGCGGCAGAAATGACTTGTGATGAACTGACTCTAAACCCCGTTCTCCATCCCCCTGCGCCGCTGGGGGATTAGGTAGAGAATCCGTGAGTGAAGCTGTGCCTGGGAAGAAGGGAGGGGTGGAGGGAAGGTGTTCTGAGATTTGGTTTTATTTCTCATTACCCTACTCTGGTTGATTGGTAGTAAATTTAGTTAGTTTTCCCCAAGTTGAGTCTGTTTTGCCCATGACGGTAATTGGTTGAGTGATCTCTCCTGTCCTTATCTTGACCCATGAGCCCTTTGTTATATTTTCTCTCCCTTGTCCAGCTGAGGATGGGGACTGATAGAACAGCTTTGGTGGGCACCTGGCATTCATCCACGGTCAACCTGCCACAGAATGTTATCTGAAAGATGCAGGTAATATAATTTGGTAGTCTTCCTTTTTTTTTCAGAAAATAACTGCCAAGGAGGACCCTACAGTGGGGACAAATAACCATGAAATACATGAGCTGAATCCTGTATTGCAAGCTTGTTTTCTGCATGTAGCCTCTGATTTTCACAAGTTTGCCAAATACATGGAGGCAGAATTCCAAGATGTGGGATATCTGGAAAGCAATGGACACATAGTGAACAATCCAGACATAATGGAACTGATTCATCTGTGAGCCAGAGGCCTCTGCGGGCAGCAGGCCTCAAGGATGTAGCAAAGGTCAACTGTTGCTACAAGTTTGATGAAACAAGCACAAAAAGTAGAACAAGGTCAGGTATATGTGACTGAACGCAGGATTCAAGACAGGACACAGGCGGAGGGAACCATTCGCGTGATCAAAAGACCTTATCCAATCAATCTATTGCTTTAGGCGCGTGGACAGCACATGCTAACCAATTAACAGATGGCTTGCACATGAGCAGGAACTAGAATGTATACTTAAACCAAGCTATTTGGGCAATAAAGTGGCATCTGCTTAATCACATTGATTGTGTGCAGTGTCCGTGACTTCCGCGTCGACACCAAGAAGTCCATGAAGAGCTGCAGAAGAGTTACAACCCTACCATGAGAAATGAACACAATAGCTTAAAGTCCTTGTCCTATACATCTCATTCATCATGGTCTTTGACAGAAATGGCAGCTGCTGGGTTTTATCACATGCTTGTTAAATGCAGTGTGCAGTGGTTTTGCTGTGGATTAGTTTTATTTACAATGAAGGGTAGATGCACCCTGTACGAACAGCACAAGAAATTTTGTCCCACTTGTGAATTTGTCCTGGACAAAGAGGTGGGTAATATTTCAAAGTACAACATACGTGTTCAGAAGTTGAAGAAGAACCCAGCAGAGATGCCTGCAGGTACAACACAGAGGACGCAAGGCTGCAGTCCTTTGATGGATGGCTGCTTTATGCCAGAGGAACAAAGCCCAATTCACTTGAGAGAGCTGCGTTATTCTTCACAGGTAATTGGAAGTGATGCTTGGAGGGATTTCCGTTTTGATTTATAAAATGGTGCAAGTCTACTTACAGTACTTGAAAGGGTATAACTTTTTTTTTGTGTATCGCTCATCATTTTGCGATGTATTTTATCCCCCATAAATGTTTTCTTTCCCAGACTGAAGAACATAGGCAACTCAACCATTCCTCATGCAGAAGGTGTTCCACATTTTTCATCATCCTTGCTGCTGTTCCCTGCACCTGCTCATATTCTAATACAGCATTTTTTGAGTGGAGAGGACCTCAATCACATGTACTGTTTAAGATGTGGATTAATTGTGGGTTCGTACAGTGGTATAATTATACTTTTTTCTGCTTATTTTTCTGTAACAGATGCCAAGCTTACAGATCTCATGTCTCTTCCTCTCCCCCAAAGATGCAGACTGCTTTTTAAAGATTGGCATTATGTTTTCCCCACTCGGCCATAATCTATTGCATAATTGCTTTGATTTTGGATCCACCTTCTGCTGTGTGGCCCCCCCTGGTTTAGACAATGGAATCTCCTTGAATTCTTGTACAGTGAACATTAATGCAAATATTGCAGAGGATGTCACTTCAGTCCTCTGCAATTGCATTGTCCCCTTTGAATAGTTCTTTTACAGCCTGGTTAGCAGTTGGCTCTACCAGCTCTCTGCACTGGCTTTTTGTTCCTGCTATTTGAAAGAAGGTTTAGATTCATTTAGACTGGGCTTTTGCTTTTTTATTCCAGGCTGCCTGATTTTATTTTCACACTTCATCTGCCAGAGCTTTTGAGCCTTCTGTGTTCTTTGCCCAAAAGCTTCAGCTTTTTGAATACCTTCTTAATTCTTGTAATCTGATTTGTTTTCCTATCAGTCATACCCCTTTCCCGTAACTTTTTGTAAGTCTTTTCAAATAAATAGCACATGCTGGTGTTGCACTTCCAGTACAACAGCGTTCAGGAAACTCTCAAGTGCCTGTGAGAGGGTTGTTGGGGGACTTTGGTTTCAGTTTTTTGTTGTTGTTGTTTGGTTTTATTTAGTCAGCCATTTCAGCATCCTTACCTTTACATAGCTCTTGGTTTTGAAGTTTAACACAGCCTTAGTAGGTTCCCTGTTTCTGTGAGGGATGTTGCATCTAAGTAAATTACAATTATGGTTACACAGTGACATTTCCACCATGAGACTTTGAGCTCTTCCCAGTGCATTTCTCAATACCAAGTCACATCATCTTGTAGACTTGCTAACCAGCTGCCCCATGAGATTATGCTTTATAGCCTCTAAAAAAAAGTAAACTCTGCTTTGCATCTCCAGGTGGTATCTGTGCAGTCCACTTGGAGGATAACTGGAGTCACTGGGTACAATTCTATTTCTCACCCACAGTGCCTTCTATTTCTTGCCTACAGTGCCTCTCTCATTTCTCTGAGCATTACGTAGTCAGTTTTGTCATCCTGGTTGGTTGGCTGTAATGTGGACCAAGAACTGTATTATTCCAATAGAGGCCTGAAATTCCAGTCTGTAGAAAGTCTTTGCTCTTTGTTGGTTAGTTTGATTGTGTTCTAAGACATCATTAAGATCTGATATCCCTTTTCCTTCTAGTACTGTTTACTCAGTTTTCCCTGAATATTTTATATACTGGCATTACAGCCTTTGACTGACCTGTCTTTCTTCCATCACGTTTATGCTGACTATCAATATGTTAACGTAGGGACAGAAATTCTAGTTCTCCCATCTTATTCCATTGGTTTCTAGAATTATTCATTTCCTTAGCTTCTACAAATAAACTGACTAGCTAGAATGCAAAATTTAAAAAATAACCAACAAAAAAGACAAGTTCATTCTATCAAGCGTGTAAAATTTCTCAGATATTTCTGAAGTTTTATTTTGATGGAAAGATCTACCTTGTATTTTCACTTTTGGATCTGCACCAAGTTTAGACCCAGACTGACCCAACCAAAATTAAATGGAAATCTAAGCAGTTTTGCAAACCTTTTTAGTTTCAGTTGCTATAATCTAAGAAAAAGGCTTCCCTCAGCTATAAGTTTTGGACCAATGATATACACTGGTATACTCATGGTCACATGGCTAGAGAGTGAGCAAGTAAAACACACAAATGTGTGATTATCTCTGAGATCTGTAACTCTCCACATGCAGGCAATAAAGATACAGTGCACTGTTTTGCTTGTGGTGGATGTCTGGGAAATCAGGAAGATGCTGATAATCCTTGGACAGAACATGCTAAATGGTTTCCTGAGTATGTTGACTGACTGTCCTAGAAATATTTCTATATGTACAAAATGGTTGATTTGTTTTGATATCTCTTTTTTTCCTTGGCAACGATGTGGGAAAGCAAACAAAACCTCCCCCACATTTTTGTCTTCAGGGTTGTTATATTCAGATAATTGATTACAGCAGATCTTTATTTCTGACAACTGAACAGTGTAAGTCTGCTACCCCAACCTTATAATTATTCTCTCTATATATAATTTTACATACTTTCTAGAGATCTCCCATGGGCTTTCCATTGAGCGAAAGCCAGCTGGTTGTTCTCTCAGATAGTCACTATGTTGCATGAACAATGCTGACAGCACCAAAAAGTTTGCCTTTGTTTTATTGTCCTTCTGTTGTGAAAAATCCTGAGTATGCACCTCTTAATAACTGAAACACTGCTACCAGAATTTTAATTGGAATTAATGCTTAGGAATAATGCTTGGGGGTTTTTATAGGTGTGAGTTCCTTCAAAGTAAGAAATCAAGTGAGGAAATTAAGAAGTATGTTGAAACCTACAGTGGATTTGTTGAAGTGGTTATAATCTATTTCAATCTTCCTTTATCATGGAATACACCCCAAGGAGGCACTATCTGGGACTTGAAGATAGATGAGGCCTTGATCTTGATTTCCACCCTCTTTCTCCTAACAACAACAACAAAAAAAACACCAAAAAAACCCCCAAACCAAAACAAACCCCACCCCCCCCCCAAAAACCCCCCAAAACCAGCAACTCAAAAGCTGTATATAGTTGCATATGTAATTAACAGTCTGCACTCGAGGTGGAATTTGTTTCATGTAAGTTTATTCTGATGTGTGCATCCAAGCAGCTTGTTTAGGCAGTACCTAGGTAGTTCATTGGCGAAAAGCCACATGCCTCTAATTGGCATTTATCCTACTCAAAGGCAGATGGATGAATTAACTCCTCATGGCACCTACACATATTTATTGATTACTAGGAAAATTGTAGGTGAGTATTCTAAACTAAGCACTTCTGCATGGCTGAAGTTCAGTTAGGTGAACTCTGCCCTGCCAGCTCTTCTTGTATGACTTCATCTTTCTTTGGGGGACTTACTTTCATTAGAAAAAATATAATATATGTAAGATCTTTCATGATTAAAACCCCTATGCCTCAAAAATCTCAAAAAATCTGGAAGCTAAACCCATTAGCTGATGTAAGATGAGAGGACTGCAAGTGTGGCCTGGAAAACACCATCTTGGGTATCTTAAGAGTATCAGTGCTATCCTTCTTTCTTTAGAGCTGCTACTGAGAGCCATTTCTTCTCATTAAGAGTAACCTGTCATTAGTCAATTCTGTTTCAGAAAATTCTCTCTCTCAAACTGAAAGCATTTAAAATGTTGATACTTAGTACTAGCCCTGTTTATATATTATAGTTATTTCTTTTGTTTAGCTGAGGAATGAAATGAAAATAGAATGCGTAATAGAAGTAAGTATTAATTTTTGATTTTCCACTTAGGGGAGGCATTTCACAGCTTCCTTTATCAAGAATAATTCACCTACTGCAACAGGTAAAAAAATAGAATATACTGACTGTTAGCTTTTCATTAGAAAATAATGCCTTCATATTTTTATTGTGCATCACCATTAACAAGGAAAGCTGCTCCAGACTGTTGCTTTTTTGTTTTGTTTTTTTTTAAGCAGGATTACATGTGTGAAAGATTATTGGTTCTATATTTCTGAATTATTTCTGAAATATTTAGCACAAGTAAAAATTTTTTCTTTATAGAAGCTAAGTATAAAACATGCACATAAGTAGATCTATCTCACTTGCATTTGCCTGTGTAAGAGAGAGGTGAAACATAAATGAAACCTGAAGGCTTTGAAAGAAAAATAGAGATTTTCATCTGTACTATAAATGAAGAATATACATTTATAATTATCTGAAAGATACGCTTCTGCAGAAGTTTTTGCTTTGCTGTAAGCCTGAGATATTTGCAATCTAGTTCTGTCCCTGCTTTGGAGAATCTGATAGCAGGCTAGAAATTTCCTAACTAATCAAATATCTTTGGTTGCAAAGGTGGTCTTCTCTTTGAGGATGAAGAAGTTTGACTGGACTCTTTTAAAACTTGGCCAGCAGAAGCCCATGTGGAAGCTACTGCTCTTGCTATAGCCGGGTTTTTCTATACAGGTTTGAACTGAGTTTGATAGCTATATAAACACAAGACAAGTAAAAGATCCACTTACCAATGCAGGTGGGACAGAGGCTCAAGATAGTCCTGGTACCTAATTAAAATCTTGCTTTAGCTTTCAGTAAGGAGAGTAATGCAGCTGCAAAATCAGAATGGCTTTTGCAAAAGCCGGGGCGAAGGAATCAAAATGGAATGACCCTGTCTGAGGAGAAAGCCAGAGCAAAGACTTGCAAGGAGGATACATTTTTTAGAAAGGAGAAAGCATTTATCTGGGCACATGTATATTCATTTGTTTGGTGTTACTGAAAAGACAATAATGGCATATCTCTCAATTCTGTGGAATTTTGTTTTCCTTGATTTAATTTTTATTATTTGTGATTTAAAAAGCATGTAATTCCGGTAACAGATAGAGGCCAGTGAAGTAAACTCACAAAACAACTGTGTTGTTGCAGTTCTTATACTGCTGGCATGTTAGTAGGGAAAAAAAATTATGTACATGACCATTTTTGAGGTGTGCAATTTCTTGCTTGCAGAAGGCAATAGGGTACAGTGCTTCAAGTGTGCAGGCTGCTTACACGAATGTAAAGAAGGTGAAGATCCTATGGAAGAACATGGAAAATGGTTCCCTCAGGGAGCGACAGTGTGTCTTATGACAATTTCCTGCTGTGTGATAAAAGTTGTCATATGCTTTTGCTGTTGTTTTTTTTAATACTACTTTAAACATATAAATAACTGTAGGTTTCTTGAGTGTATAGGATGTTGTGCCCCTGTGAAAACCCTTTTTTTTTGATTAATGTTTAAATGTAGAAATACAGTAAAAGTTTCCAAACAAAAGGAATGCTTGTGAAATAGTTCCATCTTTCTGCCAAATGTAAGCAATTGAAGCAATGCATTGTGCTAACTGCTGTGTCTTGTGAAAACACCATTCTAGTTCCAACTGCTCAGAAGTACTTGGAAAGTCGCTGGAAGAGCAACCAGAGAGCCCATCAACATTACAGTCTGCACAGGTTTGCACCTGTCTGCAGTATTTGTTGTTAGTGAAGCAGTTTTTGTGCTTTGCAATTTGAAACAATAGTTCCAGTTACAGGGAGCCTCTGTCTGTGTGTGGGCAGAACAAGCGGCAAAAGGCAGCTTATTGCAGTTTTTTGTCCTGGACAACCTTTTGAATGCACAAGGTTGCTGAACAGGTAGGGGGTGTGTGATCTGTGTCAGCGTGGTGCTGGCAGTAGCATCTCCCCTCTGCCTCTGTAAAGGTGTTTCTGAGCCCTGTAGCTCAGGTACCTGTGCTGTTCAAACACATACCCCCAAACAGTGGCTGCCTGCCTGCAGGCGTTGGCCCAAGTTGTGGAGAAAGAGTCTCTGCAGTGCAGCTACTGGCAATCAGCTTTTCAGTAATTCACAGCAGTCATCCTTTGCTGGCAAATTGTAATGTGTACAACAGTGCTTGGGCTCCTGGGCTGCTCTGTTGGTAGGAAAGTACCCCAGCCTGTGGTGCAGGGCATGGCCACGGGAACCGCAGGGCTGGCTGGAGGGGGAAAGCCGCGTCCCAGTTTGTGGGACTGCGGGAAGCTAGTGGAGAAGTTTTGTGCAGGACGTGTTACTGTGGGAGACCTCACAGCTCCTCTCTTGGGCTGGTTTGTTCAGGCACCTTGGGGGTATACATAACTGAGAAGTAAAAAGCAATTATTCGCTAACTCGTGTGAAAGATAGATGGGATGTTACGAGCTCTGAGGCTGACATGAGCATGCTCACCACCCCACTCAGGCAAACGATGGGTCTCTGCAGGGTGGGCAGGTGGCAGAGTCCTCCAGCCATCAGCTGCCCTGTCTCACCCTGCTCCCTCTGCCTGTAGCGGTATCTTCCCCTGCATCTCTGCAGACTGTCTTCTTGGCAGTCTGTGTCAAGGTTATGCATCAGTGTCATATCAGAGCTGGGCCTCGTATCCTTTTGGTGGGCAGGCAGCAAAACCCTGGCGTGGAAGAAGCTTACAGGTGAGAGAGATAAAGATAGAACGGAATTATGGCTGAGGTCCTGCTTCTGGGAGGAGTAAAAGAATTTTGCTAGTGTTGAAAAATACAGAGCTAGTACAGCATCTGTTGTAAATTGCCCTTGTAGCTGCTAGTGCTTGCTGGTACCTAAGCAACTCAGTTTGAAGTAATAATAAAAGTTTAAGGGAGTATAACTGGATTTATATTTGTTCTAGCAAACTCCCTGTAAAGCAAATCTTGAAGAGAAAGCAACCTTACAGTCTGTAGGAGATGGTAAGTACTGTGCAGCCTCACCTGAAAGGATGGCGGTGTTGAGTTTACATTTTAGTTTGAGAGGATTGTTAATGGTTTTCTGGATTTGGCCCTTACTTAGTCAGGAAAAATTTTCATTGAAGTAAGAACTGAGTTAGGATTTATGGATTTTCTATATATAGGGACAACAAATAGTAGAGAATCTGTCAGCTACTGCTTGGTTTTGTAATCTGTGAATATAAACCAAGCCCTTAGCAGGCAAAAGTAACTTCTGTGCAGAGAAGGCACATAAGCAAACTAAATTATTTTGTGACAATATGGTGTGATGGTTTTTTTTCATTCATATTTTGGAAAATTGCAAATGTGTATCAGCTGTGTACTACATATTATAGGTACATGCTTTTAGATACAAAAGAAACGAAGTTGGGATAACCTCCCACTATCTTTTGCTTCTGATTCTTCCTTTTTCCAAATAGTATGGCCATTTCAAGGGAGTGGTTTTGTTGATAAACGTGTGGATTTCCTGAGGGAAGAGTTCATACACAATGAGTTTGCACTGAATTGCTGCAGAACAGTACAATCATTTTTCAGTTCCTAAGAGGCAAATCTATTTTGTTAAGTTCATTTTTATCACCACAAAAATCTAAGTTACATTTTTTTCAGGATTACCCAGAATCTCTGTCTTCACCCAGTAGTTTTCAGGTTGCACTACAAGGAACTGCACACAAACAAGAATTTAATATATCTGAAATAGGTGCTTGCTATTCTTCACTGGAGATGCCAGCAATTGACTGGGATTTTGCTCCTGCGCTTACACTTTTTAATGACATGGCACAAAAAATGAAAGAAGAAAAAAACATTAATAGCTTTTTTTCACTGATACAAAGACTTCTACCAGAATCTATTGTGTCTTTTCCTAATTACGACAGGGAAGATGCTGCTTTTAAAATGTACTTTCAGCAACATCAGTTCCTTTCAGGAAGCTGACCTCTGAAATTTTGAAGATGCCATTTTCTGTTTCAGATTATATTGAACTTCAGCTAAATAACAGTCCTGGGTCCATAGAAGTTATCCGACCTGTTATTGAAGCATACAAGGAACATTTTAAAAAATGTAGTCTACATCACCTTAACTTGAGCATAGCAGAGCAAGAATTACTTCTCTCAATGTCTTTTGTGGAATGTCTTGAGATAGACAAAAAAGAAATGCTAGGTACAGCATACTGGATTCAGGCAGAAGGTAATTTTTCTCTCTAATTCCCTTTTTCTTCCTCTCCCCTTGGTGCCTGAAAAATAAACAGGTCCATATCCATGAACAATAAAGCTGTCTTCTACCATATGCATTTCAGGGGATAGGCAGCTGTTCTGCATTAACAGATTTCCATCCTGGCCCCTAATTTCAGACTATGACCTCAATACTGGTTTTTGATCTAAGAGGTGTATGTCACTACAGAGGCAGAACTGCACTTCAGCAGAGGATAGTGCAGTACAGAGGACAAGCTAGCAGGCACTGACGGACGGTCATTTTCTGCTTGAGGCAATCTGAGTGGGTCTGTACTGAGCTTTCAAAATAGAAGAAAATTGGGTGGTGCAGGTGTGTTTATGGAATTGTGCCAGGGGTATGCTCAGGCTGCAAGCAGCAGAAGCCTCAGTGAAGGATGGATTGGCAGGAAAGGGCAGTGATACAAGGAGGATAGGAAGCAGCAGTCAAAAGGAAGGGAAGCCGAAGATATTAGGATGTGAGCTAGTGAAGTTCAGCTACGAAAACCTTGGCAAATTGTCAGAAGAACAGAAGGATTAAGCAGATCAACCCAGTTTCATTGCACATTTGTCTGGCTTAATCACAGGGCTACTCTTTTCAAATTTGGACAAATTCATCTGCCTGGAAGAACTGTCAGTGAGTCAATGTGAGAACTGCTGTGTATTTGATACAATACCTGATGGCTTCAAAAATCTGTGTAATATGAAGAAATTGATGAGGAGAATGAAGCTTGAAAACAGCTCTAGCCTGGGTAAGGTGCACTTCAAAACTAGGTGCTGTATTCCACCAGAACTCGTTAATACTGAGTAGCAGTTTTAATTTCTCCTTTAACAGGCATGTAGCATGTCTGAGTTGTCTTCCCATTGCTTCTGCCCTACAGCTTCTACCATGAGTTTACCACCCCAACAAAAGAGAGGAGCTGAACCTTTCAGTGCTGTAACTTTATTGACCTCCATAAATTCGTATGGAGGAACAAGCAGGACTGTGGTTTTTGTTTTCCTGGAGTAAGTACTTTCCCTTTTTGCCACTCACAGTCCGCTGGGAGGAACAAGAGAGGGAGGTCAATTGGCAACTGAGTCCAGATCATGTGCATAGCTGCTCTGACAGATCAATGAGCAGGTTGTGACTTCTGTTTTAGCTGCCTTATTCCAAGAAGCAGCTTACTTTTCAGTCCAGATCCCCTAGATAAACAATTTTTTGTACACTATGATAACAATTACCGAGCTCTAGTTCAAATAAACCAACAACATTCTGTGAACTGTACCCTCAATATCTGGCCATTGGATAGGGGTTTACAATGTACCTAAAACTAATAACTTCAGGGGGCAGGTGTTGAAAGAGTTTCAGTCCTGCTGAATGTTGAAAAACTAGAATATTCTTCACATGTGAAAAACCAGAAATGTGTAGCAAAACTTGCTTGCATTTTAAGGCCAGAATGATCCATCATGATTCTAATTATAAAATAAAACACAGGCCATCTGATTTTAACATGTAAACAGAGGAATCAAGCGGCTGCTCCCATTCATCTTTTTAACTGTCTCACTTGCTTTTGTTGTGATAGAATATGCTTCTCTCTACAATGAAGTTCACAGGTAGAGCAAGGAGAACCTTCCTGATTTTTGACATTTGTTTGCTGTACAATGAATCTCCTGGGTTGCAACACTTGTTTTGTAGTTGAATTTATTAAGAGCTCCCAAGACCTCTCTATTTTTCACCTGGACTGCTCCAGCTACTTCAGTTCTGAATCCCTTCTGGCAGCAATTTCTTCATGCAAGAAATTAACAGAAATCAATTTAACTGGGCCATTTTTCAGAGATTAAGATTTGCTTTCTTTAAGTAGGAATTTTTTTTAATACAGAAAACTCACTTTTTAAAACTTAATAGTTGAGAGAAACTGCTAATTTTAAGTTCCAAGAATGACAATGTGTACTTTTTTTTTCTTTCTCCCTAGCTGCTGCTCTGACCAATTTTGTCTCAAAGTGTTGGATCTTAAAAGCCAATATTTTGATGACAAGGAAGCATGTGAAATCCTTGGTTTGTACATATCTTTTCTTTCGACTGATTTAATTTGCTGCATTTGACAGAATTCTTTTGTTTCAGGTTCTTTTGGAGATCTTAAGAAATAACTTGAACAGCTTAAATGCCATCTGAGATACTGGAGAGTATCTAGAACTAGAATATTAAGTCAGGTCTCACAAAGCAGTTTGTGATGAAGGGTGTTCACATCCTTCTGAGAGGGATGAGTCGAGTGAGATGGATGGCTGTACTAAACTATAGCATCAGAGGTGTTCAGCACCTCTGAAAGCCAAGATGTCCTCCTGCAAAAGCCATGTCTATAGGGAAGGTTGAAAAGGCTTGCATTTTGGAAAGGGAGGATTACCCTAGTTTCTTTTTCTTTCCTGTGGGTCCCTTGAGTTTGGCAATATGGAAGATCCCTTTTATCTCTAGAGGACTTATGAGACCTCTTAGAACCTTTCTGGAGAAGTAGTTCTGCCTTTTCTGTTGATGACCTTTTCAAGCTACTGAGTTACAGACCTTTGCAACAATGGCAGGGGCGAACCTGAGGAAAACAAGCTGATAGCAACCTGTTGCCCAGAATCTAAATTTAAATGGTTTTTTACTTGGCTCTGCTGCTGTCACTCATTGGCATTACAAGATTTAGGAAACATACACTTGTTTAATCTTAACAGGGAAGGTCATCTTCTCTCTGCAGCATAGTTTCAGTGTTCTTAACCTGGAGGAGCTCATCCTTCCTGCAGGGAAGGGAATAAAGTCTGCAGCCAAACTGATTGTTCAGCGGTGTCTACTCCTGCTGCACCTCAGATGCTTCTGATTTATCCTACACCTGGATGATGACAGCCTGTTAGAAATAGGTTAGTTTAAAGGACAGAACATGAAATAATAACATTTCTGAGTAGAGAAGATGATGCTTCAGGATAAATTAATCTTCTGTTTGAATACATTACGACAATTGCAAATTATTTGTCATTTTTAGTGGGTGTCATTTCTTCCTGGTTGTTCTATACACAGCCCAAAATATTTCGTGCTCATCAAAGTGTATTCAGACTGCTTATATACTAGACTATGCCGAAATCTCTTTTGAAATGCCTTCTTAGTTTCCCTTGTCTCCTACAAAGCAATGTAAATTACAAGAAAAATGATTGGGAAAAAAAAGACTGACTTAAAATAGAGCTTCATAACTTTGCTGCTAGTTATAATAGCATATATGCCCTAGCTGTTAGAATTATATATTACCAAAATATTTCTTGAATTTAATACTTTGGTGTAGTCTTAAAACTACCATCTCATATATTGGCTAGGGCAAATGTCTTCTTTTGTAAGCAAATGCTAAGTCTGTCATATCATCTTCCTTTATTTTTGGCATATATTTGTCGTGGTTTAACCCCAGCCAGCAACTAAGCACCACGCAGCCGCTCACTCACTCCCCCCCCACCCAGTGGGATGGGGGAGAAAATTGGGAAAAGAAGTAAAACTCGTGGGTTGAGATAAGAACTGTTTAATAGAACAGAAAAGAAGAAACTAATAATGATAATGATAACACTAATAAAATGACAACAGTAATAATAAAAGGATTGGAATATACAAGTGATGCACAGTGCAATTGCTCACCACCCACCGACCGACACCCAGGTAGTCCCCAAGTGGCGATCCCCTTGCCCCCACTCCCCCCAGTTCCTATACTAGATGGGACGTCCCATGGTATGGAATACCCCGTTGGCCAGTTTGGGTCAGGTGCCCTGGCTGTGTCCTGTGCCAACTTCTTGTGCCCCTCCATCTTTCTCGCTGGCTGGGCATGAGAAGCTGAAAAATCCTTGACTTTAGTCTAAACACTACTTAGCAACAACTGAAAACATCAGTGTTATCAACATCCTTCGCATACTGAACTCAAAACATAGCACTGTACCAGCTACTAGGAAGACAGTTAACTCTATCCCAGCTGAAACCTGGACAATATTTTAGTATATATAGTGACTTGGTGACACGCGTCCCATCTTGTAAGGAGGGTGACCATAACGCAAGACTGAAGAGCATATGTGATGGTACACAGACATGGAAGAGATCATTAAACTCAGTATCGTGCATCTGTGCAAAGCTGATCTGGTGTCTGACCTCAAGTGGTTGCACAAGCTGGCGTTCTGTTGGCTTTTCTCTGTAAGAGTGGTATTCGAACACTCACAGACACACTGATACCTTATTCTACTAGGCATTAATGTGCCTGCTAAAGTATCCCCTATTTTATCAGTATCCTCAGTCTGAGGTATTAAAATGCTTAAATGAGTTGAGTTCAAAGCTCTACTTTTTTTCAACCTAATAGCAACAGCTTTATTTTATTTTTAATGTACAATACCTCAGCTTCACTGTATTTTTGTTCGTGTTTCATATGGCTTTGGAGCATCTTTAAATTCTTATTGATGTCTGTTTATTTTTGCAGCAAAGGTTGCAAACTGTGGAGGCTTCCAGAAGCTTGAAAGGCTCTCACTGTTAGTAACCATGATGCTACAGAAACTGGTTTGAGAAACTTCTTTACAACACTTAATAACACGCCTGCTTTAAAAGAGTTGGACATTAGCTGTATGTTCATACATCAGATCAAAGTCAGTGATGGCTTTTGTCCAGTGTGTTTCTTGATTGCCTGGTCTTGTGACAATAGTAATAGTGGGTTGGCTCCTTGATGCAGAGGACCTTAAAATGTCTGGTATCATGAAGGAGCAGCATCCCCAGTCTAGGAGTTTAAAATTATCTTGGCACTGGGTCTTGCCTCTTTCACTAAATTTTCAAGACTAGAAAAGTTCAGAAGTGTTAGGGTTGTTTTTTTTTTTTCTCTTCCTTCTTGTATTATGAAGGATATGCCTGCATTGCAAATAAACATATATTGTAAAATTTTTACCGGGATGAAACAGGCCAGTCTCTTCTACAGTAGGGTTAGGTTAAATATAAAAGGATCAAGGAATAGAAGACAGGATTAATGTAACTAAAAAAACCTGACCTGCTTTGCAAATGTGGTTATGTTACTGATTTGTCATTGATTTGTTATTAGTTAGAATTAATCATATTTAATTTTAATATTTTAGCAAAATCATATGTATGTTGTATTTTATATATTTAACCACCAACCAGTGTCTGCTGTGAAATCCCCTGTATAGCCCCGTATCAAGGCCGGAGAAATTGGCTAAAATCATCTAGTAGGAACATTTAGAACTTAGATAACAAGATAAAGAAATACCTGACGACCACGTTGAGCCACAGGGTGGTGTAAGAGTTGTCAGTACATTACCTGACAACGGCCTGTTTGGAACGCAGCGGCCAATCCCAAGGACAGAATGTGCGGTACAAGGCTCCTGGAAGGTACCTGGCTAGAGCGGTTAGAGATAACCGCATCGCTACTGTCAAAAAGGATGGATTGCAACTGTTGCCATAACATGGATGAAGAAATCATAAACTCTAGACGAACTTTGCTGCATTATAATACCAAAACACACCTCCTGGTCAAAAGCTACCCACCTCCAAGACTTACCACGCCTCGGGGAGACCTTCACTGCGCCTGCGTAAAGGATATTTACATATGCTAATGATTTCCCAAAAATCTAATGAATATGTATAACTTTTCTTGGAAATCTAATGAATATTTATCAATAAGTCTTAATATAAGGTATATTGTTTTGGAGACAGGTGTGCGTGGTTTGTGAGAGGACTCGCCCGCGCACCCGGCCGTCAATAAAGAAGTGTCTGCTTATCTACACTAAATTGGTGTTGATAAGTTCTTCATTCCGAGCTTTTCAGTAATAGTTATAGGTTTGTATTGGCTTGGTATGGCAAGGTTTTGGTAGTGGGGGGTGGGCTACAGGGGTGGCTTCTGTGAGAAGCTGCTGGAAGCTTCCCCTGTGTCTGACAGAGCCAATGCCAGCCGGCTCTAAGACGGACCCGCCGCTGGCCAAGGCCGAGCCAATCAGCGATAGCGGTAACGCCTCTGGGATAACATTTTTAAGAAGGAAAAAGTTGGGACAGGCAGTAAAACGGCAGCCGGAGAGAGGAGTGAGAACATGTAAGAGAAAACAACCCTGCAGACCCCCAGGTCAGTGAAGAAGGAGCGGGAGGAGATGCTCCAGGTGCCGGAGCAGAGATTCCCCTGCAGCCCATGGGGAAGACCATGGTGAGGCAGGTTGTCCCCCTGCAGCCCATGGAGGTCCACGGGGGAGCAGATCTCCA
This sequence comes from Aquila chrysaetos chrysaetos, assembly GCF_900496995.4. Classification (NCBI taxonomy): domain Eukaryota; kingdom Metazoa; phylum Chordata; class Aves; order Accipitriformes; family Accipitridae; genus Aquila; species Aquila chrysaetos. The sequence continues at coordinate 17,111,627 of NC_044030.1, read as the reverse complement.
CCTGCAGCCCGTGGAGGACCCCACGCCGGAGCAGGTGGGTGCCTGAAGGAGGCTGTGACCCCGTGGGAAGCCTGCGCTGGAGCAGGCTCCTGGCAGGACCTGCAGATCTGTGGAGAGAGGAGCCCATGGAGCAGGTTTTCTGGCAGGACTTGTGACCCTGTGGGGGACTGTGATGGGTTGATCCTGGCTGGTTGCCAGGTGCCCACCAAAGCCGTTCTATCACTCCCCCTCCTCAGCTGGACAGGGGAGAGAAAATATAACAAAGAGCTTGTGGGTCGAGATAAGGACAGGAGAGATATCACTCATCACTTACCGTCACGGGCAAAACAGACTCAACTTGGGGAAATTAACTCACTTTATTACAAATCAACCAGAGTAGGGTAATGAGAAATAAAACCAAATCTCAGAACACCTTCCCTCCACCCCTCCCTTCTTCCCAGGCACAGCTTCACTCCCGGCTTCTCTACCAACCCCCCCCAGCGGCACAGGGGGACGGGGAATGGGGTTTACGGTCAGTTCATCACACGTTGTTTTCTGCCGCTTCATCCTCCTCAGGGGGAGGACTCATCACACTCTTCCCTGCTCCAACGTGGGGTCCCACCCACGGGAGACAGTCCTCCACGAACTTCTCCAACGTGGGCCCTTCCCACGGGCTGCAGTTCTTCACGAACTGCTCCAGCATGGGTCCTTTCCACGGTGTGCAGTCCTTCAGGAGCACACTGCTCCAGCGTGGGTCCCCCACGGGGTCACAACTCCTGCCAGAAAACCTGCTCCGTGGGCTCCTCTCTCCACAGATCCGCAGGTCCTGCCAGGAACCTGCTCCAGCGCAGGGTTCCCACGGGGTCACAGCCTCCTTCGGGAAACCCACCTGCTCCGGCGTGGGGTCCTCCACGGGCTACAGGTGGATATCTTCTCCCCCGTGGACCTCCATGGACTGCAGGGGGACAGCCTGCCTCACCATGGTCTTCACCATGGGCCGCAGGGGAATCTCTGCTCCGGCACCTGGAGCACCTCCTCCCACTCCTTCTGCACTGACCTGGGGGTCTGCAGGGATGTTTCTCTTACATGTTCTCACTCCTCTCTCCGGCTGCCGAATCTGCCTATCCCAACTTTTTTCCTTCTTAAAAATGTTATCACAGAGGCGTTACCGCTATTGCTGATTGGCTCGGCCTTGGCCAGCGGCAGGTCCACCTTAGAGCCGGCTGGTATTGGCTCTCTCTCGAACACAGGGGAAACTTCCAGCAACTTCTTACAGAAGCCACCCCTGTAACCCCCCCCGCTACCAAAACCTTGCCAGCAAAACCAATACAGGGACCCACGCTGGAGCAGTGTGCTCCTGAAGAACTGCACACCGTGGAAAGGACCCATGCTGGACCAGTTCGTGGAGGACTGTCTCCCGTGGGAGGACCCCACGCTGGAGCAGGGGAAGAGTGTGAGCAGTCCTGCCCCTGAGGAGGATGAAGCGGCAGAAATGACTTGTGATGAACTGACTCTAAACCCCGTTCTCCATCCCCCTGCGCCGCTGGGGGATTAGGTAGAGAATCCGTGAGTGAAGCTGTGCCTGGGAAGAAGGGAGGGGTGGAGGGAAGGTGTTCTGAGATTTGGTTTTATTTCTCATTACCCTACTCTGGTTGATTGGTAGTAAATTTAGTTAGTTTTCCCCAAGTTGAGTCTGTTTTGCCCATGACGGTAATTGGTTGAGTGATCTCTCCTGTCCTTATCTTGACCCATGAGCCCTTTGTTATATTTTCTCTCCCTTGTCCAGCTGAGGATGGGGACTGATAGAACAGCTTTGGTGGGCACCTGGCATTCAGCCAGGGCCAACCCGCCACAAGGTTGTACCTAAGTGATATCTTCCAAAGAAAAATGTAAAACTCTGCTTAAAACCTACTTAAAATAAATTCTATTCAGTTGTTTTGCTTGCAATGAAATCAATTACATGAATCCCTTATGAAATAAACATCATAAAACCCTTTATGGTCAGGACTGCAATAAAAAAAATATTGGATGCTAGATTTCACTAGTGTGAAAAACTGATAAAGGCCACTTTTTGTAATGTAATGCCAGATACTAACACAGGACTAGCTGGTTGAGGCAGATGGCAGTTGTGCCTCTAGCAATTGTCCTGGTTTCAGGTGGGATAGAGTTAATTTTCTTCTTAGTAGCTTGTACAGTAACTGCCATGTTAAACACAGGCTCTCCTGGCAGGCTAGCCACTGAAGGCACCATGCCTTCAAAGAGCCAGTTTCCTTCCTGACCAATTCAGAAGCTTTAGGTACTAAGGAAGGAGTGTTCTCAGTTCATTATTTCCAGTGCTTTTACTTGTACACAAAGATCTCTTTCATGCCTCCATCAGAAAAGATAGAACAGCCCTGCCTGGCTGGGTCTTTTGCACCACATCAACTTCTGTCATGGTACCACAACTGGTATTTCCCATGGACCTTCAGTTTTAACCCTGAACTGCACAGCACAGGGTGGGCTGAATGGGGAGAAGTACAGAAGAGGATAAAACTCCTTTGACACCTTCTAATCCATTACAAAGTCTGGCTTGGTCCCCAAATGGTCGTATACTGACAGTCTCGCTTCCTGGGGCAGATGAACTGCTGTGACCACCTTTCCCCCTCTGCTCCATCTCTTACAGACAGTTGCTACTGAAGACCTTCTGCAAGGCGTGAGGGAAGTGATGAGGAACTCTGTTTTTGTTAAATCTCTTCTTCCTCTTCACTAACAACCTCCTTCAGGTCCTGAGGCCCCTGCTCTGCTCTCTCTTTTACATAGGCTGCCTTGATCTGTTCCAGCTCACACAGCTCTGCCTCCAGCTCTTCTCTGTGCATTGACCGCCGGTTCCTCAGCACTTTCATGGGGAAGGGATTTAAGTCGTTGAAGGCGATGTTCATCAGCTTCCTGCGATGGAAAAGACAGGTCTGGTGAACCAATTTACCGGCTGTAACGGGTGGTAACAGATACGCCAAGTGCATCCTGGCATAGGGAAAGAGTAGAGCCTCAGATTTCAGCTCTCTGAGCTCAAAAGTCACCAAGCAGCAGAGTCTTCAAGGAATCACAGGCAATTCCTTCTCACACAAACACCAACACAAGCAACGCTTTAAACAGCCTTACACCACCCCACCTTTTAAGGTACCGGTGGCAGGAGGTGGCGGATCAGATGCCAATTCTGGTCGCCCCTGGGGCAGTGTCCTGGTTTCAACTGGGGTAGAGTTAATTTTCTTCCTAGTAACTGGTACAGCGTGTTTTGGATTTAGTGAGAATAATGTTGATAATACACTGACGTTTTAGCTATTGCTAAGTAGTGCTGATCCTAAGTTGAGGGGTTTTCAGTTTCCCATGCTCCGCAAGCAAGCAGGGGTACAAGCTGGGACGGAGTCTAGCCAGGATGGCAGACCTGAACCAGCCGAAGGGATATTCCATACCATAGGACGTCATGTCCAGTATATAAACTGGGGGGTGTTGACCAGGAGGGGTGGATCACTGCTCAGGCATCAGTCAGCAGGTAGTGAGGAACTGCACTTGCCTTTTCTTGTTTTCAGGGTTTTTTTTAATATTCCTTTTCATTACTGTTATTGTTATCATTACTGTTATTGTTACTATTATTGTCTTTTTTGTATTATATTTTGTATTGTATTGTATTTTGTACTATATTTTATTTTATCTTAGTTATTAAATTGTTCTTATCATAACCCATAGGTTGTACTTTTTTTCAGTTCTCTCCCCCATCCCAGTGGGGGGTGGGAAGTGAGTGAGTGGCTGTGTGGTGCTTAGGTGCTGGCTGGGGTTAAATCACAACAGCAATGAACAGCTGCTGAACAGCTCATTTAGAACCTTTGCATCACTGCAAGCAATCTTAAATTTACTGCAGCTAGACAATTAAGCAAAAGCCTTCAACGTGGCTTAGGGAAGTTAAGATTATGTGTTTCTCTTTTTGCTCAAATTATTTGTGGGAAAACTGATTTTCTGACACTTGCCCACAGCAGGAAAAGGACCTGAATGCAGCAAAGTTCAGGCCTGTATTTGGCTAGTTTCCATGAAAAGCAAACCACTGGCATTAACTAAATTCGTCTAGTTTTGTGGCTGCAGCCTCTATTCTACAAGAGTTAAGATTGTAAGGGCTGAAATCTAAGTCCAGACTTACCATTACCTTTCCACAGTCTGCTTTTTCTAATTTGCTTTTAGTAATGATACTCAGAAAAATGCCACGCAGCAAAACTTTCTGGTGTATTTCAGCAATTCATCCAACAGACAGATGTCTACAGAAGCTAAAAATAAAAACCACCACCAAACAAACCACTCCCCTAAATTCAAAGTTTGAAGAGTAGAACTTTATTAACAAGCATTTGAAACAAAAAAATGAGCCCTTCTCAATCCAGCTGTCATATTCAGGATTCTAATCAGACACATAAGATACCTCTTATAATATGATGGTATACTATTTTCCAGGCCATTGCCACCAGTGGCCACTGTGACATACACTGCTGCCATAGCTGCCTCCCAAAAGAGTATACTGTAATTGCTAGTTCTGGTGTTGTCATTCAGACAAAAAGTCTGAGGGATACAAGAGGTGTTTAAATGGGACACCCCTGTTATGTGGGGTTAAAAGACTTAAATTTATCATGTGGTAAAAAAGAAATGTTTCAGGGAAGTACAAAATATTTTATTGCTGCAGTGCTTTCTAAATACATTTGACTACAGGTCTTCAAGAAATAGCTCATTTCAATGCACACATAATAGCTAGTCTCAAGTCACTTGTTTACTTGTTATCAGAGGCAGCTCAATGTTAAGAAAATGTTATGATTAATTGTCTTGATAAAGTTCTGATCTTCACCACAACCATTAGTGCATAAGTGATCTACATCTCTCAGTGGGAAAGATTTGTACCTGGCTTTAAAAAAGAAGCAAAAATTAGTATACAAGAGCTTTTTGTTTTTGAACAAACAAGAATTACTCAACTGCACAGAAATTACATGTTGTCACAGAAAAACAAGTCCCCAAGAGAATACAGTTTTGTTCTATAAGGAACTGAACAATATACTGGAGAATTCTAAACAACGGATTTCAAATAAAAGCACAAGCACTGAAGTAATGAGAACAGAACTGCTCAATGACATCAAACTGAAATGTTGATCTTGTCCTGAAAACAAAGTTTAGCTACACATCCTGCTATCCCATCTGTATAATGAAGCAGTTGCTTCTGAAGACGTGTACATAGATGAGAAAACTGCATTTCACTTAACAACCTTTTCTTTTTTTCAAAATAACCCATAAACAAACAAGGTAACTCTAAATAACTCAAGTAAGCTGTGCTGTTAATCCTGATGCAGAGAGATGCTGTAGTTAAAACTCTCATCAGAGCAATAAAATACTTTCCTCCATTCTAGCCAAAAAAATACTATTCCACAACTGCTAAGGAAAGAAGGGATTAATACTGGCAGAAGTGGTCTTTGTAGGGAGCCATAAGAGCAGATGGAAGTCCCAAAGCTCACTGTTTCTGCACAGAATTCAAAACTTCTTGAGAGTTTGTCAAATGAACTGTAGTCTCAAACAAATTTGTCAAGCAACATTTTATCTTCATTTAGCACAAAATTACAATACTTACAATCCTTCAAAACAATGATGGATATTCAGTTATTTTGCATTCATTTCTCTCTCCAGTGCCGCTTCCATTCGACTTTGTTTTAAACCCTACAGGATACAATTTAGTAAAATCTTGTTTTCACCAACATAGAAATAAAAGCTTTAGTTGCAAAACAAAAATATTTTTGACAATTTTTTTTAGTCCTTTACAAATAGCTTTTAACTCTTTGGGGAAATCAGGATGGGCGGTTTAAAAAGGACAAAAGCCAAACTACATGTGTTCTTTATAATCAGTGGCTCTACAGAATAACTTCAAATATATATTTTTTATTCAATGAAAAGTAAGTTAAAGCAATCCACACTTATATATAATCTGATGCAAGAAATTCCAAAACTAGTCTTTTGAAGATACCCTATGGCACCAAATCCCTCCTTTCCAACTTCTCCAATGCAAAGAGTTTAATTCCTCCTGTAATTTTATTTCTTTGTAAGGGTACAAAGGAAAATAGAAATCAATACTTCATGTCACAATTTTTCACAGCTATGCTGACATAGCATAGCTGTCCTGCTGGACCTTCACAATCACCTGAAACAATTACTGATGAACAGTCTCTGCAAAAATGCCAAATCTGATCCTAAATGTGATACTACCACTCATACTCCAAAAAAATTACATGTAAGACTACTGAATAATAAACATATTTAGATTTACTCCACCTGTCTATGACGACAGAACTGGTTGTTTCAGAATGGCTATAAAAGTACGTAATGGAACCTCTCCAGTGGAACAAAGAACTAAAACAACATCGACTATACATGTAAGCTGGTTCACTTGACTCCTATTCAAGGGCAAGAATACTTATACAATACAAAATACCCTTAAATTTAGCTACCATAAATTAGAATAAGAGATCAAAAAAGCAGTCCTCCCTAACTTCTTGCTGAAAACAGCAGCAGCAGCACAAAAGCAAAATTACAAATGCACTTCAAGACAAAAGTGGCACGTACCAGGTAATACCCAGTGTGATAACCACTCATGTACCAGGCTATCAACATGCTCCCCAATGCTTCATCATCCTCAGAGTCTGGCCTCATAGGTGGTGGAGGAGGAATCAACTAAGAAATCACAAAGGAAATGTCTGTGTTTCAATAGGGTTTATCCCAGGTTAGAAAGCAACTAATTCTAAAAGATCAAAATATAAAACTGAAAAATAGGAACATATCCTCAATACATTCTCTGACAAGGAGTCAATTAAGATGACATTTTCTGAAAACATGTAATTTCCAAACCCTGGGAGAAAGAGGATTCCTGTAGCTTGACTGTACACAAAAATTTTATTAGGGGAAAATATTTATCTGCATCAGTGAAATGCTGTTAATCAAATGTAAGGTGTAGTTTCTTCAAGTACTTTTTCTCTTGATATTCTTACGAACAGCTTCACTGTCACAAAAATGAGTGCAGACCAGACATTATGCATTAGATTCTTGTAATATTTGTAACTGAATGTGTTATCAAATACCTGGAAAATACAGAGTCTAACACAGAAATGTGTGCTAAAAACACAGGTGGTGAGCTTATTCAGTTAGAAAACTTGAGATCACCAATACTCATCTCTTGACACCTTCTTCCTCATTCTCCTATCACTTACCGGTGGTCCTGCTGGGAAGGGCGGGGGCCAGAAAGGTAAAAACAATGGAGGTGCCCTGAATTTTGATCCAGGCTACATTGAAAAAATGGAATAGTGCAAATTAAAATCCTGATGCCTGAAATTTCTTTTTACTTAAGAGATTTATTTGAAGCAATTCACATACCTTAAACTAAAGACAACACATCCCAGCAACTCAATGAAACTGCAATAACAACACACATTAGCTATCTCTGTGGAGCATTCCATGACTGGAAATGCAAACTTAGACTACACGAGTCACTGAGGTAAACAGGGCTGAAACAGGGTTCTAGTTAAGACAACCACTTTATATTTTTTTTTCTAAATAGAAGTCAGTGGTTGCACTCTCAGATGAAGAAACATATCCAATACTGCCCACAGGCATGCAGATAATTTCTCTGCTCCTGTGTGGCTCAGCTGTGTGCTGACTAAATTCCATTATGCTTGTGAATGTCTTTAAAATGAGTCGAGATACAAATCTATTGATATGAAAGAAAAAAAGATAAAAGAAAACTTTATAAAGAAATCTTGCACAAACCATAATATTTAGGAAACATAATGCTGCGTTCAACTGCAATATTATTCAGACTCCTACACAACAGGAAAACTGAAGAGTATATCAATACCCCAGGCCTCAAAATTCAATAGAGAAGCTACAGCCGAGAGCTTCCGTGACATCTGGACATCACTTTTGCTGCCTTCAATTGTCCTGTGTAGTGAAACTTATCAATTGGCTAGAAAAAGTGCAATCTTAAAACATCAACACTGATATCATTAACAGCACTATCACAGTCCAGGGAACAACATCTCTAAGTTACAAGGCAATTGCAAAGCAAGTGTTAGCTAAGGAGAAGGCTTTCCTCATTAGACAGCAGCATCGCAAAAGGGCTACACTGTGGCCAGATTATTATAAAACGACATACCAACAGGTTCTAATACGCGTATCTGGATACCCATCCTCGAAATGCTGTTATTTGGTTTCTAGACAGTAACAAATTCTGAGACAATAGGATGATATTTATAATAATACCAGGCTTAACAGTGGTATACGAATTATTTCAGATAAGGCTGAGCTTACCCTTCCCAGGCCTGGGGCTGCCGGTGGTGCGGGAAAATGTAGGTTTTGAGGGGAGAATCTTGGTTTTGTGCAATTGTTTTTGTTCTGAGGTGACTGGGAAGATTTTTCACTTTCATCTGTTGAATACGGAGTCTCATTGTCATTCTGGAAGACCAAGAGCATTTTTGTGAGATGCACTGAACGGGAGTTTGCAGCAATTTTAGTGTGAAAAAGCTTGGAAAGCCCCATCCACATCCTTCTTTCTCTCTAGCCCTCCCAGTCCTCCTCAGGAAAGATCTTAAAACCCCATGATCTTATCGGCTCATTGTTTTAGCTATGTTATCTTCCACTCGTTCATTTCTTGTTGTCCCCTTCCTTTCCTCCATGCTGAGTTCAAGAAGTAAGGGGACGCTTTCATTCCCTCCATCAGCTTGTGTCCATTCACAGTGAAATCGGGTATCGATTCTCACTCTGAATACCGCAATGGTACAAGAAATACTGAAAAAGTTGATTTTCCCACTTCCTTTTTCCTTTTCAGAAGAATGAAAAAGTGTCCCTCACCTCCCCAGAATTCCCCATCCCATTTACTGTTTCATCGCTGGCTAGGGGAAGTAGATCAGCCAGGTTCTGCTCCTCTTGATTTCCGTATCCCATGTAAGTAACAACGCATGTGCCTCTCTTCTGATTGATGGAGGCAACAGTTGCTGGGTACACATTACCGTCCTCAGACCAAACAGCACTACAGCCATCACCAACTTTCCACTGCAACAGAAGCAAGAGAAGCAAATAAATACCTACACCAATGATTGGACAGAAAGATGCCTTTTTCTAAACTACTTTTTGTCCCAACCACAAGAAAGATGACTCCCACCCAGAAAGCTTTTCCTCTGTATTTAGTGAAGTTGGTCAATGTAACCAATAAATAAGGTCTACAACATTGTCATCCCCCCACCCCAGAACATTACGCTCAAGGCGATGAAAAAGCTACTTTAGAGTACCACAGAGAAGTACAACATGCAGTACGAGCATCACTAGCATTTGCAGACGAGGTGACCTGTTTCAAAGGCACTGTGTTGCTCTTCTTCCTGTTTCTGTTCTTTTTATTGTTTTTTCTCTTCATCCTCAGGCGCTGCTCCGGTTTGTCCGAGGTCTCCGAACACTCTCCATTCTTTAAAGCGTTCTTCGGAAAAAGAAAGGAGGAAAACAATAAAGAGCAACCCAGCGGCCTCTGCCCAGGGTCCAGCTAAGCCCGGGCCGCCCCCCTTACCTTGAAGGAGGCCACCGCCTTGTCGTACGCCTTGATGAGGGCCGTGTCGTCCCACGCGTCCGAGTCGTCGCTCTGCGAAGACGACACACCGCTTTACCGCCGCTCCAAAGCCCCGCCCCCGCCCCCGCTCCCGCTCCCCCGACCCGGCCCGGCCCGGCCCGGCCCCGGCCCCGGCGGGCGCCCACCTCCCCGGTCCCACGCCGGAACAGCACCCGATCAGCCATGGCCGGCCCCGGCCCCGGCCCCGGCCCCGCGTGGCCGCCTGCTGCGCACGCGCGGCGCCGCCACTTCCGGCGCGCCGCGGCCCCGCCCCCCGCGCGTCAGCGCTGATGGCCCCGCCCTGCCCGCTACCGTAGCCGCCGCCAGCCTGCCCGGGGGGCCAGCCGGAACGCTCGCCAAGCGCCCGGTCTCGCTGTCGGCGAGGCCGCGTTCTCCCAAGACCCTGCCGGGGCTTCGACCAAGTGCCCCCCGCGCCCTCCTCGAAAAGCCCGGCCGGCTCGAGCGCAGGAACCCAGACCAAGCCAGCCATCGGCAAGCAGAAAGGTCAGCTCAGTCTCGCACCAGCCGCAGGTATTGCATGGCCAGAACCAGGTACCTCTCCCTTCAGACTCCCCTCGAGACGTGCCAGGGGCCTGATAATAAATAATAAATGCACACGGATCCATTACGGCCTAGGCCAGCAAAGGCTTCAAAGTGCTCTCCTTCTGCAGACTCGAAACGCATTCTACGTCGGCCAGCACGCTCAAGCACGCCTGTTAAAGCGAGCGCCATGTTCTCTCAGCCCGAGTTTTATTCTTGAGGCTAGTTTAAGCAGCGATTTCAAGATCTGCTTACATCTGCAGCTCAGCGACTTCAAGCCTGCAGCTCCTCTCAAGTTAGTCATAGGTTCACAGTCAGTTACATACGCCAGTCATGTCTGCAACTCCATAGGCATCATCTTCTATAGCACAGACTCACCAGTGCGTATTATATTACCTACAATATGCGTTTCTTATATTATAAATCTTACTTGTATTATTCTACTTACGTACTCATATTGCATTCTCCATGTTCTTTGTGTTCTTGGTAACTGTGTGGATTGTCCGGCTCATAGTTCACAAACGAGTTTCACCATGTCTAGTGCACACAGGCGACTCATGGGGGGTTACAAAAGCGACCCAGCCTTGGGTTGCCTTGAGGCCCTGTCTCTGTGCAGAGACGACTCACGGGGAGCTGTGTAGACAGCTTAGCCCTGGGCTGTCTGATAAACCCTAAAGTAAACAGGGATGTGGCTGTGCCATTCAAAGAACCAAAACCTGAACTGAGCCTTGAAATCCCTTAACAAATAGTATGCCCTGAATCTCAGTCCAACCACTATTCAGTTGCCTGAGGAAGCAAGGTAAAAAAACCCCAAAACCTGGAGGGTTTCAGCTTCAGTTTCAAATGACAACCTTGTGCATTCAAACAATCACAGACCAACAAAGGAAAGATAAGGGGAAACTCCACTCAGATATACATAATCCATCTCTGCATATATCATAATCCACTCATAGTCATACACACCGTTCCACAAGTCAGGGGATAAAAACTCTTAAGATTCAGGTTGGAAATGGGGGAGTCACTTCAACTATACAGTTGGCTTGTGAAGGAAACCCTTCCCCCCCCCTTGATCAGGACGCTGGTCGAGGTAGCTACCCTGGGATTGACAGCCCTTACCTGGAGGGGTAAGTGAATATTGTTTATGCTTTAAGTTTATAAATGCATGTGTGCTTGTGGTTGTACTAGTGTATGACACTTGCCTTAAAAAATTGCAGTAGTGCGTTCCTCCACTTTATCTGTAAAACCTGCAATAGTGGCATGTTAAGTCTGTAAGTGAAGTTCAAATAAATCATTTGCTTGAACCTTGCAGTGAAGTCCTTTTCTCAGAAGTTACTGTGATGGAAATCAACTGATTATCAAGCATAACCATTTCAGATTAGACAGTATTTCATGCAACATTTTATTGAAAAAATAATTTGAGATTTACAGTTCAGACCTCTGTAGGGTTAAGCACATCTTACAAGTGCATTCCATTCTGAATGAAGCTGTACTTCAGGAACTAACACAAGAAAATCTGGTCTAGCTGTAGGTCCAGAAGTTCATTGTTAGTGGAAACATTAAGTGAAACCAACAAATGCAGCAAAAGCTGGATTAAAGCTATTGCTTGGTACTTTTATTCATGTGCATGCAGAAGAGTGCAGTCAGTTTTGAAACAGCACTCCAGACAACTAAGCCTATGCTAACCAGAAAATACTCTAAACTAATGCTAGTTGAACAACTCTGAGACAGACATTTAATCATTTAGTGGCCAGACACTTTTAGGAATCTTCTAGGCCCTTCTGCTTAAGTGGTGCACTATCTTCTCCATACAGGCAGCTCATTTTCCTCCTGCCTGCTGAGACTTCCTTTCATTAGCCACTTTTTGTTTCTGCTGCATGATTTCAGAATCTCTGTGAAGAAAAAAAGTTGGATTTCAGATACTGGCTCACTGTTTTTCTAAGTAGAGTCTCCTTCAGCTTGTTTTTACCCTTTAGCAACCCCCATTTCAAGAACAGTAAAAGATCAGTATAAAACTTCTCAGTTAGCCATGAGCATAGTTTCTATTATCCTGTTTTTTTCAGTACAGTACCCCATGAGGTAGACAAGTTACTTTATTAGTAGACTTCATATAATTCTTTTCGTTTTAGAAGTAAAGGACACAGTGGATCAAACATCTTCAAGAAATTATTATATGATCATTTCCTGTTCATACCAGGCAAAAAGCTGCTCAAAAGAAATAAAAGCTTTACAGGTCTTACCAAAAATAAATCTGTTTAACAGCAGATACACTAAAACCTTACATCCATGGTTTATGCTCTGGCATGTGAATGGACCATGAATCAAAACAAAATACTTGAATGCTGTTTCAGCTAAGACACTGGATTCCCTCTGACCCATTTTCCCCTCCTATTTTGCCCAACCATTTCACTCAACTTTACTAGATCTTACCTCTGTTTTCTCTGAGAAGCAGACAAGCTATCCTCTTTCCTTTTCCCTTTGTGGATCTCCTGAGTCTTCTTCAGGTTCTTTTGGCGGGCAAGCTCACGCTGGTTCCCACCTGTAAGACAATATATGGTCTATACAGGTACTACCACTTTTTACACACAGTTTGCCTGTGTAGAAGTCTATTATAAAGGTGGAAATGTTTGGCTCAATCTGTAGAGCTGATACAGCAGTATCTTCTGTGGTTGGCATTAACTTCCATCACAGTCTCCCCCTCCAGCGCACAGTAGGAGGCATGAAAGCCTGTTAGTTCTCACATTTATATTTCTACAGGTCATGTTCAAGAGATCACCAAAATCCATTCCCACATTTCTTCTAGAAACGCAATGCAGTTTCCCATAAAAGACTGAAGGCAGACCATCCCATCCATAGCCTGGGCAAAATGATGACAATAACGCATCCAAAGAGGTGCCATCCTTTCTCTCTCAAACAGATTCTAGCATCTGATACAGCTTACAAATCAATTTTAGACTGAAAGAACAGCATTAAAATGAGGGCAGCCTGAGAGTTTATAAACTTCCTCAAACTCTTCCCAAGGCCCTCTAAGAAATCAAAAAGCAAATGGCTGTAAGTATTTGGAATCCAGAAACATCTACCTCCTTTCAGTCTGTAGTGCTGTCATACAAAATCACTGACAGATTCCATAACATCCCATGGTCAAGCACCATGAACTTTTAAAGTCTTGCTCATACTTAGTTAAAGCAGTTAGTGGCCTCACATGTATTTGTAGAACAAATACACTTCTGCAGATGCTACTTAGAAGACAACCAGTATAGTTAATACATATGGGAACTTTGGCTTTACTTTTTACTGGATAAAAGTCCTCTAAACTACTTAACACAGCATTAATAATGTATTATTGGGCACTCATACCCCTGAAGCTCAACTAGCACTATCAAATACTAGAGCTACCTTACTCTGGGAACCATGAAAGCAGAGAAGGCCACATAGTACACAAGCAGCTTTAATTCATTTTTGCTCCAAGGCAGCTGACATATATGCAGTATGAGGCTACCACCAGCTATGGAGCTTCAGTCCAAGATTTTGTTTACCTACCACATACCACAAAGACCCTTGCAAAAGAAGCAGGGCTGACAAAGCTGAAGTTAAGACACAATCAGAACTCCAGTTCCTCATCAAGACACCTTGTTCTGAATAAAACGACTTACCACTTTCCCAAAACAGGTGTGTGTATATGTCCCTGCACAGGGTGGACAACCCTAATGCTGTTCACATGCAAGAGTATTTTCATGCTATTGAAGAAATTGGCAAACAAGCATTCAGGAAGGTTCCTTCCATGCACTGTTACAGGCTTCTGTTCATAGCTTGCTTTCCCATGTGTGCTTTTTAGATTTCATTGTAAACCAACCTCTGTATTTTTCAATCTTACTCATTTTATGAGTTTCTCTGTGTAGGTGTTCCCTTAACTTGGCAGCAAGGGCACCGTTATAGTTGTTCTACCTACTTTGCTTGTGATGGGCTTTTAGTCCCTTCAGTTAATTATACTCAAATACTATTAAAGAGGTGACCTCAAAAGATACTTTGAAATGAAGTCCAGCAATTAAGCATGGCCTTAGCAAGTGTTTAGCTCCACTTTCAACAAAAGTGAGAAGAGTAACTTTATATATATATATATAAAGACACAAAACCACATCACTGTTGCCAGTAGAGAAGACAGCTCTCCAGGGGACAGCCAGCTTTCCCCAGGACTACCAACACCCTAAACTGCTGGCAAGTTAGGCATGCAATCTTTTTGATGAGACAACATTCCCGAGGGCTTGACATCAGAACCAGCACAACACAACTGCTGCTCAGAGCAGATGCAACTCTCCAACTAAATACTCAGGGTCTTCCAGGCAATGGCCACAGCCATCACAATTATAAACTCTTCTGCATTAGCTGACAATCTTTTCTTAGTATCCCCCTCCTTAGGGCAGTTCTAGTCTGCTCTAACCTGCCAGAGCTGGTTCACTTGCTTGGTACTTCCTCTTGCTCTGCTTCTTTTGGACTCAACATGTTCCAGACACACTAGGCATAATCACTTGTGCTGTCAAACAAACATGATCACATTTTTCTACACTCAAAAATGAAAGCTCCATCTCCCCATAATTTCCGTTGTGCCTCTTTTCAGTCTCTCTCCAGTCTGAAGACTACACCTATGCTGTCTTCCAATCTTGAAGACAGAGATCTCTCCAGGTGCCTGTAACTTCAGGTATAGGGAAGCAGTTTAGGACTAGGTCAATTTTAAACAGCAACCTGTTGATACAATCCACAGCTTTGTACTCACCCCATTTCTGAGCTGATAAAGGCACCTGCCATGTCAACAAGTAGACAAGAGCAACCCTGCAGAAGCAGGGGTTCTATGCATTCTTCACACCAGTACGCATACTGTCTGGCAAGAGGTGCCAGAAGCCCAAATGAAAACAGTGTATTATGACTGCTGCTTCCTGAGGGCTGCTCCCGCCTTGAAAGATATAATCCATCTGTGAGAGAACATCAAGTACTACCTTTTGAAAAAGCTAAGAGAACTCCTGCTCCATCCTCCTCACTAGCACTCAGTGAGATCCTGTCCCCAAAGTCCATGTAGAAGAAGGGCCACTATTTGTTCAGAAAACTGAAGTAAAACAACTATCTATCTCTGGCAGTACTGTTGTTGATTAGAACTGGATGACTCATGAGCAGATGATACATTCCATGCTATAAATGGTTCTTGAGTTTTGTTGTGCTCAGGAGGCATGAATGTCATATGAACAAGTTAGCAGCAATGAAACAGCTCTTTCTCTGTGGTGCTTAAAGAAATGAAGCATCTTCTTTTACGTCAAAGAAAAAGAGGCAGGCAGTCAAAACACACTGCTATCATCAGAATTCATATAGCAGTTATCCTCCACCCTTAAGGTTAAGCACTTCCTTTCCAAGCAAACATTGTGCAGGGTGTCTACATGTAGAGTTATTCCACACACATGGTAAGACTGTAAACTTAAGAACCAAACTGAACGGCATCACTGAAAAGCTTGGCTGCCACTTCTGCTCAGCAAAGCAGAGCAGGTATAAATGTAGAGCAATACAGTATGCACACAAGGCATACAGCGCCAAACAACTATTTGAAAATAAACTTACTTGTACCATCCCTGCTTCCAAGTAAAAACATTGCCATGGACTGTTCAGGCCCAGTGCTTCACCTGGGATACCGCACGAGTATCCCTAGCTCCAAGGGAGACGGTGCTGTTTCCTACATTCTGTAAGATCAGCCTAAATCTTCCATGAAGTGTGGTCCAGTCCTGACAGAAAACCATTCAGCTTCCTGTAATGTGAAATTCAAGCATGAACTGCCGCATAAAGGCCAGTACACCCTTGCTGCTTATATGTATGCTTGAGCATTCCCATCCTGGCCTGCCTCTGCAAGACACATGCCTTAGTTCAGCCTGTCCCTGCTCTTCTAACTCCAAGATGCAGGTATTCTTGAAAACAAATATAAGCAAAAGACATCTGAATAGCACTGGAACAAGGAGTAATCATCTCTACCATAAGGAGGTCAAAGAGAATGGCAGTAAGGATTGGCTACTGAGATCATCATCCCTAGAGTTCTTTCTGAGCAGCAAAGGATCTGATCATATGTCAGAACTTAAAGCAGAAGAAAAGTGCCTGCCACCATGTCCCCAAAATAGAAAGCAAAAGTAAACAGAGCCTTTTGATGCAAGAACAAAGCAATAATGGAATACAAGTGACAAAACCCCCCTCCCATTCATCTGGCCATCACCATCTTCACAAGTCTACTGTTTTCAGGCACCCTGAAATTTGGCAATGCAACAAGTACCATGAATTTATGAACTGGGAGGCACAGTTAAGGAGTTGTAAATAAGCAAGCCATTCTTATTCCATTTTATTATATGTCCATTTGAAATCACAGGACCTACTCCAGGCCTGACTGACAACAAAGCACTGAACTCCAGAAACATGTACTAAAGCTAAGAGTAAACTGTATGGTAGCACACCACAACCACACCTCTAGAATTTCAGACACTGCATTAAACTAGGTCATCCTAAAACGAAATGTTATCATTCTGCTATGCTCAGGTGTGAGACACTGTGCCTCTTTTTAACCTCAAGCTATGTTTATTTTAGCATCATACAGAACTGGGGGGGGAGGGGGGGTGTCAACAAAAGCCATAAACCCACCTCTTCCTCACATTCAAGGTCTGATCTGTGCACAAACTGCTTATGATCCAGGCCTTTATCTGGACTTCCAGCAGTACAGTGGCTTTGAAGCTACGTATTTTTAAGTGTGAATGTAAAAGCACCTCCTCAATTAAACACAGGCAGTATCTGTATTTCCAAGTGTAATACACAGAAGCCAAAACAGCAACCCCACCAGTTAGGAGGGCCAGAGCATTCTAGGTTTGGTTCACAGTTCTCCGCCATTTTAGAGTAGCTATACCAACGTTACTGTTGAGTTAGGCGATGATTAGCAAGTCCTGCCGCCCTTTCAACGACAGCCTTCACAACCACCATTTAAGCAACGTAGTATTAAGTGCTTGGCAGCGATATAACAGCCCTTTATTTACAGACTGGACAGTAGCCAGGACCGAAACTGAGCATTACTGTTGCTCCAGCAGATCGCCACCTTTCCCCCTCCTCCCCACCCCCCAACACAGCTACGCCAGGGGAGGGGGTGAGGATGTTTTTCCTCTAAGCCTAGGAACGACGACGGCAGGACGTGGGAAGCCTCAGCCCCGGCGGCCCACGCACTCGCCGCGGGATTCCGCCATGGGGACGCCAAATCCACAAGTACCGAGACCCGGCAACGGCACCACACCGCGGCCGACGCCCCGCCCCGTGACCGACCGCCGGGCTGCCCTCCGCGTCGCGCCCAGGCCGCGCTTCTCAGCAGGCCTGGAGCCGGCCGAAGGCCCGCCGCCGATCCCCCCCGCTGCCCGACGGGGCCCCCCCCGGCCCAGCAACCCCTTTGAGCCTTGCCGGCACTCACGGGTCATCACGAGACGCTTGGGCCGCGCGCCACCGCCGGCCAACCGACTGACACACGGAGCACCACTTAGCCTGCCAGAACCTTCTATCGCTCCGCCCGCCGCTGACGCCCTTATGAACCCTCGCCGGTCCATGACGTCATTGCTGTGCGCGGGGGGGCGGTACGCCCCCCAAAGGCCTGACCCAATCAGAGGGTTGCGCGCTGCTGACGCGCGTCTGGGAGGGCGTGGCCAGCGCCAGGCGCAGGGGCCGTGGAGGGGCGGGGGCGTCTCTTCCCCTTCCCGCGCCCGCCCCACGGGCGCGCGTTTGTCACCTCGACCGCAGGTGTTGCGGCGTGAATGCGGAAAGGGTGCCGCGCGCCGCGCCGTTCCCGGCGGCCAGTTTTCGGAGAATCGAGGTTCCGGCAAGTGACGAGAGGCGGAAAGGCCGCGGTGCGCGAGGCCGGCTGGCTCGGCCTCGGAGCCAGGCAGGGCGGCGGTGTGGCCGGGGGCGGGAGGTTTCACAGGAGGCTGGACTTGTACGCCGGAAGGAAGGTAATAAGTTTCCGAAATACCCTTGTGTAGGAGCACGTGGCTTTTGGTCAACAACCGAGCGGAAAAGGAAATCGCTGCAGACGGCTGTCCGTTAAAACCACCGAAGAGAGTTAAAAAAAGAAAAACAAAAAAAAAAAAAAGAAAAACAACCCAAAGCACTGATCACCGTGGGCAAAACTAACGCCTGGGAAGCCGTCTACGAGACGCCTGAATTAAGGGGGGAAAGGGGCTTTGAGCCGCTGAGGTACTGAAGGCCGCCCCGGCTCCGTGCTCGGCGTCCATCATGATTTTGCCCAGTCCTCCTCCCGCTGCGCGCGGGGCGAGCCGTGCCCCCCCGCCTCTCCTTTTCCTGCCGCCGCGCGCTGATGACGCTGCGGGGCGCGCCGGGCGCGCAGGCGAGTGACATGCCGCGAGGCGTCGGAGCGTCGCGGCGTTACCAGGCCGCGCGCCGCTGACGCCGAGCTCGCGGGCGGCCGCGTCCGTCCGGCCGTGCCTGCCTCTCTCTGCCGAGCGTTCGGAGCGAGCTGCCGGCCTCATGTTCCGCCGGGCCCGCCTCAACGTGCGGCCCAACGTCCGACCCGCGGGCAGGGGCGCCGGCGGCGCGGCGGACCCGGAAGGCTCGGGCTCGGGCTCCCCAGTGGCTGCCAGAGCGGAGGCGGCGGCGGGAGCGGCGGCGGAGGCCCCGCCGGCAGCGCGGCGGGCCGAGAGGTGAGTGCTCCCGAGGCCCCGCGGGTACGGAGGGGAGTGGGGTGGGTCGTGCCGCGGGGCTCTCATGGCGGGGTCTTGCCTGGGCCGCTGCCGGCGCCCGGCCGTGGATCCCTGGGAGTGGGACGGGCCAGGGGAGGTGGGGGGAGCCGCCCCCGGCCGGCCTTCGGAGGCCCCGGGGATGTAGCGGTAGCAGGCTCTCCAGTAACGCTTGTTGTCACGGCCTGTCACCTCCTGGTTGTGTCCCTACTTTGGTTTGGAGTTGTCTCCTCTTGCAGACCTCCTGAAATAGAGGTGCTGCACTGTCCTCCGGTCGGCGCCGAGTGACAGTTGTGTATGTGGTAATCGGGCAATATCTTCTGGGTGCTTGACGCATTTGCAACCTAAGCAAACCCCACATTTCTTTACTGCAGTTGCGTTGCAGGTGCTTGAAATAATATATAAGTTAAGACTGCAAAGGAGGAGCCTAGTGTGGTCCGATACTCAGTTTTTCTGGCACTGCAGCAGCAGGGAGCTCCAGTTTGCTGTGCACAGCAAAAATTCTTTGCCCTCTGTAACTGAATGACTTTGATTTTGCATTCTTGGAGCACTTCCTGGTTTGTATTCACTTCTTCATGCATTAGGGAGGGAGAACTTTCTGGGTTTTTCCTTTTTGATTGTTTAATTTTTCCAGTGCTTTTTCTTGCAATGGAAAGGCATGATGAGGTTGGTCCTAGGACCAGTCTTTCAGGACCTCCCTGTTGTGGGTTAACCCTGGTTCGCAGCAAAGCCCCACACAGCTGCTTCCTTGTGCCCCCCGAGCCCCCCCCCAATCCCCCCTGCTGTGGGATGCAAGGAGAATTGGAAGAGCAAAAGTGCAAAAACTTGTGGGTTGAGATAAAGACAGTTTAATAGGTAAAGCAAAAGCCGTACGTGCCAGCAAAGCAAAATCAGGAATTCATTCTCCGCTTCCCATCGGCAAGCAGGCGTTCAGCCATCTCCAGCAAAGCAGGGCTTCATCCATGTAGTGGTTACTTGGAATGACAAATGCCATAACCGCAAATGTCCTCCTGTGTTCTTTCTTCCCCAGCATTTACTGCTGGGCATGACACCAGGTGGTATGGGATATCCCTTGGGTCAGTTGGGGTCAGCTGTCCTGGCTGTGTCCCCTCCCAGCTTCTTGTGCACCTGCAGCTTACTCGCTGACAGGGCAGCAGCGTGAGAAAAGGCCCTCATGTTGTGTAAGCACTGCTCAGCAATAGCTGAAACATGGTGTGCTACCTACACTATTTTGGTCACAAATCTGAAACATAGCACCATATGAGCTACTGTGAAGAAAATTAACTCTCCCTGCTAAAAGCAGTACAGACCAGTTCTTCAGGACATTTAACCAGTCTGATGATTGCTCTTCAGAACAACCTTGTTACTTCTTTTAACTAGTTGGTTTTGCATCTTGCATGAATACCTCTATTCTTTTAGTTGAAACTTGTCCTTTGTGACATAGTACAAGGTCTTCTTACAGTCTTCTGTTTCCTGTGACTAGAAATTTAGGTGTCAGACTAGTTGGCGTGGCATGTCTTTAGTAAACCCATGCTGCCTTTCATTCAACTTGTATCTTACATCTTTTATACTTGTTTTGTGTTGCGCTATAATGATGTTTTTCCTTCAAATTTTATTTACAAAATTTATGTGTTATAGAGATTATGTTACTGGATCTTTTGTTATCCAATACTTTTTTCTTAAATGCAGATACATTTGCTATTTTTCAGTTACGTGGTACTGTTGCTGATTCAGCAGACTTATCGAAGACTCTTGTGTTTATAATTTAATGGGTGGTTCAGTGTAATCTAATTGTACTTTTCAAAACTAGACACCAATGCCATTCTGAAGGAAGAATATTCTAAGGGATCTATTCACATGACTCAAAAAATAGACCATTGCCATATAAGTAACAGGCTCATAAAATATTTTCCTCAATAAATGTGGAATATACCCAAGCATACAAAACCACATACTGCTGTTTCAAAGAAAAAGTATAGCAGTTATAAGAAATTTAAGACTGTGATGAAAGTTGTTCGTGTTGAATGTACAAACCTCTTCAGTTTGCTGACACAGCGAAATGTGTGAGATGTGGCTGGGAAAGAGCTTCTTTGGAGAAGTGCAGGTTTGGAAAATGATGCACTTAGAAGAAGAGACATGTGGACCGCTGGAGCACTGTGGTGGGTTTCACAGCATAGCTGGAGGGAGAAGGTAGTACCCAACATAAAACTGCTGGGAGACTCTTAGGTGAACTTTTAGTCCTGGGAACAAGTAGAAAAGGCACAGGTGAAAGCCGCTCCGTTCTTGCCCCCATTTGGTCACCCTACATTCCACTGAATATCTGGTTCTTAAAGTTTTTGGTCACTTTTGAAGGCATATAGCAACCAAATAGGAGAAAGCAGGCCTAGGGATTTATTGCAGCTTGGGCAATATTAGCTTCTTGAGGAGCTGTCTTTCTAGATGATGCATTTTAAAGACTGGCCACCTGGGTGTCTCTGAAGATTGAGGAAGAGTAGGTTTGAGGGAAGTCACACAATTTGATTTCCTAAGTGCAGTAATTGGTGACATACAACACAATGTGTTTGTTGTGTGGTCTGCAAGAAAAGTAAAGGCCAACGTGAAAATATATTGCATATTTATCCTTCCAACCTAAGGCATTTCTTTGTAGCTGCTCAAACCTGTATCTGTAGTGTCAGTTACTTTCCTTTGTTTTGTTTTCTGAATGCGGAATGGGTTTTGCTGATTACCAGGGAAATGAAAATTCTCTGAGCATGAGATTTTTTTATTTTTTTTTTTAAATAGAGTTTCTGCTAAGATGTATTTAACTGTTCAAAAATCTGGTGTGGCGCTCTGATTAAAAACTCCACAAACCACAGGTGGTATGGAGAAGGTGAATGAAGAATTACTTTCCACTGTCTCTTGCTGTACAAAAACCAGGTGTTGAATGGAACTCGCAAGGGTCTCATTCAAAACACACAGACAGGCACCATGTAGTAAGGCTGCTGAACTCCTTGCTGAGGGATGTTCTGTGTACTAAAAATGTATATGAACTTAGTGGGGGACAAATTGATTCAGCCATTTAACAGAGGCTGTTAAAGACAAAAACATCATCTGCAGCATTTGCCTGAGTTGCAGGCAGTAGCTGGAAAGGATTTGGAAAAGTTTCACTGTATGTTTATGCTGTTCTTATATTCCTTCAAAGGCATGTGCTTCTGACTGTTTTAGAAGATGTCTAAGTGAACCATGGGTGTGGTTGTCTTTATGTACAGAAACAAGGCATAGTTACAATGTAAAATTAAAAAAAAAACTCTTTATGACTCAGTTATAATTCTGCTACAGTCTTACTGTGAGCAACAGCCAAAGGAGCCAAACACTGAAGGAGTCTGCAGATTGAGGAAGACCATAATAATGGTTGGCAATTTTGCTTGAACTTTGAAAATTTTTTCTGCATAAGGGATGGAAAAAATACTTAAATAAGAAAGCTTTCCAGGGAAGCTAAAAGTTGTTGCTTCTAAAAGGCTACTTTTGATGCGTTAAGTGTGAGCAGTAGAATAACAGCAGCCAGTTTGACTGCTGAATTTTTTTTTTAATTCACAGTTCACATATCATCTACTTGAAAATGTGTTAAGAGGAATGTTCAGATTGATTGTAATAAAAATCATTAAATTATTTGTTGCATATAGCTTTATTAAAATGTTTTTGTCACCTATATCATGTGGGTTATTTTTTATAAAGCTTTGTTGTATTATGATATCTGGTATTCTCAGCTGAAAGTAGAGAGCCTCCCCAAAAAAGGTGGGGGGGGGGGGGGGCAGCAAGGGGGGAAGGAACATGTGAGTTTAGTGTTATTGTTCAGCTAGCTTGTAACAGTAACACTAATAGTAATTAAGATTAGAAAACAACATACCAGTTCTTATAGCTGATTAGTTTATGAGAAAGTACCAGCTACAGATTGGTTGTATATAACTGTATTTTCCTATAACAATATGTTTATAGTGAATGGTACATAAACATACCTTAAAAGTAAGAGTTACAGATCTCTCACTGGTAAAGTATTTCAAGATACCCTTTTAATTTTCCAGCAGTGACACGACTGATAGCTCAAATGATGCCGGAGAAGCTAGTAAACCTGCAGAGATGCCTACGCAGAGAAGAAAACGGATCTCCACCATGCCCAATCTTGTCAAACCCAGAGCTGGACCTTCATCTGCTCAGTGTTCTGCATCAAAGCCACAGAGGCGAGCATCACAGGCTCCTGATGGCAGTGCTTCACTTCAGAAGGATTCCTCTCCATCAGAAAAGAGTAATGTTGAAAGCTCTTTAAAGTCTCCCATGCTGCCTGAAAAGAAAACACCTGTGCCACAAGTGCCACAGTTTTCCCCACTAAAAAAATCGGTGAACAAAGAGCAAACTGTAGGTGTAGCTGCTCAAAAAAATGATGATACCTTGCAGAAGAATGTACCCTCCCCACTCAAGGAGAGACCAACGCAGGAAAGATCAGGAGCACAGGAGGAAAAGCTACCTATGAAACCTGCTACCGTAAAAGAGAAACGACCGTGTTCTGACCGTGAAAGGATCCTCAAAGCTCGGAAGTTAAGAGAAATGCTTAAAGAAGAGCTGAAGAAGGAGCGGATGGTAGGCCTCTGTGTTGAGCAGTGCTGATCTGTGAAAGGCAAAGATGTGTGATTCACCTAACATACGTTATCTCTTTGCAGTTGTGTTTTCTGATGATCATCAGCTGCTTACTGCTAGTAGTCTATGATATCCCATAACTCTGTATGGGTTTAGTCTGTTTATAAGCAGTAGTAGCACTGTGTACCCTTGTAATACAGATTTCATAAGAAATTGTATATCTTTTCATTTGATTAGACCCACAAGCCTTTTTGACATGAGACCTGCTATTATATTATGGTCAACATTCCAATTGTAAAAGTTTCACAGTTCGTAATACAATGGGGAAGTATGCTGTAAGCTTTTCAACTTGATTGTTGACAACAGAGTTCTGTAATTTTGAATAGCTTTTCACTTCTACTTGTGCCAAGTATTGAATTTCTCTGAGAGGGTAAGTCACTTAAGGGTCTGTGGCATCCTCTTTGACAAAGGGGGACATTAAGATAAACTTATTTCAGTTGTTGGGGGTGGGGAAGCAACAAAACTCCATGGATGGAGTGCTTCGTAAACAAAGAAAAATATAATTTGTGAAACATAAAGTACTTTCAGGGTGAATTTAAGGTTTTGGTTTTTTTTTTATATATGGAAACAGTTGAAACACAGACCTCCAATAACTGAAGGACATTCTCCACCAGATCGTTCTAAAATGACCATGAGAGACTTGATATACTATCTGCCAGAAAACAATCCTATGAAGTAAGTATGATTCTCTTTCTCTCTCCTTAGGTTAAATGATTTTTCTCTTTCTACCAATTTAATAACTGTGAAAAGGAGAATTCTTAAATCTGTAGTATTAGCACAGCTGCAGTATTGTTGCAATGGTAACAAAAGCTTCTAGATATTTTCACGTCTGCTCAATCTTCACACAGAAATGAGAACGGACATTAGGGTACTTGTTGAAATATAAAAACATGAACCTCTTCCCAGTGTTGACTTATCTCTGCACAAATGCCGAATAATAGAAATTTTTTTTTTTTTTTTTTTTTTGACACTAGCTGCTGTTAAATTTTTAGTTATGGCTTCTAGGGATGTTATGACTACCGGCCAAATGTAGTGGACTACAGGAAGCTAAGCATTTCTCCTTCCTAGGTGCTGAAGTGCAAAATGCACTGCAAGACCCACAAGGTCTCTCCGTTCCAGCTGGATGGATGTAGCTGCTACTGTTCCCTTTACAGGTTTCGCTAGTAGCAAGGCTGAGTGAGCATCCCAGAGGTGCGCATACACAGGGAACGCTAATGCTGCTGGCTGCACAGACCACCACAGACAGAGCAGGGCCTTTTACCTGCAACTACCAAAAATAATCACATACACATAAGTACAGCTATCCAAGTCCTGTTCTTCCTCTCAGTAGCAGATGAGTTTTCTGTTATTGTCTGTTATCACTAGCTTGTTAATGTTTGTGTGCTTGTGTGTTTTATTTATCACTTTTCTTGGTTTTTTTTTCTTTTACACTTAAGCAGGTATTGAACCAGGTGGTCTCGCATTCCCTGTACCCTTACAATGGATTACTGCTTGAAATATCTTTTTTTGTCCTTGCTTATACAAAAAAAAAAATAATCAAAATTCATTAAGCAGTGGTGGTTGTTCAGTTAGACTCAAATCTAGATGTGGTACAAAGAATTGAAAAAAAGCCTTGTTTCTTTGTCCATTATCCACTAAAAGCAGGTTTTGTGGAATGAAGCAGAAATGTATGTGTACAAACGTTCATCTCTAGCTTTTTATAAAATTGTAGGTCTTCACTGGCAGAAGAAAAGAGAACAGAAAAAAGTTCTGCACTGGGTCAAATGAAAGAGTAAGTCTTGGTTATGGAAGTACTTATAGTCAAAAAGTCTTCTGGTATTTTTTAAAAAAACCCAATGTTTCTGTGGTAATACTAACAGTGTAGGTATTTTTTTTTACTGTTTCAATATCACAGCCCTTATTTATAACAAATTGTAATTTGGGAGGGGAGGGTGGTTAAAAAGCATTTTGCTTTCAATATGGTTTTGGATTTGTCCATTTTACAATAGAATGAAAAGCATATTCCAGAGTTTGTGTTGACTAACTTGCTGATGGGTTGTATTGCAGGGTGGTTCATTAAATCATTGAATGTCTGGCATACAGAGCAGCAATTCAAAACACTAACAAAAGTAATGTTTTTGCTTGGTCTCTTAAAAATGTAGACAGGAAGAGAAGAATACTCCTCATCATGAGGAAGAAGATGAGGAAGAAGCAGAGAATGGGGAAGAGAGTCAGGACAGTCCACTTCTAGCTCCCCGTGTGAAAGTAGCAGAAGATGGCTCAATTATTCTGGATGAAGAAAGGTAACAAATTCTGAGTCTAACTCATGGACAGTATGTATTACCTTGCTGCTTAGTCTGTGAAAAGAGAACAGTTACTTTGGATGGGGACAAATGTAAGTGCATTTATGTGTTGAGAGTTGAACTATCCTAACTTAGGAAACAGTGCAAATATGTGGCAAAATGTGAGCAGCAGTTACCTGCATCTCAGCAGTGGCAAACTTTCTCTATGAAAAATGTTTCTGGAGAAGGAGATGGAGAGGAACATGTCTTATTTTATTACAGTGAATGAATACTGAGTGTTTGTCAAACTTCCAAATGTCTTCTATTTAGTTAACTTCATTTCTCACAGTTGCCTGTGTCTGCTTACTGTTACTCAGTTGTCACTATGATTTGCTATGTCTTTGCATCTTGCACATTGCTGCTTTATTTAGCTATCAGTCTTTTCAGTAACTTTGCTGAGAATATGGCTTTTTTAACGTATTAGATTATCAAATTATTGAGTTCCCCAAATGTATTACTAGTGTCAGATTTAGGCCAAGGTGTAAGGATAGAGCAGTCCTGGTAAAAGAATTGAAAAGTGTTCTAAAAGGATATGGACATGCTCTTATGGTTTTGCAAAATAATTTTCTTGAATATTAAAAAGACAATCTTTTTTTTTTTTTTAAGGTATTTAATTATGTCTGTCTGTACTGTATCTTAGAAAAACAGAAAAGCAAATTTAGTTGCACAGGCTGAATAGGATAATGATTTCTTGCTGCATTCTCCTATTAAAATACATGTTAATGTAATCAGTAAACCTGGTTACACAGTACAAACTCTGACTTGTGGCAGGAAAAATCTGAATAGCTGCCTTATAAACATCTGCTATGTGTCTTATTAGAAATACTTTCAGATAAGTCTCTTTGTGTGTTTGCTTTTTCAGTTTAACTGTGGAGGTTCTAAGAACAAAAGGTCCATGTGTTGTAGAAGAAAATGATCCCATCTTTGAGCGTGGCTCTACAACTACATATTCTAGCTTCAGGAAGAGTTTTTACACTAAACCGTGGTCAAATAAAGGTGAGTATGTTTTTGGTTTCAAGGTTTGAGTCTGCAGAAAAATCTTATTTTTCCGTCTATGCTTTCTACTCAATTTTTATTTCCAGTGGAGTAAATGGATCTACTTATGTGTGACATGGTCTCAACCCTCTAAACTCTTACAACAAGCAGAGCTCTGATGTTTACTGTGAAAATTGGCATGTTTAAAAAATCCAGTGCCTTATGGTATGCTGGCTACCTGTGAATTTCTGTCATGGATGTTTAGATGCTGTGGAAATGCTAGTCTGCCTTATCAAAAGCGTAACTTTGGATTCTGGTGTCCAGATATTTGAGCTCTATATGGAACAGTTAGCATGTCTTAACAGCTTCTTTACTTGGTTCTTCCAGGATGGGCAGGAATAAATTATATAAGCCATCTCTGTGTGGGCTGATTTCAGTGCACATGGACAGCTGTGTTTTTATGAGTGGGTGGGTTGTGGTTTTTTATTATGCCTGCTGCGAATTGATTATTATCTCTAGGCTGACAACACTGTGCAAGACTTTTTACAATTGGAAGTATTTTTTTACAACCGTAGATGGAAAAATTAGCTTCAGAATTCACTGTGCTGCTTTTGGAATGCACTGTTTTCCTGTTAACAAATAATAATGGAGGTGGTATTTTTACACATGCTTTTTTCTGATTTCTGTTTGTGGTTTTGTCCATAATAAAAATGAACATTGACACTTTGGAGATGGTTAGCTTTGATTTACTAGCTTTACAAAATGTATTTCACATTCTGCAGTTTTGTGATAGATTAGACAGTTCTTTCTGTTACTAGTTCATTCAACAAATCTTTTTAGAGGTACTTAGGTAAAATAACACACACACTCCAGCTCAGCTGAACTTGCAGCCACAGTAGATAACCTTGAAGTTATTGATCTCGTTGCATTAAGTTTAAAAGGTGTTTTTATTTTAGATAGCAAGAAGGATGGTTAACTAAATACTTAAGTGTGTGTACCTCTTTCTTCCCCACCCCCACTCCAGAAACAGACATGTTCTTTTTAGCTATCAGTATGGTAGGAACGGACTTCTCCTTGATTGGACGGCTGTTTCCTCATAGAGCCAGAGCAGAAATTAAGGTAAAAATTAAAGCACTCAGTAAAGCAGTTAAACATCTGTTTTCACTTTTCTGTTTCTCATTTGCTATTCCTATGCTTCCTCCATTAATACTGATAATTTTGATGCTAATTGCTTTTTTTAATACCTGTTTCCAAGGGGTAGTAAGTATTGGAAACATTAATATGCTGGGTTGAATTCCGATCGACATATCTAGTAAGTCTAGCATACCTAGACATGGTTTGTCTCGATTTTGTTTTAATTGAAGAATGCTCATAAGCAGAAGTAGATATTTGGTGAGGGTCTTCTGTGTTGCTTCTTCCGTGGTATCTGGCTGGGAAAACCTTTGATATTTCAAACCCTGTTTAGATTGGAAGTAAGGACAAAGATACTGAAAATAAAAAAAATTATGACTGGTGATATTAATTGGTGACAGATTTTATATTTAAAAATTAATTACCAACTTGTGTTCTGTGAGTGTGCTTGTAAGTTTTAACAACTTTAGTTCGTAGAAAATTTTGTTGCATTGAAGAAGGCTTATCTTGAGCTGCCATTTTGTACAATATATTGCATTTCTTGTTTACTAAAAAAGACAAATATACCTTTGCTTTCAGAATAAGTTCAAACGTGAGGAAAAAGCTAATGGATGGAGGATAGACAAAGCTTTCAGTAAGTAAAGTAAATGTAACCCACCCTACAATGAGTCATTAAATGGTAGTCATCTTTTTTTCATGGTAATTTTTGGGCTTTGCCTTGCTTGAATTAATTATAAGGAAAAGTTTTTGCTCATAGGTGAGTTCAGAAGCTGGGGAGTCTTAGGTTTTTATAACAAGCATGGTTCACAGTAAAGATCTTTACGTTTAATTTCTGGCTTTTCTATATGTCTGATAAATGAGATTAATATAAACTTTTCTATATATCTATTCAATTGAAGATTATTCTGATTCATGGGAATTTCTAGTACAGTTACTTACTGTAAACTGCTTTGAGAATCCTTAAAGGCTTTGTGTGTTATTTGAATGAGCTACATAATGCATGCATGTTAATACATGCATAGCATGTTAATACATTATTTGAAACTATGGTACAATTCACATATTTGTCACTTCTCAAATTTCCTAAACTACTAAGTGCTATGATTTTTTACCATTTGTTTTTCAAAACCAAGCTACCGTAATCCATATATATGTCAACTCTAGTCCCTGCTCAAGTGGTACAGAAAGTATTTTCAAAAAGAATTATCTGTTTCAATTTATATAACCGTTGCTTTTTTATATCATAATATGTGCCACTGATTATTTTACAAAGCAGAAACTTGGAAAAAATACCAGGTTTGAAATCTTTTCTTATTTCTTTGCTTTAATCTGATAGAAGAAAAGCGGCCCTTTGATTTTGAATTCTTTGCCCAGCTGCTTGAGAAGGTCTTAGCAGATGAGGAAAAGAGGAAGCAAAAGACTGTTAAAAGCCAGAAGCCAAAGGAAAAGAAGCTATCAAGGCCTCGGAAGAAGCCAAAAGGTACTTCAAAAGAATGCTTGAGATACATTACTGACCACTGCTCTGTAATGCTGTTGCTAGCAGAGGAAAAAATCACATAGGGAGTGTTTTACTTCCCTGTTCTGGACAGGGCAATGGCTTCATAGCATAATTTTTTCAGATGTTGTTTACTGATGTGCAGGATGTTAATAATTGGTAGCAGCTGGTTTCCTGAGGTGTGTGTGCTCTGGGCAGGAATGTTAGACCACACTGAGATTAGTGCTCTTCCACAGACTGAAGCACTGATATTCTAAATGGGATATTCTAATTTGAGATTTGATAAGTATCTCCATGAGTTGCTAACAAATTAACTTCTAGAATCCTTGGGCGAAAACTCTATTTTTGGCAAGCTGTTCTGTGACTTCTAATTTAAATTTTCCTTACATTTAAAGCCTTTTTCTCTTAAGGGTTCTGTTTCTCCTTTAATTATAGTTGAATCCCTAAGTCTGAAGGGTGTGATTCTTTTCAGGGAGTCTTGTAAAAGTTGTTTTAGTTTTCTGGTCTGTTGAAAATAAAGGATAAAGATTACGTTTAATTACTATTGATCACCATGTAGTGTCTTATTACCTGAGTACCTGTGAAAGGACCTTTCATAGCTGTGCTTAAATTAAAAACAGTTATACTGACACCACTTCATAAATTCCCTGCTAATTCTGTGGGGTTGTTCACTTGTTTGTTCCACAAAACCCCATTTTCTTGTAAGTGGTATTGTGGAACAAACAAGTGAACAACCTTTTAAAGGGGATGCTAGCTAGGAAGCAACATCACTGTTTAATTCTTAAAATTGACTTAGTAGCTGCTTTTCTATAGCCTTGATTTCAGATTTGATTAAGTAAAATGTCCCACCTATTAGGACTCACAGCCACATATAGAAATTCTGTTTGTAGACTTTAATGGTAGATTAAAGGTACTTAATGTGTAAAGCAATGTGAGTATGCTTTTCTATTTCTCATGCATTTTGGATTTCTTAATTACAGCGGACCAAGTTCATATAAGAATAATAAAAAGGACAGGGAAAGGTTCTTGGCGGTTGACATTCTGCATAAATACAGGATCAAGACAAAATGTCCTGAAAAGGGGAGGGAGGAGACTTTTAGAAACTTGTTAAACCCAGAGAAAAGAACTTGTGAATTATTAGGTAGATAATAATTCAGCTTTCTTAGGTAAATAAGAATGATTAACTACAATACATTTATTAATCAAAATTATTATTTCATGGCATACTTTCTGCAACTGTCATCTCCTCTTTCTTCAGAGATATGATAATTCTTTACAGGAATAGCCAGGAATGCCTATTTTTCCTGGATCCAGAAGTGACTGTGTAGCCTGCTAAAAAGTATAGGAACAAGAACATTTACTAAACTGGCTTTATATACTATATTGACTTTACCCTGGTGAAGCATTGTGTCATGTACAGAATGTGTTTTGCGTTTAGTGTTGAAGTTAATCTATGCTGGAGCTTTCTGTTAAGTCAGTGACTAACTTCTCATGGTCCTGCTCATGGCAGTATATTGGCAGCGATGTATGAATTCACAAGACGTTGCTAGTGGAAATATCTTTGCGATTTATGGCTCCTAATACTCCATGAGTCTATTAACCAGGAACCATATTGTCTCAATAGCAAAAGCTGCCAGCACAGAAGCTGCTAATGATCAAGATGATCTTCAGGAAGCCAGAATTTCTGATGCAGAAGCAGATGCTGTGACAGCTGAGAAAGAAAATGAGGAATCTTTGGGCGTTTCTGAACAGGCAGAACAGGTTGCATTAGAGCCAGCATTAGCAAAAAAGAAGAGAAAGAAGAGGCGAAAAGATGATCTTGAACAGGAAGTGGAGAATCTTCCAGAAGAAATGGCTGTACCTTCAAAAATAGCTGAAGAAGGGAAATCCTCTGAGAAAAGTAAGAGGCAAAAATGCTCAGTTTCAAATGTTCAAATATAAATTTTATATAAAGACATTGCAAACTTAAAAACGAGAACTTGGGTTTTGATTTGTATCACTGATCTGCCTTGGGAGGTTGTGGAACAATGCCTTTCAAAATCAGCTTTCATACTAAATCTAAACATTTTCTTTTAAGAGAACAGGTCTCTTAAATCTTAATACTTAAGCATTTTCTACTGGGATTTTTTGTCTTAAATTAACTCTTGCTTCACTGTAGCGAGGATTCGAGAATTGGATTTCTAAGATGTTGCCCAGAATGTCCAAATCAATGTAATTCTTATTCATTAGCAGAAAAAAAAGTGGTATGTGATGCAAACAATGATGGTCATACTACCTGTAGAGAAAAACTGGGTAGTGTTACTGAAGAAAACCAAGATGAGACTGCTGTTACAGAGGAAGAGAGATCAGTGTCCTGTTTACCAGTGGATGATGTAATGGAGAGAGAAAATGATGTCAATTTATGCAGGTAATGTTTACAGTGGAAAGCTTAGGCAAAATAAAAAATAGTTTAAAGGTTTAATATTGGGTTTATTTATTCATGCTTACCATCATGTTAACTGGCACAGAATGGGCAGGTTTTTTGTTTCTGAGGACTGTCCAGAGTTTTAGTAAGCTGTTTTTCATTTACACTCTCAGTATATTCTCTGCCCTGATAGGCAGTCCTTGCAAATCCCATCCAAAACCGCTTTCATTTCCTTTTTTTTTTTTTTTTTTTTGCGTGGTCGTGAAAAATATTGGCTTATCCTAACTCCTAATATTTCTGTCAAAGCACTGCTTGGTAATGTGGCTAAGTAGTGTTGCTATACACTTGGAATTTATATCTGTTTTTAGTAAGATGGTTCTTCTGGCAAAGGAATGCTGCTTGGACTTTTATTTATGCAGAACCTGGGTGGGAGGCAAGCTTTTGGGCATTATTTTACTAGAAAGAAAGTGAATTGCTTTAGTGTATTAAACTTGTTATATAAGAAAGTGGTAAATTTAAAAAATTGTTACGAAGCTGTTAGTGCTACTTCAGAACTTTGCATGTTAATTGTTGTATTTAGTTGTATTGTAATAGTTTGTTATTTCATACAGTTCCCAGCAACTTTTGTGTGCCTTAATACCTCATTGGAAGCATATGAAGGAACAGTATTTGTCTTTGAACTTAACATAGATTGTTATGGAAGATCGGGGGTGGGGGGGAAAGCTTGTGCACACAGTGTTTATTTTATTAAAGTCTGTTTCTAAAAAACTATCTAGTCTAGAATATTCAGATGGGATTTTAACATCTTGTAATAGCATTGCAAAAGTACAAACATTGTTTTAAAGCTTGTATCCTACAAATATCACTAAAACTTGTTAGATTCTGTGAAACACATGTAGTTATTTAATTGCAAAATTGCATAATTTTTCTGTGCAACTTGATCTATCTGTAAACAATAATAGCTTTTTTATTAAAATACACTAATACAATGTTTTTATGTGCTTTTGTTGATTTCAGCTTCGAAGGTAGCAATGATATTATACTAGAAACGGAATCTGCTAAACTGAGAGCTCTGGATATTAGAGATGATACATCACAGGAAAGCCAGATTTCAGATTTACCGGTTTCAGAGATTAGAGGCAAAGAAAGAGAATCTGAAGAAACTAGAGAAACAAAGGTATTTTTATTTTTTATGTGTGTCCTGGTTTCAGCTGGGATAGAGTTAACTGTCTTCCTAGTAGCTGGTACAGTGCTACATTTTGAGTTCAGTATGTGAAGGATGTTGATAACACTGATGTTTTCAGTTGTTGCTAAGTAGTGTTTAGACTAATGTCAAAGGTTTTTCAGCTTCTCATGCCCAGCCAGCGAGAAAGATGGAGGGGCACAAGAAGTTGGGACGAGACACAGCCAGGGCAGCTGACCCAAACTGGCCAACAGGGTATTCCATACCATGGGACATCACATCTAGTATATAAACTGGGGGGAGTTGGCCTGGAGGGGATTGCTGCTTGGGAAGTAGCTGGGCATCAGTCAGTGAGTGGTGAACAATTGCATTGTGCATCACTTATTTTGTATATTCCAATTCTTTTATTATTATTATTGTCATTTTATTATTGTTATTATTATAATTATTAGTTTATTCCTTTCTGTCCTATTAAACTGTCTTTATCTCAACCCACAAATTTTACCTTTTTTTGACCTGATTCTCCCCCCCATCCCACTGGGTGGCAGGTGGGGAGTGAGTGAGCAGCTGTGTGGTGCTTAGTCACTGCCTGGGGTTAAACCATGACAGTCCATTTTGGTGCCCAACGTGGGGCATGAAGGGTTGAAGTAATGACAGATCTGACCAGGGCATGTTAAAACAAATTTGTTACAAGCATTCATTAGTTTAATAGTTGCTGGTCACAATGTTATGACCCATGCTGGACAGACCAGGGAAGGGTTGTGGGGAGTTCAGAATTCCCTCGGGCTAAATTAAGGTGAAATGACACCAAAAGATCAGTTGAAGGTTTTATTCGTGGCAGAAGCAAACTGAACTTGGAAGGTGTAACAGTAGGTGGCGGGGTTTCTCACAACAGGAATTGGAGTGGAACTACCTCAGTAAACCGTGTAACCCGTGGTAACCATGTACATCAATTCAGGGAAGAAGGAGGTCTCTCCCGTTGAGTCACGAGGTTCAGAGCGGACTCCCTTGCGTTCTAGACTCCTCAGAGAGGAGCCCAGGGGTGGCTGAATCCACTCCTAGTCCCAGACTGGGTCAATGGTTTATGTCTAAAGGGGTGAGGTGTAGGGATTATGGAAAAAAGAGGAGGGGGGTGAGGTGGGGAGGAGAGAGACAGACAGAAAGAGGAAAAGAAGGATTTCACCAGTCCTGGGTCCAGCGTTGGTCTAGCCAGCCTAGAGGTCCAGTTCCGGAGGGTGCACACACATCGGGCTTCGGTTCGTGCCCTTTTATTATCTCCTTGCCCCTCCTTTGGACAGGCACTTGAACTCATTAGGCTAATTAGCTGTCATGCGTGGTTTGTGCTTCCAGAACCTTTAAGAAATGGGTCAGTGGGCTTTGGGGATGGTTTGGGGAGTAACTTCTCTCTCCCTGCAGGCGTGACTGTTCTTTGACCTCTGGCCATACATGGTGAGCTGCTCCGCTCTGTGTATCAGAACAGAGAACAGCACACCCTCCGTGCCCTGTTGCTAACCAACTTCTTACCTGCAGTTTGTCGCTATGCAGGTTTCAGCCTTATCCAGAATTTGCCCCATCTCAATATTTGAGACATTAAGTCTTTCAGTCTTTCATGCACAGTGTTGATTTATTGGCTCTTAGAGTTGCGGTGCCTGTTCTTGGAGTTGTGTTATGTATCATATTATTTGCCATGCCAGCACAATGTTGGAAACTGATTTGAGCAGGACTGTATTCTTTGGATTGTTTTAAACCTGATGCCTGGTAGTTTAAGACGCACTGTACTTCTACTGTTATGTTCCTGTTCATCTTCTCCAAGCTATTCTTGTTTATAATGCCACTTTTTCCTTTCTCCAGTAATGTTGTTTTTAAGATGAGGAGTCCTAATCTTACATTTCTCCTCATATAGAGAAAGTTCCCTTCCTCTGATCATCCTTCTGTCCTTGCATCATTGTCACTTTTGGAACTTAATATCATACTGTTTAAAGACTTGTGCTGAGGGGGAATTAATTACTTTCTCTTGTGCTTTCTAAGACGAAAAATGATCTTACGGCTAAAGTTTGTGGTGAGAGATTAGGAAATTCTAAGTGTTAGTGTCTCCCTAATGTGACGGGCAAATTATTTGTCATTTGGCTTTTATTTTGGATTCTGTTACCTAAAATAATGTCTTCATCTTAACAGAAAATCAGCTACTTAGGATCTTCACAAATACTAAATGCCTGTAGTTGGAAATGTTACAACAATACAATCTCCTGAGATTAGTTGGAATAATATTTATAAAAATCAATGAAGTGAACAGGGCAATGTGCTATATACACCAGCCTATAGGGATGTCAGTAGCCTGAGTAGCTAAGCTCTCTGGCTGATTAATTATAGCTGTTTGACATGAGAAAAAGGCATAATAATCTCTAAAACTGATAATTTCAAAAGACCTTTTATGTCAGTTCTAATTCTCTTGCCTTGCTGTGGTTAATTAACTTTAAAAGTATATGAACATAATCACTGACCTAAAACTAGTTTTACCTTAATTCACTAAACAGATTCCATAAAATCTTTGCTGTAATTGTGATTAGTTTGCTATGTTGTCAGATTTTTTTTTTTTTCATTTTCAGAGTGATGGTTAGTGCTTTCTAGGAAAATGAATTAAATACTACACCTGGAAAGTAATGGTAGCTGATACTGCCTAAGGAGTCTGTTATCAGCCTCATCCAATTAAAAGACAAAGAAATGGGCTGACAGGAACCTCATGAACTTCAGCAAGGGAAGTGCAAAGTCCTGCTCCTGGAGAGGAACCACCCCAGGCACCAGTACGTGCTGGGGGCACCCAGATGAAAAGCAGCTTTGCAGAAAAGAATGTGGGCGTTCTGGTGGGCACCAAGTTGAACATGAGCCAGTAACGTGCCCTGGCTGCAAAAAAGGCTAATGGTATTTAGGGCTGCATTAGGAGAAGTGTTGCCAGCAGGTTGAGGGAGGTGATCCTTCCCCCCTATTCAGCACTGGTGAGTCCACACCTGAAGTACTGTGACCAGTTCTGGGCTCTCTGGTGTAAGACATATGAACATACTGGAGATACCCTATGAAAGGGCTATAAAGATGGTGAAGGGACTGAAGCATTTCTCCTCTGATGAAAGGCTGAAGGAGCAGAGACAGTTCAGCCTGGAGAAAGAGAAGGCTTAGGGGGATCTCGTCAATATCTATATGAAAACCTAAACGAAAGGTCCAAAGAGGACAGAGCCAGGCTCTTTCCAGTGATGCCTAGTGACAGGACAAGAGGTGATGGGCACAAAATGAAACACAGGAGGTTCCCTCTGAACATCAGGAAACACTTTTTCCACTGTGAGGGTGACAGAGCACTGGCACAGGTTACCCAGAGACTGTGGATTCTCCATCCCTGGCAATATTCAAAAGCCATCTGACATGGTATTGGGCAACCAGCTCTAGGTGGCCCTGCTTGAGCAGGGAGGTTGGACCAGATGACCTGCAGAGGTCCTTTCCTACCTCAACCATTCTGTGAATCTTGTTCTTGATTCTGCTTTTCTTCACCTTACAGCAAAGAGTTCTACATTTATTGTTTCTTCACTACAACTTGGTTTTTTTCCCCTTACTCAGAACAAAGACATACATGACTTACATAGACCGGATGAAAAGCAGAGTGCATCAGAAAGTGATTCTCAGTCTGAAATCATGTAAGTGTAATTATTTTACCTTGCGGTGGTACTTGGTCTAAACCTGCATTTACTTAATTTGAATATAATTCTGATTGACCATAGTAGGTTGGACTAGACGGTAGATCATGATAACTTTTTTTCCATATTCAGTGAAGTTTCTGTAAAAAAACTTTGATCACAGAGGAGCAATGCTTTGACTAAGATTTGAAATGTTGCTTGGGAATGAGGAGGAAGGCTTAACCAAGCTTAGGAAAAAGCTAGCCCCTCTACAGTCAGCAAGAACGAGAGATTTCTCTGAAGAAGTTCTGCCATTTTGTGGGTGAACCTTGCTTGTGAAAGTTGATCTGTATTTTTTTTTTTTTTTTTTAAATAAAAGGGCCTTGCTGTACTCTTTGAAATTAGCAGTTGTCCATCAGAGCTTATTAGTTCTACACATCATGTGTATGGCGTGTTCATACCTTCCTAATTGAAAACTGTTGCTCCTTGGAACTCAGTGCAAGAGTCTAAGTTGAGACATACCTCTCTAGAAGATACTCTAAGCTGTCTCTGTCTTACCTGTGCTCCTTTATTAAGTTAATCTTTGTGACTAGTTCTTACGCTTACTGCTGTAACTGAGTGGTAATGTTTAAACAAGTATGTCCCTAGAGTTTCCATTTTTGTGTGATCAGGAACTTCCTATTCCATGGTTTAATTTTTTAAAGGTGATTTAGGGATGGGCTACTAGTTAACGCTAAATTGTTTTTCATACTTCTGTCTTTCCTTTATTGAAGGGTAACTCACTCTTATGGTAAAGACTGTCAAAGCTTTATTTGTCCTGTCCTAGGAAGAATATAAGAAAAGGTAGTAGTTCCCAATCTGAATATTACTGATAAGCTACAGGGCTCTGTCAAACAGTGTGTGAATCCCAGGACACATTATCATAATGGTTAAGGACACAGAGATTGATGTATGTACCCCATTCTTCAGTAATGTATGAATGTTGGCAGTAGCACAAGGTGTTTTGAAAACAGCAGTTCATAGTTCTGTGGGTGAGATAGCTTTGAAAAGGGGATGGAGGGGCAGGAGAGACAGATGCAAAATGTTGCATATAAGCAAATCTGCTCTACTTTGGAGCAGATTTCTATTGTTTCTATTGAAATCAGTAAGCCTGTTCACACTGACATCAACTGTGAATCCCTAGGAGAAAGAGG
The DNA here is from genome assembly GCF_900496995.4 of Aquila chrysaetos chrysaetos. NCBI lineage: Eukaryota > Metazoa > Chordata > Aves > Accipitriformes > Accipitridae > Aquila > Aquila chrysaetos. Next base: position 17,073,698 of record NC_044030.1, on the reverse strand, counting down.
TATTCCTATTTAACAGCAAGAAATGCTTCCTTTGAATATTTTAAAGTAGATTCCACTGAAAGCCAGTAAGGCTAAGGTTATTTGACACTCTTTGCATTAAGTAGTAGCATATCTTCTAATATCAGAAAGATGTAATGTAACTTTTTCAGTTTATTGTCTTGCTGCATTACCTATGCAGTCTGTGGTGCTCTTGAAGTACATCTTGGACCACATAAGACTTTAAGTTTCTCTTTGATAATAACACCTTTTTTTTATATCTTAAGCAAAAGTGAAAAGCCATTAGACAGAGGGTGCTTGCAAAGACCTAAACCAAATTTAGTGAGATCATCTGGAAAGAGAGAAGCAGCAACCCAAGAGAAAATGGAGGCCGAGACTTCCTCTCCAAACCTTGTGAATGCAGATAAAAAGGTCAGCAGGAAGAATGTTGCTTAATATGCTATGCTCTTGATGTTGTATGTGTTTTGATCAATGCTGATACTGTGGGCCAGCTACAGTCTGATACATAGTATTCTGAGAACTGCTTCTGGGGTATCTGCGCTTGGCCAACAGTAACATTCCTTACCTCAATTCCAGTGCTCTAAGGAAGACAGTAGAAGAAACAGAAATGAAGCCACAGAAGTAGAGAACACTGATTTGGATAGTAAATCTGAGTAGGTATTGCGATTGCTTTTCCAGTCTCCTGGAATTAACTGACTATAATTGTTAATTTATTCTATATAGTGCTTTTATAAAAAGACAACAGTAATGGTGAAGTTTTAATATAAATCATAAATTCGACTGGCATTTTCTTGGATGATATCAAGTGGTACTATGATAGAAGGTATGTGCTTCTTTTCTGGGAAGTTGAGAAATGCATTACTTTTAAGAAGTACCAACTCTGCTTGGAATTTGGGAGGGGGAGCGGGGGAAGTGATAACTATAGCTTTGCCTTCCTTCCACCCTCAGTTGTCAGCTCATGGCTCTGCTTCTGACACTTGCAGAAGCAGCTATGATATGCAGTCTAGTTATGTTCTTTCCCTGTGTGATAACTTTGTATCTTTTTAGTAGGTAGATAAATTGAGTTTTCACACTCTGTAAGACTAAACAAAGTTTGGTTCTCATGTGAAGAAACTTGCATAAGTTTGTGCAAATCCTTCTGAAGACAACCCAATTCCAGTAAAGCAAGCTGTGCAAGTCATTGAATATTACATGGGCTTGAATATTATAGAGTAAATGTCACTGTTGTGGATCCTTTGTGCAGAGTACCTGAAAAAACTGTAATTGCAAAGGCAATAGTTAGAGGATGTCGACAAAGATTGAAGCCTAATGTTACAAGAGCGTCTGGAAGGAAAGAAGAGCCTGGAAAAGATGCAGGAAATGATAAAATGTCCCATCCACAACCTAAGGGGGAAACCGAAAAGGTATCTAATAGAGTAAGGTAACTGGAGATAATGTGTTAGCTAAAAAGCTGCTGGGTGCAACAGCAATGTTATCTTTTTCGTTTTTTCTTTTTTTCCCCTGAGTATGACCAGGAATCAGCCACTTACTTAACCTGCAGTGACAGTGTGATACTGCTTAGAGGCCTCAGCTAAGCTGGGAGCTTTTCACACAAACAGTATATGCGAATAATCTTTCATGTCCTGCAGCGAATATAGCTTTAGTTGTTTGATCTAGATTTTACTGCACCTTTCTGACTACGTGAAATGTACCCTGTAATTGTCTGTGTCTGTCATAAGCAATCCGTTTTGTGTCCAGTTGTGGACAGTTACCTGGTCTGTTAGGTAATGCTGTACTTTATAAATGTAAGAGAGTTAATGTCTTAATGTTCTATTTCTATTCAGAATACTGACCAAAGTAGTAAGTCTGATGCTACCAGCGAAGAAGCTGCAGAAAAAGATGTTAAAGTCGTGGACACACTGTCTCAGTAAGTATGTGAAAAATGAGAAGACATGTGCTGCTCTCCAGCAGCTTGCCATGTCTCTCACTCTGGTAGTATTACATAGTGTGGTAATTATAGATGTTTCTGAAGAAAATTCTGCTGTGAAACAGAAATTGAGGAAAGAATAGGAATCTTTTTTAATGCATGAAACAAATAGATTAAGCGCTTTTGTTTTTAAAGCAGTGCTTTTAAATGAGATATCAGTCGTGATAAATGCAAAAAAACCTGAAAAGTGAGTTCCTTGAAAACTAAAACAAGCCTTCTCTGCCAGCTTTAATACTGAAATGCATCAGTTTCAGTGATTAAGTATTTAAACAATAGGAATAAGTGTTTGTTCTTAAAGCGTAGTTAAGTGTTAGGTATCTGGTATTAGGAGAAAAAATTCCAACATGTGGGCAAGTTAATGCACATGTTAATTAAGAAGTGTTTCTTGTATTTCTCTTCAGTGGAGAAATGGCAGCTGTAGTGTAAAAGGAGGGATACATTTTACAGGAGAAATTAAAAAAAAAACAAAAAACAAAAAAAACCCCAACCAACCAAAAAAGGCACCCCCCCCCCCCCCCCAAAAAACCCAAACCACAAAGCAACAAAAGCAACAAAAAAAATCCCCCAGACTTTTGTTTTTAAAGGGGGATAGTTGAAGAGTGTGGAGGGAAGTAAACTGGGTTTGATAATCTGCCAGAAAAATACTTCAGCAGTTAGTTCTTTCATTAACATGCTATGTAACTTGGTGCTCAGGGTAAAAAGGCATAGAAGAATTTGACAGTTGTAATAATGTGCATCTGATATTTTTACATTAGTAAGATTATGAAGTTATTTATTTTCTGAATGTTTGTGATTTTTAACCCTTCATTAAATTAGGTCCATCTGCCTCTAGACCAGATAGGAATACAAGAAGAGCCCTTATGGGTCAGAAAAGGTCTGTCTAGTGTGGTATCCTGTCTCCAGTGGGAAAAGAAAAAGAACAGGGCAAACATAAGTTTAAACTTGTCAGGTACTTTTTCAGTCTCTAGCAGATACACTTCTAACTTTATTGTTTCATGAAGTTAGTAACGCATGGCTCCATTTTAGATAAGTGTATGTTAATAACTGTTTAAAAAAAAAGAAAAAAAAAAAATCACTTCTCCAAGACTTCCCCCACTTTCAGATGTGGTAGGTAGGGATCTTATGTATTTTTCTAGGTCTAATGAAAGAGCTGGTTTACAAGAAGAGAGCAAACAGAGTGTGCTGAAACCAACACCTCTAAAGAGAGGCAGAGTGCAGAGACCAAAACCAAATCTAAGAACAACTGTTGCAAGGCAAAAAGACCTGACAGATGAAAAAGATCCCGAAGAGGAGAAGACTGAAGGTGGAGAAGTAGAAAAAGGTGTGGTACACCATAGGGATGAAAACAATGATCCATGCCTCAAAAATGTAAGTTTCTTGAGCAGTTGCTTAGGCGCACTCTTTTGCTGGGTCCTAAGTAGAAGCCTTTAGGTACATACCACATAATTTGTAAGCATAGCCTTTGCATGCTTTGTTTATTCTTTCAGAATAAACTCAATCGTCATAGAAATTCTTCATGCTTGCTCTTGCGTTGTTTTCCATGGATAAATGGATTACATGTCACTTTGTTGTGTTATTTGCAATACCAGATCTAAAAAGAGAAGTGCAGAAAAAAAGGTCTCTTGGGAAAGAGATCACTTCAGATAAAAAATATATAGAAAAAATAACAAATTTATACTCTTAAAGTATCTACTAATATTAGTTGGATGCACAGGAAGCAAGAGAGATCTTTTTGAGTGTTTTTGTAGAGATACTAAAATTGACTTTTTCTTTTTCCCCTGCTCTTCTAAAAGGGAGCTTGAGCACATCTTTCATCTTAATAGAGTGAAAATATTATTCCTTTTAGGATGTGATGGCTCATGAAGACACTCATCTGTGCCATGTGATGCTAGAAGGGGATGTCTCTACAGATTCTGAGATGAACTCAATACATGCAAGGCAGTGTTCCCAAGAAAAGTGCTCAGAAGCAGAAAGCTGTGAAAGTGGAAAGGGATTGTCAGATGTCTTGAAACAGGTTTCAGATTTCAATACAGGGTAAAGTTATTTTTTAGATGGATAGAAGGCATTGTTTTGAACCATCAATATCTCTACGTATTCTTCACTTCTACATTCAATTCCAGCATTAAAAACAAGTTTTATATCTATAGTGAGATGTTTAATCAAGACAATACTGGACTTAAACAAAAACCCAAGAGCTCAAAAGCGCTGAATTTATATGTTCTTGGACATTAATTTGATCTTTAGACTGTGAGCCCAGTTTTCAAATAAATACATTTTTCTGATGCTCAGTTCCTGTGGTTATCTACTCCATACTCGTCCTAACAGTGCATCCCTATGGGCTTATATAAGTCCTTGAGTATAGGGTTTGGTTTCCTATTAAAGTGTCCTTTAAAAAAAAACAAAACAACTGTGCTGTAAGATTTACTGGGTAGTTTTAAACATGATGACACAAAGGCATTTGTGAAATGTGTATATTCCTCTCAGAGTGTGATTGGAAGTTGCAGTTGTTCTGAAATGGCATCTTTTTTTAACTTAGCTTTGCTCACCTATTTATAAGATACACAGGTTTTTGGTGGTGTTTGATGTGCTTTTATTGAATCTTTTTTCACAATGTCAGTAACTTTGTTAATTGCTCTAAGACAGCTAAGGATTTTTATACTTGGCTACTGTATTGGAGGAAGCTACATACAAGTATGTCGTGCATGACTCGGACAATCACTGTTGTCCCATGCCTTTGATTGTTCTTTTGTTTGTGTTTGTAGGGAGTCTGGTCCTCGGAAGGAAGAGGAGAAAACTGTTGTATCATCAGCTCTGCTACTGAGGAGTCGATTCCAGAGACCAAAGCCAAATTTAAGAATGACAACTAGTAGAAAGGAAGTGCTGAATGTAAATAATAAAGGTGTATCACAGAAAGATACCAACAAAGAAGAAAGTTTGACGCAGTGTGACAGTGAATGTAACGTCCTTCCCGATACAGATGTAAGGCTTTTGGTTTTTTCGTTAGTTACATTTGAGCTTTTGGGTTTGTGAAATGAAATACTGATGATTTAAATAATACAAAGTTAATCTTTTTTGAAAATATTTTTTCAAAAGCTAAAATTTTCTACATGAAAACTCCTGTACTTTTCACTTCCTTGTATGCGAGGAGAAAAAAATTACATCCACTCTGTATCTCTTGTTATGTGTCCAGATGTCTTTTTGACCTGAGGTGGCGTTGGAGAGTGGACAGTGAAGACAGAAAAGTATTAATAGAAGATGGCAGAGAAGAAACGTAGATTTCAAGCTATTTTGTTTGAAAGAAACAAATGTGTGTTTGTCCTGGAAAGACTAGGAAATTATTAGTTAGCAGTTACAGAGGCATTTTTGTGGGAAACACTTCAGAGAGGGATTGGTACTGAATTTCGTGGACATCATAATGTTTCCTTTTGGTTTAGTATCATGACTTTTTCTGGTTCTTGTGTTTACGTTTTTCAGAAAGCAGGAAAGTATGACGTCCTGCAACCATTGAAATCCTTGGAAAAGGAGAAGTCACTTGGCTCTCAGGAGGTTTCTGAGGGGCCAGGTTGTAAGTCCCCAAAGACATTTTCAAGATCAGAGGATGGTGAACTGAAGTTTTGTGTACCTGAAATTAACCAAGATGACACCTCAACTACTAATGCAGGGTAAGTGCTTAGCTACTTTTCTTTCTTGAGTGTAACAATGAAAGTACTTTAGAAGGAAATCATTGTGCCAACTGGGAAAGAAAAATCTAATAAATACTGAATAAAATCTCAGTTCTCATACTTTTGACACTAGTGATACTAAAATTCCAGTTACTTCTGTGCTAAGCATTAAATTAATGAGCATTCATTTTACAGCTGTTTCATCATCTGAAACACTAGTTTCATCTTCATGTAAGCAGAGGAATATGAGCTTGCTTATCAGAGAAACCATGTGGAAATTGCTTTGGCTTTATAGGAATAAGCAGACAGTAAGTTAATGCTTCCGAGTGAGTGAGTTAATTCTGTTGTAGAAGTAGTTAGGAGACCAGTGCTTTAAAATTTTTGCTGAAACGGACTTTTGTGTTTGTAGTTTAAACTCAGCAGAATTTTACATTTACATGGTTTCTTTTAAAAACTCAGGTTTTAATATAATGAACTTGTGTTTGTTAGTGACATACTTTTGTATTAAGTTTCAGATTTATTTTTTTTCTGTCTGACTTTGCATTGATAGCAAAAATACCACTGAAGAAGAAAGTAAACAAACACCTCTTCAACCTGTCCAGTTAGTACGGAGCAGATTCCAGAGGTACAAGCCAAACTTGGTAAGAGCTGTTGGAAAGAAGGAATTACAAATATCAGAAAATGAGAGGGAGGAAAAGCCTGGAGCAGAGCAGCTGGTATTGCAAAAAGATGAGTCTGCCAATACCATCATTGTAAGTCTTAATAAGTGCTTTGCCTTCAAAAGTATGTTTCCAAGTTGCATGTTCTATTTTATGAAGTTAAATTAGAACATTTAAGTTGCATTCCCTGAAGCTGAAACACCATACTAGATGAAAAATATCCCCAAACCCTGGTATGTTGAGGTATTGCAGGTATGAAATCAGTGAAGTCTACAACTTGTACTATTAATGTATTCTAGAAAATAAGGATCTGATTTTTATTGGATTGCATGATAGGAAAAAGGATTATGCACATTTAAGGTAAACTCTAGAATAAAAATTAGCTTTATATTGCAATACATAAAAATTAGCTTTTTTGCTCATTTTATCTTTCATTTGGATGAATCTGTGTTGAGGAATCTAGTATGGACTATTAAGAGAAGGCAGAGGATAGCTATTTTTCTGTTTTAAAAAAAAAAAAAAAAAAAGTCTTACTAATTTGGTAAGCTTTGACTGGCTTCACCACTACAGTGCCTGATGCTCCTCTACTTTACACAGGTAAATTGAGTCATTCACTTACACTTTGTATGCCCACAGACACTTTACTAGGCACTGCAAAAGGTATTGAAATCCTCAAAAGCCATTATAGTATGATGAAGACTGTTTTGCGGGTTGCTCATGAATCATGTCATGGATATAGGCATCTCTACATAGGCTTGCCTTAGATCTCAAACACAGCTCAGCATTGTAAGAGTGACTTGGTTTTTTGGAGGGGTTATAGCTGGTTTTGTTCTTGAATCTGTGTAGAGCTGGCTTGAAGTACTTGCGTGCTGCTTTCCCAGAGAAGAGCATGAGTGCACTGGATCTGTAGTTTCCCTCTCAGTGCTATGGTGTCAGATCACCCCTAGCCAACAATTCAGCTTTGTCTGTTCTAGACAGTGGCCTGTGGACCATGCACATACATCTGCTCTGTGCTCTGCAAATCTATAGAACCACAGCAGGTCTGATGCTCCTTTGTACTAATAAAGCTGTCACAGTCCTGAAGTGCTGAGGGATGTGTTCGGTGGCTTCTTTGTGGAAAAAGTGTAGCAAATCCAGAGGTAAAACTAATAGGCCCCTCTGAATCTGAGGTTATGTTATAGTGGCTTGGGTGTGTCTGTGCTGTGCTCTGTCTGCAGTGTCCAATTTTTGAAGGCTTTTGCATTTACCAAAGTATTTTGTTTCCACAGTGCTCCATGTAATAGAGAGTTGATTGAATGCTAAATCGAAAAGTGTTACCCATAATGCCTGGATGCATGTAGTATTTAAAAGCCTCACCTTAGCTAGGCCAGGACTAAGAAGACTTCTGTTCCTGCTTGCCTATAAATTGAATTATGTGCTCAGGCAGGTTACCCTCAATAAATATAATGTGATTCTTTTCTTGATTCAGATCCGGAAGATAGCACAGACATCTGTAGGGGGTTTTGTGTTGTTTTTTTTTTCTTTATAAAATACATGTCTGTTTTAAAAACTTCTGATTCTCTTTTTCTTCATGCTTTTTTATTGCAAATTAAAGGGTGAAAATGAAGCTGTATTGTGTCAAGCAGATGTATCGAGCAAAGAGGAACAGGAACAGCAAGAAGCGCCTCAGATGCCCTTTATTTCTGAAAATGTATTGTGTGAACAAAGCAGGTGAGGTTAGAGTTTAGCAAAATTGCATTTGAAAAGCTTCCATCTGGTGCATAATGAGACACCTTTGCAAGTGTCAATTCTTTTGTTCCTTGTTACCTGTCTTTCCCCAATGTTTAATTTTGAGTGCCTACAGGCAGCTTCTTCCCAGGTTTTCAGAGCCCATTTTTAGTTGAGCTGAGCTACTTGTCATTGTTTATCTGGTACATACTTGATCTATATAAGCTTATAGCTCTTTTTGACCAAGATTTTCTTTTATTGGGTTTGTACAGCTACCATACACAGCTACAAATTTTGCAAAGTGTCAGAGATCCCAGTGTGCTCTTCTATTTTACTGCTCTTCTTGTTAAAATAAGACCTGAAGCGTGTAAGAGACTGCAGATACTTTGATGTTGGTATAGTTAGCAGCACAACTTTTTTCTTGATGTTAAAAATGCATTGACAAAGAAATCCTTTTATTCCTTCTCACAAGTTAACCATAAATGCCCCTAGTGAGAAATATATATTTGAAAAGATAAGTTTCTCGATTTTAAACAAAACAGTATATCAGTCTCTAACTCTCTTGTATTAAGGTTGATTCAAAACTTAATGAGTGCAGAATTGCTTCCCCCCCCCCGCCCCAAAGTCAAGTGACATCATTTTTAGGTGGTTTTTTTTTTTGTTGTTGTTCTGTTTTGTTTGTTTGCTTTAAATTCACTAGTGCTGAAAAATCCATTTCCCAAGAAGGCAAGCTGGGTGCTCTGAAACCAGGACAATTCATAAGGAATGGATCTCCAAGAACTAGACCAGACCTAGCAAGAGTATATAGTGAAAAAGAATCTCCAGTGGCACAAAAACTTGTTGCTCCAGTTGAGGAAGAGGCAAATAAAGGAGAGAATCTGCGTGTGGTAGAAGAATCTGAGGAATCTCTTTCCTCAAAAGTGAGAATTCTCTTCAGATATTTCTGACTATACTTTCTGATGCTTGGTTCCACACCAGCTGTTTTAAGACCTCAGAATAAGCTGTTTTAAATGGATAAATTAATTTTGGACTCGTAAGAATTACATTCTTTAATATTTGCACCCTACTATGACGTCTTCTAAAAGTCTGTTAATGACACATTGATAATATATAGTCTTCTGTTAATAAATCTAAAGACTTCACTTGAACATGACTGAAATACAAAATTTGTGATACATGAATAGTTACCTGCATGCCTGTCCTGGTTTTGGCTGGGATAGAGTTGATTGTCTTCCTAGTAGCTGGTGCAGTGCTATGTGTTGAGTTCAGCATGAGAAGAATGTTGATAACACTGATGTTTTCAGTTGTTGCTAAGTAGTGTTTAGACTAATGTCAAAGATTTTTCAGCTTCTCATGCCCAGCCAGCGAGAAAGATGGAGGGGCACAAGAAGTTGGCACGGGACACAGCCAGGGCAGCTGACCCAAACTGGCCAACAGGGTATTCCATACCATGGGACATCACATCTAGTATATAAACTGGGCGGGGGGGGGGGAATCACCACTTGGGGATTAACTGGGTGTCAATCGGCAGGTGGTGAACAATCGCACTGTGCATCATTTGTATATTGCACTCCTTTTATTATTACTGCTGTGGTTTTATTAGTGTTATCGTTATCATTATTAGTTTCTTTTCTGTTCTGTTAAACCATTCTTATCTCGACCCGCGAGTTTTACTTCTTTTCCCGATTTTCTCCCCCATCCCACTGGGTGGGGTGGGGAGTGAGTGAGCAGCTGCACGGTGTTTAGTTGGTGGCTGGGGTTAAACCACGACAATGCCATATTTCTGTTGCTGGGTTTCTTCTGAACTCCTTGGTGGTTGCTCATGAAAGACTGTATTGGTTATAGTATCTGTTTTTATTAGGTAAATACCTCCTCTAAAGGAGTAAGGAACAGTAATGGGTGCCATAAACTACTTGAAAGTTTTTAAGCAAAGTTTTGTCTCAGATTAACATCTTGATTATAACTTGCCATGCTTCATTTTACAGGTGATGTATTTTGTGCTAATATTGTTGGGTTTTTTTCTCAAATCTAAGGATGAGGCGGAAGTATTGTTGTTTGTGGGCAATTTGGCCAAGAATGACAATCTAGACATAAATCCAAAAAGTATGAAGTCAGAAGCACTCTGTTCCTCTGAAAAATCACCTAACTGCCACAGCAAGGGAGAACAAGAACATCTATCTACAGATGCTATAGGAAGCATTCAGGATAGCATAGAAAGGTAAAGTTCCCGGTTGTCAAAGTAAAAAAAGCTCTTTAAAAACTTTGTGTATTTGTCCAGTTGTTTTCATACAGCACTTGCTTTTTGAAGTGTAGGCTCTGAACTGTACTAGTTGTCATATGCTGCATGCTGTGAATGTCACTAGATGGCATCCTTAGGTAATATAAGAGTTTTTAACAGAATTTTTCTCAAGGCCATTTTCCTTTTTAGAAGGTATGTTGCAGGTGAGAGTAGAAGCAAGTAGTCAGAGTTCAGACAGCTGAACTTCTCAGTAATACATTCTTAGGGTACAGTGCACTATGAATGTGGACCCTTGAAAGGAAGATTGAGCAGTGCCATTTGCACTCACTTATAACTGAGAAGTGGTAGGCAGCGTAACATAAAATGAGCTTTCTGTCTAAGATGTATTCTGAGTGTCTTCACTTTTTCTTTCCAGCAGGAGAAGTTCATGCAATGATGTGCAGTGTCCTGGTTCCTTGGTGGAAGTGATGCTTTTTATGTATGTGTAATATGAGGCAGATACTGCTATTTACATGTAACAGTTCTGGGTTATGTTATAAGCTACCTTTTGCTCAATCTTAACGGACACAGAGCAGCCTCAAATCAATTTACTTTTGCTGTTTTCTAAAATTAGCTTCTGGTTCTCATCTGTCTCTGAGCCTCTGCTTAAAATCTCTTTCATAACTTACGTTGAAATCGTATCCCAGAGTCTTTATGCTAACAAGGCAAGGGCCTTACCTTACAGTCTTCTTGGCTTCTGTGATGGTGGAATTTCAGAATCATAGAATGGTTGAGGTAGGAAAGGACCTCTGCAGGTCATCTGGTCCAACCTCCCTGCTCAAGCAGGGCCACCTAGAGCTGGTTGCCCAATACCATGTCAGATGGCTTTTGAATATTGCCGGGGATGGAGACTCCACGGTCTCTGGGTAACCTGTGCCAGGGCTCCGTCACCCTCACAGTGGAAAAAGTGTTTCCTGATGTTCAGAGGGAACCTCCCGTGTTTCATTTTGTGCCCATCACCTCTTGTCCTGTCACTGGGCACCACTGGAAAGAGCCTGTCTCTATCTATGTTTACACCTTCCCTTTGGGTATTTATATACATTGATGAGATTTCCTCACCCACTCCCACCAAGCCTTCTCTTTCTGCAGGCTGAACTGTTCTCACTCTTTTTAGCCTTTCATCATTGGAGAGATGCTTCTGTCCCTTCACCTTTGATAGCCCTTTGCTGGACTCTATCCAGTAAGTCCATGTCTCTCCAGTGACCAGTTCTGGGTGCTCGAGTACCTTGCTGCAGGTGTGGCCTCACAGCACTGAATAGGGGGGAAGGATCACCTCCCTCAACCTGCTGGCAACACTTCTTCTAGTGCAGCCCAGGATACCGTTAGCTTTCTTTGCTGCAAGGGCACATTCCTGGCTCATGTTTATCTTTGTGTCCACCAGGACGCCCACATTCTTTTCTGCAAAGTTGCTTTTAATCTGGGTGCCTCCAGCACATACTGGTGCCTGGGGTTGTTCCTCCCCAGGTGCAGGACTTTGTACTTCCCGTTGTTGAACTGTGTGAGGTTCCTGTCAGCCAATTTCTTCAGCCTGTCCAGGTCCCTCTGGTTGGCAGAATGACCCTCTGATGTATCATCCACTCCTCCCAGTTCTGTGTCAGCTGTAAACTTGCTGAGGGTATGCCCTGTCCCATTGTCCAGATCATTAATGACAATGTTGAACAGGACTGGACACAGTATTGATCCACAGGGTACACTCTTAGTTACTGGCCACCAACTAGACTTTGTGCCACTGATCACCACCCTCTGAGTCTGGTCATTCAGTCAGTTTTCAGTGCACCTCTTTGTCTGCTGATCCAGCCCATACTTCATCAGCTCCCCTGTGAGGATGTTAGGGGAGATAGTGTTAGAAGCCTTACTGAAGTCAAGGTAGACATGATCTACTGCTCTCCCTTCACCTATCAAGCCAGTCATTTCATCATAAAAGGTTATCAGGTTGGTTAAGTGTGACTTCCCCATTGTGAATCCATGCTCACTACTCCAGGTCACCTTCTTGTTTTTTATGTGTCTGGAAATGGTTTCCAGGATTAGTCATTCCATCACTTTCCCAGGGACTGAGGTGAGGTGGACTGTCCTTTAGTTCCCTGGATCCTCCTTTTTGCCCTTTCCCGAGACATGAGGTTAAAAGCCCAAGATTTCTGTCTTACTGATCTGAAAGTGCTTGAACAGATGCTAGAATTTCATCCTGTTTAAAAACAGTAGTACCTTGAGCACTGGAATTAATTAACATAATGTTCCTATGGTTGCTTGATTTTGGGGACATATGGTGGTATAACTGAAGTTTTCTGCTCTACCTGACTTAATGTTGTTTTCCTTCCATAAGAATTTTCTGAAAGTAATCAGAAAGGTTCACTACTGCAGAAGAGCAAATTATCATCTTTTCACATTTTTTCTCCCTTTATGTTTTTTTAAACTTCTCCAACTAAACACATAAAAATGCAGAGCACTTAAGTTCATTTCTAGCTGGAAATACTAAATATTTGATAATAAGCCAAGCTTGTGGAGTGTATTTTGTAGTTCCTGAGAAGTAAAAGTTGAAAAATATTTTTATAGGTCCAATGATATATTAAGTTCTGGAGAAGAAAGTAAACAGAATGATACAATGCCTCAAGCAAGGGAACCCCACTGGAACCCTAGGCCAACCCTAATGAGAGTTACTAGAAAAAGAGATTATCCTGAAGAAGGTGAAAACAGAGAGGAGGACAATGCTGAGAACAGAAATTCAGAAGAGTGTTTGGAGTTAGAAATAACAGGTGTGTCAATGGTAAGTGCTGATCATGTGTTTTGAGCCAGTTTATACCTCAATTCTTCTGTTTAAGTTCTTAGAACCATAGATGGCACAGAAATCCAGTATATGGCTGGGAAAGGTTAATGTGATTCTTTCTTTTTTTTTAATTCACTATCGGAAATTATGCTGAGTAGATGGACTTAGAATCTAAAAAAAGTGGGAATATTTAATGTACAATGTTGTCTTAAGTTTTACAGTTTATACGGTTAGAAGTCTGCATTAAAAATACATGCTAACACTGTTACCAATTAATTTAATGTCTTTTATTCATTGAACAATGGAAATTAAGACAGCTGTCTAACATTAGATACTACCTAAAATCCATATAAATACACTTACAATTTGAAATGTATGTGAAAAAAGTTCAGACCTTCTGCTTAAATTTGCTCAACAGGCCTAACCTAGCCTAGACTAGTTCCTTCTCTGTCTAAAGTTGCGATACCTGAATCAAGTTTATCTGGTGTTCCTCACTTTCTGGATGGATTACTAAAATCTTTCAGTTAACATATTATTTAGTATCCATAGTTGACAAAACTGTGCTTGCTGATGGTTTTTTATGTTCTGGGATATGTTTCTGTATGTGTTTCGAATATTTAAATACTGTTCTGTAAACTAGGGTAGTTTTTTCTTCCTAGTTTGTTCACAGGGCGGAAAAAAATAATTTTTCCTTCCCTCAAATTGTTCTTTAAATTAATGGGTAGTTTTAGAAAATGACTCATCTTTCCAGCTTCTGAAAAGTCGCTGCTCTTGGTAAGTTGAGCAAGGCCTCAGTCAAGTAACTAGTAGCAGCGCTGGGAACTCAGGCATCATAGATAATACCATCTAATGACACTTCTGCTATGGAGCCCAAAATTAAAGAAGATGGGGAAAAATGCCCTAAGCTGTCAGAGGTGACAGCTAGGCAAGTTTTCAATAACCTCAAACTTAGTTCTTTAAATCTTCTTGTCACCAAAACCAGTTACAAATGTTTGGCTCTTAATACAGTGGTAATTGTCTCCTCTGTTCAGCAAAACTCCAGTAACATAGAGGAAGCTGCATGCTTCTCAGAGGCTACAAGAAAACACAATTTTACAGACTCTGTTGAAGAAACATCTTGTAAAAGAATCAGGCAGGATAGTAGACTCCAGTCTCCAGAGATTTCGTCAGAGAGCAAGAGTCAAGTAGAACAAGAAGATGATTCTCAGCTTTCTACTTCTCAGGAAAATTCAGACAATCTCACAAGGTAAAACAACTAATTTTGGCTTGTAAGCTCAACTGATTGGTTTTGGCTTTTGTTTTAAAAACATAATTAGCCATAGTTCTACAGTGTGTTATGTGAATGCATGCAGGATGTCAATCCTTGTGTCTTCCATCTGAACTCTACTAGATGCATACAGATAGCTGTATGTCTCTTACCCTGCCTGCACTCTCATAAAATGAACACAGCCAGCGCTCCCACCGCTCCATACCAGGGTCCACCTTTGGTTTCAATAGGAATTCCTGATTTTAAAGGGAAGGACTGTGAAGTACCCATATTGGGGCCACAGGGATTGTGGGATTAACCTAAACAAACTGTGCTGGAAGTGTCCTCTGCTGCTATTTTTTCCCCTCCCCACCAGTTTACCAAGGAGGATGTTTTTAGGGGGAAGTTTGGAATTACTTTTGGTACCCAAAGTGGTCATGCCCATCATTTTGAGGAGGGAAACAGTAAGCAGCTGATTATTGAAGAGATTGCTGTCTGAGAAACAAGACCAGATAACTAGTTATCATCTAACAGTTCTAGTTTCTAGACATCAGTCTGATCAACTTAAGTATCATAGTTTGGGGCTTCTAGTATAGCTTTAGCAAAAGAGAACTGGAAATGTTCCCATGGCGTAAAAAGCACGTGACTTCTACATCCCTCAAAATGAAAATGAATGCATCCTTTTCTAATCAAAGAATTCTGTGTCTTGTAAATTTAATTGTGCAGCTTTCCAACACTCTGAAACTGCTTAATACACATCAGTACTTTGTGCATACATGTTATTTCTGATTAAATTGTATGTGAATGCATTTTTGTTACTATATGTTAGAAAGTAAATAGATTCTATTGTTGGTCACAATGATCCATTTTTATTCATTGAGTTTTATTTTGATTTGTGGTACCCCTTTTTTTGGAATGTCTTGGACTTCATTGTTTTTTTAAAACATGCTTTTGCTCTGTACTTTAGAAGGTTGTCCAGAAGGTCGTCAAAATGGATAGCACTGCCAAAACATGTCTTGGAGCTAAGAACTGCTGCTTCTTCTGCCTCTGAATGTGAGGCTGATTGCAGTGAGAAGTGGAATCAAAGGCAAGAAGTTAAACTGAGTGTTACTAGAGGCAAAAGTTTGAAAACTACACATAGAAGGAAATCTGGGAAGAAGCACAGAAATTCAAAGATAACCTTGGTGACCCTCCGGGCTTCTCAAGAGGAGGAGGAGGAGGAGGAGCCAGATGACTTCGAGCCTGATGATGAAGATGAATGCTTTGCACCGGAGGAAGTAAACAAAGCTCCAGTGTTTGTTCCTATAGGTCTTCGATCTCCAAAACCTGTTCCTGTTCAGATAGAGGAAACCATGGAGGAGGTATCATGTAGCTGGGTTCTGCATATGTAGTTTTGTTTTCATTGTTTAAACAGCTTTTATTCCAATTGCATCTCCGAATACTTGGGGTTTATCCCAATTTAGTTTAATTCATAATGAATGGCCTTCAGGGTAGCAGGGATATTACTTGGCACATGTACTTGGTTTTGAACAGAATACGACATCAGTCTAAGTTCCAGTTATGTTTACAAACTGTATATAGGTCTGCAGGGTGCTCACCAGTTCATTTATTGGGATTGAATGTAGGGACAGACTACCATGCTTACCATGTGCTTTGAGGCCCAAGGTGGAACACATGGAGCATTTCAATTTTACATTTGAATGTTAGGAAATGAGGGAATGAGGGAGATGTTTCTGTATCTGGTCTCCCCCTCACCAATAAACTTTTAACCGTGTTGTTGGGCTGACCCTGATCCACAGCCAGGCACACACACAGCTGCTCACTCAGTCCCCTCTCCTGTGGGACAAGGAGAAAACAGAAGGAAGGTAAGAAGACTTATGAATTGATATAAAGACAGTTCAACAGGTGAAGCAAAAGCTGCATATGAAAGCAAAGCAAAATAAGGAATTTATTCACTACTTTCCATTGGCAGGCCACTTCCTGGAAAACAAGGCCTCAGCCAATGTAAGAATTACTCTGGAAGACAAATGCCATAACCACAAATGCCCTCCTCTTCCTCCTTTCCCTGAGCTTTTATTGCTAAGCATGGCATTATACGATATGGAATATCCCTTCGTTCATTATGCGTCAGCTGTCTCAGCTGTGTGCTCTCCTGACCTCTTGCCCAGCCCCAGCACACTTGCTGGAGCAAAGAGTAGGAAAACAAAAGCTTTGACATTGTGCAAGCACTGTTCAGCAATAGCAAAAACACTGGTGTGTTTTCAACACTGTTGTAGTTATAAATCCAAAACACAGCATCATGTGGGCCGCTCTGAAGAAAATTAACTTCATCCCAGCCATGCCCAGTACAGCCTTCACCCTTTATTTCATACCATTTGTGTCATGCTCAGGTCCTACACTATCCAGTACATCCTTATTAACCACAACTTCTCTTCCTGTCCTTTGATAGATACATGGATATCATTCCCTTGGTCTGTGGGCCACCTCCTTAAAATAACTCAAAGGACGTTTGATGGACTTTTAGTCCATGCCTTGGGCTGCATGTATTAATGTGATCGCTCAGGAGAGGTGGCATGTTGTGTTGAGTTTCTGGGCACCAAAGCCAGCTTAGGTTGGTCACTGCTGCACTTGCCTTGTTTCTTGTGAGGCTTGTCTTCCCTTGATTCATGTTGTTATTGCTATAGTACTTACTATAGGATACAACTCAATGGATTAAAAAAATTTTAAACGTATATCCATTTAAATCTCCAGCCCTTGTCCCTTTGGTTCAGGCTGTAGGGTTTGACACTGCAATGGAATGGACTCCATTCCTTGTCCATGCTCCAGTGTGGGTCCTCCATGGGCTGCAGTCCATTCAGGGGTGTTCCTGCTCTGTTTGGCATGGGCAGATGCATGGGCATTGGTCCCTGCTGCTGTCAGTCTGACAGTCCCTGTCAGTGAGATACCATCTACATCTGTGTCTATTTTTTTCAAAAGCTGTATGTTTTGACTCCTTCATGGACCATTTGTAGAGTTGGAAACTTTAAGCCTAGAGTGCAGGCCTATGTTTTAATTATACTCTTAGACTAGAATAAAACTCGAGACTGTAAGACTGTAGCAAGACTTGGTATCATGTCTATCTAGTAAGACCAGTCACTAGAGAGGAAATGGCATACTTTTTTGTCATCAGGGAACTGTTGAGGTTTGGGAACAGTGGACTCTGTTCAAGGCCTTGAAACGGGTTGTGCTGAAAGGTTTAGACATTTTTCTATTTTTTTACCTATCATTCAGCGTGACTTCTTTGCAATTTTTGTCCCTTTTAGCCTGTCTTATCTCAGTGATGTGTCTTCACAGCTCTTTTTTTTCCTTTCTTTTTGCTTCATTCCAAATCTGTTTATCCAACCTGTTCCATTTATACCTCAGATCTTCATCACTACTTCTTCCCATTTGCTGCAATTCTTTTTGCTTACTACTACTAGTCATCTTGCTCTCTTCTGCCATTGAAATCTGCTTTTTTGTCTCCTGAATTAATCACACTGTTTCTTTCTCTGGGTGAAACAGCAAGAGAATTTAAAGCTCAGTCAATACACTAAGGGAGCCTCTAGAATAATAATGGACAGCAAAGTTGTTGCACAGAAAGTTTTGCTGAATCCCTTCATTTCAAAGATGTGGAATATATTATGTGTGGAGATGATGATCAAGTTTCCTGGTTTAATGCAGAGGAGCCATGAGTACTAGTAAGTGATAAAGTTAGATACTTGAAGACTCAGCTGTTGCCAAACTTAGATAGATCAGTGGAAAGTATCTGTAAAAGTGCAAGCCTTTGAAAGCTACCCAGATTGACCAGTGTTTTTCATAAGAACCTCACTGCAAATACTCTAGCCTTCCTGGCATATTTCAAGTTCTTGTTTCTGAAAACGCTAAATGTCTGAAGTTCTCAGTGAAAAGACAGTGTTGAAGAAGAAAAAAAAATCATAGCTAAAATGGTGGGTGGGTGTCTGTGTGCGTGGGGGTGTATTCCCTGGTCTTACTTTGGAAAAAGGCTGGACTTTTTTCCTTCCTGAAGACTTAAAAAGCAGAAAAAGTGTGAAAACTAACAAAATCCATTTGAGGTAAACAGCCACCATGAAAGATCTCAGCTGCATAACTTAGTTTGGTGGAGTAATAAACAACTAGAAACAAGGTCTGATG
Source organism: Aquila chrysaetos chrysaetos (assembly GCF_900496995.4). Lineage (NCBI taxonomy): Eukaryota > Metazoa > Chordata > Aves > Accipitriformes > Accipitridae > Aquila > Aquila chrysaetos. The sequence continues at coordinate 17,055,252 of NC_044030.1, read as the reverse complement.
CTTCCAGTTAGTTACAAGCAGCCCTACCAGTTCTGCCTCCAGTTCATACAACTGCTGCCTTCTTAAATCAAAAGGTATGTAGTATAAGACTTGATTTTTGGGAAGGATCCCACTAAATGTTCAAGATCTGGTAAGTATATGTGGTTTATAAAAATTTGCATTTGACAAATTTTCTTTTGGGGCTGGTGAACTGAAATACTTTTAAAATTATTTTTACAGCTGGAAATAGTTGTGAATATACCAGATGTGCAGGTGGCTACTGATGTTGAAAGTCTCTCGCATGCATCTGTCCAGCCAGTGGTAGAGAGGGAGGAAAAAGTAAACACCTCAACAGCTGTAAGAATGTCTTTTGTTGTTGTTGTTGTTGGGTTTTTTTTGCTTTTTGTTTCATAGCACGTACAGAGCTATGTGGACAGTGTCAGGTTGCCATGTCTGCTTGTAACAGTATAGCTTAATAGCAGTCTCACACAGATATGAGGGACACAGCTATGGGAAAACTATGTAAGTAAATATTGTTAGCCTTTAAAATACCCTTTCAAAGCCAGGGTAACCTTTAGGCAGAGAATTTACCTGTAAGCATTAAATTAAAATTGTGGACTCATTTTTTATAGAACTTTGATATTGCTTTTCTTTTTATTTAAGGAAACAACTGTACATGAAAATCCAGAGGTGGACAAAGGTAGATATGAAACAATCTTGTTCGTATCCTTCCCATTAACTTGCTACCAATACGTAGTTATTCTTGCTGGAAGTTTGGAGGTTTATGTATCTTATAAAAAAACCTGCTCATGAGATACTGGATGCTTTTATGTTTTGGAGATTTAAACCATTTTCTTTCTTGCTGTTCTCTATCAAGTAGGGGGACCAAGCATTGCGAGGTTCTGTTCTGCAGGGTCAGAATGTGCCTTTTGTGTATCCTGTCTATCACTTTCCCATGCTCTGGTTAGTTGTACTAGAAGAAGAGGAAACTTTGCAAGTGCTTACTTGCAGCTTGCTTGACATGTGACTGAGTGATACAAAGAGTGGGCAGATTCATAGCTTTGTCATCTCTGTGGTCTGTGACTTTAATATCCTGAACTGGTAAAATAGCATGTGTGACAGACTGTGATCACAGTCTTCCAGAAGCAAGTGTTCTTACCATATGAGATACGTTACAAACTCTTATGGATCTATTAATTTTTAGAATAGCTTTCACTTGTAAATTTAAATACATTCTCAATACATCTTCCTAGGCACTGGAAATTGAGTGGGCTACTGTCTTAGTTGAAGGAGGGGAAGCCTATTTTGTTCTTTTGATTTATTTCAGTACAACACTTTTGGAGGATGGAAATGTTCTGTTGGATACGACCAGTTAGTAATAGGCAAAAGGATGTATTGTGGATAGAGATTAGGAATTGGGAGTCTCAACTAGAATGTGGATCAACACTATAGGTTATAGATTTCTGTGATTAAACTGCTACCTCTTTCTTTTCCATTTGTGGTAGGCTGACCTCAGCCGACTGCAGGATGTCCACCCAGCTGCTCTCCCACTCTTCCACTTCAACAGGATGAGGGGAGAAAATACAATGGAAAAGCTCCTGGGTTGAGATAAAAACAAGGAGATCACTTACCTAAACAGACTCAATTTGCGGAAAACAAATTTAATCTATTGCCAAACAAAATAGAGTAGGATGGTGAGAAACAAAGGCAAAAACTAAAACACCTTCCCCTCCCCACCTTCTTAGGCTCAAGTTCACACCCTAATTTCCCACTCCTCTCCCTCCTCCCCACAAGGGGCACAGGGGGATGGGGAATGGGGGTTGCAGTCAGTTCCTAACACTTCATCTCTGCTGCTTCTTCCTCCTCATGTTCTTCCCCTGCTCCCGTCTGGGGCCTTGCCTGTGGGGTACAGTCCTTCAGGATAAGTCTGCTCCATGATGGGTCCTCTACAGGATGCAGTTGCTTCAGGGAATATCTACCTGCTCCACTAAGGTCTCCTCCACAGGTTACAGGGGAATCTCTGCTCCCACGCATGGAGCACCTCCTCCCCTTCTTTCCTTACTGACCTTGGTGTTTGCAGGGTTGTTTCTGACACTTTCTCCCTCACTCTTCACTGCTATGCAACATTTTCCCCTTTCTTAAATCTATTTCCCAAAGGTGCCACTGTCTTGGCTGACAGGCTCAGCTGTGTCCTGTGGTGGGTCAGCTGGAACTGGCTGTGTCCAGGGCGGCCCCCCTGCTGCCAACGCCTTGCCACCTGTACCCAGTCCGCTATTAAAGGGAATAATGTTGCTGCTCAGTGTTTTCACAATAGTTTGAATTTAGTAGGTGAGAATTGCTGTCTGTCTACAAGCATCTTGATCCATGAATGGCAACAATTTAAAAAATACATACTTCACTATATTGATGATAGTGTCAAATGCTTTTTGAATATGGATAAGTGGATTTCTGGTTAAGGTGCTTGTGACTTTTAATGTGTGTGAACAACTTTGCAGGAATTAATGATGGAAGCACTGAAGCTGCCATGACTTTACTTGCAATGGGTGATCCTATGTTCCAGTTAAAAACAAGTACTGAAGGTATGATCTGATTTATGGGACAAAGCCTTGCTTGTACTTTCTGGGTCCAGCTAAGGATGGATGGAGCAGTGGCTGCAAAGCTCTTCTTCTACATGCCCCTGCATAGCAGGAGGTCAAGAGTCTTTTGTGTTTTTAGTCCTGCTGAATTGTAACACCTAGTGAGACTAGGCAATGCAGGTTGTCTGGAAAAAGGCACCTTACTGGATATTGCCAACTGCATCACTGTGCTAGAAACGTGTTTCTGAGACCTGTTTTAGGAAGGACATGTTTGAATTAATCTGGTCACATAAATTGGACAAAAGAAAGGAATCGGGCTTAAATGACTGTAACTATCAGTGGTCTTTTCAGGCCTTTAACGTGAAGCATAGCTTTTTCTGCCTAACTAGCTACAACCTGAAATTACCCGGGTTTTGTCTATTTTTTTTTATAGACTTTTATGTAGAATTTATTATTTGCTTTCATTGGTTGAATATTAATTTCTGCATTCTTACTATCAAAAGTGTGATCTTAGGACTGCATTTACCAGGGATTTGAATTTGCATCTTTGGAGAATGCAGACTTTGTTAAATGAGGTTTGAAGCTGAACATCTGTAAAATAGCTTTATGTACATGCCAAACCTGAGTCTTTTAAATTATGCTTTTCTATTCTGTTTATTGTTCTAACCAGAATGGACACACATGTTACCCGCTAAAGATGAGTTGGACATTGCCAGTAGCCTTGTAACCCACGCCTACTCCAAACAAAATAGAACTTCTAGTCAATATTTACTTTCTTCAGACACTTCTACCAAGGAATCGGTCCCTTCTGAGGATGGAAGCAACATTAACGTAGAGGATCAAAGCACTGGCACAAGAATAGGTGCCGAAGAATATTTTGAGAAAAATGCTACAGATACCAGGTGAAATTACTACTTCATTTTCTTTAGGGAGAGAGATTCTCTGACACTGCTTGCTTTTGCTAGGTTCTTTCTGGCATTTTTATTGAGTTGCAAGCAGTCTTGCTTTAGTGAAGGTTTCTCAGTTTCTGTAATTTGGTATGTAATCTGGAAAACCTCTCTTGTCTCTTTCTTGCAACTTTTGTGAGATGTTGGTATATAATTTTGGGGACGTAGAACTTGTTCTTCACTCCTGAAGTTAAGTTTACCCTGGTGGGGGAGAAAAGAATATTCAGGCTTAGTTGGTGTGTATCACTGTTAATTATGAAGCTCATTTTCCCAAAGTACTTTACAGCTAATCAGGCCAAGGCAAATTGCTTAAGTGTCACTGCTGCCATGGGATGAACATCAAAGATTTAGAGCAAAGGGATGTCAAGGAACCAGTTGATCTGCTATCATTATGTTTTTTAATGCTTTATGTTTTTTAAATTTGTGCAAGCATTTGTGAATGTTGAAACAGCTTGATAGAACACCTTTTCAGAAAAAATCTGCTGGTGATCATGTATTATTTGAAAGACTATTTAATTTGTTGATTGCTTGAACAAACCAGCAGATTATACTCCTCTAAAAAATTATAATCAAGGATATTTGAAGTCCAGTGGTTCTTTTATTGTATTATTAATCAGAACTTACTACCATGTGACCAGTGTTAAATTTCTGATCTTCTCATGTTTTTTAAATACTTCAATTCTCATTTTTTTCTGTAGGTAGGGAACATCCTAGTTTGCAGTATACCTGTGTCCTGGTTTCGGCTAGAATAAAGTTAATTTTCTTCTTAGTAGCTGGTATAAAGCTGTGTTTTTGATTTAGGATGAGAATAATGTTGATTAACACACTGGTATTTTAGTTGTTGCTAAGCAGTGTTTATACTAAGTCAAGGACTTTTCAGCTTTTCATACTGCCCTGCCAGTGGAGGCTGGGAGTGCACAAGAAACTGGGAGGGAACACAGCCAGGACAGCTGACCCAAACGAGCCAAAGGGGTATTCCATACCATATTACGTCATGCCCAGTATATAAACTGGGAGGAGTTTGCCAGGGGGCACCACGGCTTGGGGATTGGCTGGGCATTGGTCAGCAGGTGGTGAGCAATTATATTGTGCATCACTTGTTCTGTATATTCTCTTAGTAGTAATAGTAGTATGACTTTCCCTTCCTTTTCTGTCCTATTAAACTGTTCTTATCTCAACCCACGAGTTTTACTTCCCCCCCCCCGATTCTCTCCTCCATCCCACTGGGGGTGGGGGGAGTGAGCAAGTGGCTACATGGTGCTTAGTTGCCAGCTGGGGTTAAACCACGACAACCTGCCTGTTCCAATTCCCAGATGATCTTTATTTTTTGTTCTGCCAAATAGTCTTCTGTCTCCTCTGCCACCTGCAGCCTGTATTTCAGCTCTTCATTATCTCATCTATTCCATCTCTCTTATCTCTTCTCTGCACTAACTGTCAAAAATCAAGAACTATATTGATGGCATTTTTCCTTTTTACTTGCAGTGATAGCTCTTTGCCTACAGTGAATAGTATGAGACTGACAAGAGGCAGACTCCTGAAGCCTGAGCCAGCCTTTGGAGTATTGAGGTCCAATGAAAACATAATGCAGGAGTCACTTAATACAAATGTACCTGTGGAACAGCTAGAGCAAGTTGAAAGTGGTAAGCCTGTTTCTTATCCTAGAGTTCCGAAAATGGTTTCTTCTGGTGGATTCACATCTCTTCATGAAATGAAACTAAGCTGGAAGTCTTCACCTTCTGTTCATGTTTACAGATGATTCGTCACCACTGTAATGTGGGGCATCCATGTATGGTATAGTTCTATACATAAGTATGCCTTTCAGTATAAAATTAAATTAAATCTGAATAGCAGTTTTTCCATGCAGGTCTTAAATTAGCTGGAAAGCCCTTAAATTACTGGACTGCCGATTACAAAAATACAGTACAATACAATGTACTTTTTTCTATTATTACTGTCTTTCCCTTCTATTAAAACCAGAAAGGAGATATACAGAATTGTTTCCGTATTCTTAAAGCAGTTACAAAAAAAGGTGGTATTTAAACTCTTAATTATCTTCATATCACTGGCAAAATGTACAACATACCAAAGGCAAGATGAGGCACAACATACCAAAGGCAAGATAAGACATATATATACATGTGTACATATACAGCAAAATTGTTAATTATTTTGTAGTGTGTTTATATATACACTTCTACATATATACATTTTAATATACAGAAGCTTATATGTAAAAATAATATGCATATGTATGTACACACGCATACACACAAAATATTCTTTTAATTTTTATTCTTATATATCTTAAGAGTCTACAGCCCTGAGAGGTACTGCTGAAATGCAGAAGGTGGAACTAGAACAGGTCAGACCAGCTGCAGGTGATTCTTCAGTTCTTCATGATTCTGCAACTAGAAGTGTAGAACTTATCAAGCAAGTAGACGAAACTGAGAGGTAGGAAGGATCACCAGTTAATACTGACTTTATTCTTAAAGTCTCTTAAAATATGCAGTTGAAGTACATGTGTAGTATGCGTCTGTAATGGAAACAGTGTGCTTACAGATACTGTGTGTGTTTATGCACGTAGGTGTACAGTTTAGACTTTTATTTTTAAGGTTTTTCTCTCTTGCATGTTGTTCTCCAGCTTTTGGAGGTAAAACATTAACTTAGTTTGCTGTTTCAGAACTTAGAAATCACCTTGCTGCTTAATTGTTTCCCATGAAACTATCTGAAAGGAAATGTTAAGGAGCTGATCAATTTAGAAATGTTAATGAGCTTGTAAGGCTTCCTGCTTGGTCGTGCTTTTAGTAGTAAAGTCTCCATTAGTGGTGTTAGGGATGCTTTTTCCTGAAATACTTTATGTAGACTTGTTTGACAATATGCATTCTGTTTAGTAGAATGATGTAGTTTTTAAAGAGGTGCCCTGTTGCTCTGTAACTACATAAGCTTTATATTAAATAATTAATTATACAGAATTTAGCCCATGCGCAGGGTATCTTCAATTGGTTTCAAATTAACTAGATACATACCTTACAGAACAGAAAAAGAGATGAGAGATGCTTGTGGAAACTCAGGAGACTTGAGAGCTATAAATGCATCACCAAAACCTGAAAAATCTCACCTTGGAGTAGAGGATTGTCCAAATCAAAGTTCTGTGGATGGATTTCCTGAGCAAAATCCTTGTCCTCCTGAGCACAATATATACACAATCAACTTTACTCAGGTAAAGAACTTTAATTACAGTCTGGAAGTGCCCAGTTTCTGAAATTCTGTAAAGGAAGAGGTTTTCAGTGCAAATATACTCACCCATTTAAAGACCTGGTACTTCAGCTAGTGAATGAAGCTTTCTTTTTTGCAAAGGCATAACCAAACTTAATGTCAGACAACCTTAATCTTTGCAAGCCTTGGTTTATAGCATTTCAGCAATAAGAGTGAGATAGATATATATAGATATATATATATATAAGGAAAATTTTGAGCAATTTTTTTAAAGTTTTTATGGAAGAAGTTACCTAGGACTCAAGTATTCATTCAGTCTGACCTCTTACTGTTATATTTGTTTAAATTAAAACTAAGTTAAAATGTCACTGCTGAACACAGCATTTTCATTGTCACCTTCATTTGCTTTGTTTAAAACAAACTTCATCTTTTGCTATGCTCTTTTCCATTTATTTCAAAACCCAGTTAAGAGTTTTACATGCATATTATCATGGACAATCATTATGTCTTTCACACCCATTTCTTTGCAGTGTTTTGTGTATCCTTGTTCTGGTATAAACAAGTAGTATTTTATTTCTTCATGAGAGAAACGTTCATTCTCAGTTTCCTCAGGTTTTCTAGTGTTGCCTGAGATCAGTGTAAATGCAGTTACGGTGGAACAGCTGATGGGTAGTAGCTTGTTTCCCTAGTGCAACCTGTTGATGTGTCAAGGCTGATCTCATGTTAGAACAATGTGCAAGAATGATTTGACTCTTACAGGACTAGCAGAGAGTGTGAGAAGAGGCAACCTGCCATAGAGTGTTCTTGGTTTTAGCAAAGGTACATGCCATAAAAGGGAAGGGATAGGTGAGTTGCAAAGCTTAGTGTTTTTCTTTGGCACTCAGTGGTTTTGTAATGGTTGGGGGAATTTGTTTCCTTAGTGCCACTGAGCAATTTATTGTGTGAGTCATCTCTGACAGAGTTGTGCTGTAAGAAGTATAAATTTTTTTTGACAAACCGTCAATACAGACAATGAGCATATAAATTTTATATTGCCCATGTTTCTTGTCGTGTCAGGCTAATATCCTTCAACCTAGAATAGCTAGAAGTAAAAGCTAACAAATGCAATTATGATGATGTCATTAGATTTTTGTGGCTTTTCAGCATTTGACATGCTTTGTATCTTTCCTGTTTTCCAGAGTTATTTCTCAAATTTATTAACTTGTTTTATTTGAAATGTGTTATTTCTAGAACGAAGCTTGTGCTCAGGATGCTCAAAAACAATGTGTAAGCAGCACAGAAGAGACTTCAGGTATAATGTGCTAATATTCTAAGTTAGCAAAAACCCATGCTTGTGTATCTTGCGGTTACACAAAGATGAATAAAAAAAATTTAAAATGTTTTCATGGACATGATTAATCAATCTGTTTCATCAACAAAAATAATGACCCACAGCATAGTGCCATTTCCCTCCCTAGCTTCTTATCATTACATTTCATTAACACAAACTAGACTTGGGAAATTTTTGAATGGTACTTCATTAAGTTTAAATATCAGTGGAAGGGAAACTTCTTGCTCTCTCCTCCCTGCTGTTAGCTCCTGCTGCTTACCTCATGCTAGGTTTAGCAGTTGTTAGAGCCTTTTATGAGCCTCTGACTCACTTACCCATCAAAAGTTGAACGTGACAGAGGGAGAGAACCTGTGTAGTTTTCCACTGGCTTAGTGAGCTATAGTGGCTCATGAAGTTGTGGAGTGCATGCTAGTGTCAGAGTTGTGTGAGTAGGAGGGCTGGGCTGTGCAAGTGTGGAGCAGGGGAGAAAGAAGAATAGGGGAAGAAAAAGGAATACGACAACCAGAGTTTTCTTTTTAGCTGTAGTGAGTCAGCAGATTAATGCCTAACTGATTAGATGTGATGAAAGGTATGAAAGTGATGGCTGCTTTTCCCTAAAACAATTTGAAATGGAGCTGGTTTGAAACCAATACTTGTCTAAGGTATGGGAAAATTGCTGTGTCAGAAGCGCAGAATACTTACTTTACATGGAAGCTGCAGTCCAAAGTTGTAACTCCTGAGCATGTGCAAGAGATAGGGCTAATACTTCCTCTTAGACATCTGTTGTTAGACTGTTACTGCAAGGATCTTGGGACAGAGCACCTTAAATCATATTTAATTAGATAAAGAACCAAAGGGAGTTGAGGTTTGAGTAATAGCAGCTTTACATCATCAAGAATGAGAGCTGTCAAGTAATGGAGCGGCACTGTTGTTTTCCATCTTCTGAATACTTTATAAACGTTTTCTCCTTAAATTCATTCTAACGGATGGCAGTTGGCAGTTATCTGTTCGTGTCCATCTGTTGACAAAATTATTTACATTTTTAATTTATTAAATTCAAGACTATACTCGGGTCCTCTTCTGCAAGTCTGCAGTGAGGGGAAAAATCCTTGTGTTTGCCATCAAAATGGCAGACTCCTGCCATTTAAAGAAGTTACTTTTAATACCTGACAGTTGCAATTAAAGACAGAAGGCCACTTGACCACCATTACCCAAGTTTAATTAAACTGCAAATTGTTCTTTAATGCTAGAACACCCATTTAAAAAGCTCCATCCCTACTAGGCATTTTAATATTCTTCATTCTGAATGGTAATCAGGACTCCACTGCAATTAATAGGCTCCAGGGGGTGACAATGCGTATCTCATCTAAGAAGAAAGGAGGCATATTGTCTCAAGAATATCCTCAGCACCTTTTTCCATGGAAAAATGAGTGCCTAAATTTTAATTACTCAAGGTAGGGAGGGCGTGAAGAGAACAGTGTAATTTCAAACTTGAATAACAGATTTTTGTTATTTCTTTTATTTGCCTGAAAAAATTATAGTAGTGAATGATGATCATAGCAGTCCAGAGGAGGAACAGACATTCATTTTAACGTTGGTGGAAATCCCAGCTGACTCAAAAGAGTTTGATGCATCTGATTTGCTGGAACAAACTCCAGAACCATTACTACCAGCCCCAATATTTATCAGCCCAATAAGTACATGTGAAACAAGCATGACTGCAGTGGAAAGGTAAATGTTTTATTTTTGAGAAAAGTGAAACAGTTTTTGTGAACCTTGCTTGTTCCCAGAATGTGCATTATAGGTTAGAACTTCTCAAAAGAAGAAATGCAAGAGGTAATCATTTTGGCAGATTGGTCAGAGAATTAAGAAAGTGAAAAGGGGTCTAATCAGATTTGAGAAAGATCTCATCAGTGGTTTACAATTAGTGTTCTAGTTAGCTGGGATTTTGGTGTCAACCTTAATTGTGATTTATCCTCTAGAGCAAGTCTTCATTTTTAGTAGAGGTCATTTGTCCAGCCTTAGTCTATTCTGCCATGGATACTTAGAATGAAAAGTAATTGAAATGAAAAATCTAAGCATGTTTGCATTTTAACATTATGAAGAGTAATTAAAATGAAAAATCTAAGCATGTTTGCATTTTTACATTAGTTTAACAGTTTTGTAAAGTAGCTCTGCAAACTAATTGCTCTCCAAATTTTTAGTGTCCATGGCCTTCTGGAGAACATGATAATCATTGGACATAAATTCAGATATCATTCTCTTGAGTTTGTGCCATGTTCAAAAGGCAGAAGAGCTGAAAACTGAAACAAATTAATTACTCAACAGAATAATAGCTGGTTTGCAGTACTGTGATACAAAGGGTTTGAGTTTCTTTTAGGAGTACTCTTCAATGCAATGTAACAAAATTGTTATTTCAACATTACAGTTGAACTAAATCTCTTGGTCAGTTTGGGAGGAAAAAACCCAACATCAAAGGAAAAAGACATTTTGAAGAATAGGAAGTGTTGCAAAGTTGCAAAAAATACTATTACTATATTAATGTAAGTCCTCAGATCATAACTAGCAGCATGATGCAATTCCACATCATTGTGGAGGACCTTGCCCTATGACATCAGATGTTCATGGCATTCCCTTAGTTATTGAAAGGATAGGTCTTTGAGTGAATTTTGGCTACACAATGAATTTTGGCTACACAATGTAAGAATTCTAACTCCTGTGGAACTAATGATGGACAGAATTGCTGATAGGCAGAATTAGGGTGCATCTTCTGTCTCACTGTTCCCATACTGCTTTACCCTATTTCCCTAGTCTCTGATGCTTCCCTAGATGTCTTGCTGTCTTTTGAGATCATACTGGGGGGAGGGGGGAGTGGAAGGGTTTGGGGGCATGGGGATGAAGATTCAACTGTGCATATAAATAATAATGTATTTTAGGATTTTCTAGGGCAGTTAATCAGTTGTCATATTTTTACATTTTATGAAAATATCAAGTGGAGTTCAAATAGAACAGCTTCTAAATTAACTAGATTCAATTATGACAGAAAAACTCAGTTCTGTAATTCAAGATAGCGCAGCAAAATGTTTCTCAGTAGTAAATAGTACATTTGAAGCTAATATTGACATTAAGCAAGAAAGAGTATCACCATGGATTCATGTGTAATTTCCGTACAGAAATGTTATACAAAGTAAATTTTGGCTTATTGTACAGTCACAATAATGGCTTTATATATAAACAGCACTGGATCCTTGACAACTGCAGCTGATGAATTTGCTGCACCTTTGAAGAGCAATATAGAAACAAAACAACTAGAGAGTGCATCAGTAGAGCCTGTTCCAAATTCGCAGACAACTCAAAAAAGGTCAGCTGCTGAACTTGAAGTGAATGATTTTCCTCCTGCCAAGAAAACTCTGTCTACTGTTGCTGTGGAACGTAACTTGGAAACCACTTACAAGGTGAGAAGATAATTTGGTAAGTGAGTATTTATGCATAGTATAGATGCATAACACGTAATAGAGCATTTTAATTATGTTTATTGTTTAACGGTATCACTTGCTTAAAAATGTACTGCCTGTACGATTTAAAAGGAAAATCAACACCCACAGATTGTTTTTTATTTTGAACTCTACAACAGTTTGTGGGCTGTTGATTTAGTACTAATTCTTTGGAGAATCTGTAGACTCAGGGTTTTTTATTAGGCTTCCTAGTAGGCAGACTGGTATATGTCTTACCTGGTTCATTCACCCCACAGCCTTTCTGACAATGACATTGCAGGAGAGGAAAGTCTGGGTGTATATTGGATGACTGGCAGACTGTCTAGGTTCACTGGACAATGTTAGGATTCCTCATGGTGTCTGTTACATGAAGTTGTTAGATATGTACCTACCATTTTTTAACATAGTGGGTATTAGTTTAAAAGAACAAGCTGCAAATAAAAATGGGCCAGCATATTTCCAGTTTCACTCTGTGCTTTTAGAATATGACCAAGCTTGTTGCAGTGACTACCATTGATTTTTTGTGAGTAGGCTAAGACTGTGTAGTGTATCTGTGTGAGGGAATGGGTGATAATTCCCCACCTGATTCAGAGAGCTTTTCTAGGAAGGACTGGATAACAATCCTCTTCCTTCTTTGATCTCTCATCTTGACATCCTTGTCTTGAGTCATTTGTCATAAGAACTCCTTGAAAAGCCTGCTCAGGAAATGAGTTAAATGATGAATGATACTGTACTGAAGATGTAGTCTTCTGTATCACTCCTGTTCTTAGAACTGTATACGTGTGATATGACTTTACCAACTTTCATTGTCTTTTCTATATCGAGAGAAATAGAGAAATAACTTCTTTTTTTCTTTTTAAATACAGGGTTATTCAATTAAATCCACAAATGCTCCAATGATAGCTTCTGGTAGGTAAACTTAAACTCCTAAAACAAAGTATAATGAATGTAAATGCTTAATACATCACAGTTGAATACTGGTTGTCATTGTGCTAAACAGTCCTGTCTGAGGCTATCTAACATAAAGGAAGAAACAAATTTTCCAAGTAATACCCTAATACCACCATTCCATGTTTTCTGCTATAAACTAGATGTGTTGGATTACATAAATGGCTATTAATTTAATAATGATTCTAGAAACATTGCTGTAACTTGTCTATTTGTGAAATTGGAAAGTTTTTTTGACTAAACGTGATACCTTCTCTTAAGCAAGTATGTCCATCTGTTGGAGATGCTAATAACCAAAGGTATTAACTGGTACTTTAACCATACTATGCCAAAATAATTTATTTTATTTTACTTTGTATTTGTCTCTTTAAAAAATATATGCACAATGTAATTGAAAGCTTTGAAGTGTTTGAAATCTGCCTCTGAAGAATCAGAAAGAAAGCAGAATTGCTGACAACGCAATCCTCAGTGATCTGAGCCTGTGAAGGGTTTGGAGAACTACTTTTTGCCCCTGAAAAAGACTTCAAAGGGAAATTGTAGAAGCTTAAACAGCTAGAAGACTTGACTGAGTCCTATGGTGTGCTGTAAAGGAGGGGGGGGGTGTGCTGTAAAACCACACTTCTAGTCTGTGACTTGTAGACCATGAACTTTTAATTCTTAGTGGTGACTTCAAAAACAAATGTCAAAAAAGCTGAACAAAAATTCAGCCCTTCTCTTCTAATGGTACAAGCCATCTTGATATCACACACATCTTTTGGGCTGTTGTGTTATCACTGAAGTTAAGTAACTGAAGTCCTTGAATGTCTTTCAACTCCTTTTACAGGGAATCCTTTTCAAAAAACACAGGTTTCAGCAAAGGAAAAAGAAGTTAACTCTGTGTTGGTGCCTGAGTCTATGTCACCACTGGCTGAGAGAAGCCAACTTCAGACTTTGGAGAACTTAGGGAAAGCACCACTTGAGAATTCAGCATCCAAACAGGAAGAGGAGGTGATGTCTAGATTAACCTCTAGCAGAAAAGCAGAAATAAGTGGACAAGGAAAGCAGGGGGATGTCCATGAATCTGGACAGTTGGAACATACTGGAAGCCTAGCATCATCATCTTCAAAAACTCCATTACTCAGGTATTTATGCAATATTATGCAATTTACAGCCTCTTCTGTAAAAAAGACCTTGTTTCCTGTTGTGGTTTAACCCAAGCCAGCAACTAAACACCATGCAGCCACTCATTCACTCCTCCCCACTCCCAGTCTGATGGGGAGGAGAATGAAAAAAAAAAAGTAGTAAAACCTCATGGGTTGAGATAAGAACAGTTTAACTAAAGTAAAATAAAATATAATAGTATTAATAACAATAATAATAATAGTAGTAATGAAAAGGAATATAACAAAAAAAGAGAGAAATAAAATGCAAGAAAATACAAGTGATGCACAATGCAATTGCTCACCACCTGCTGACCGATGCCCAAGCAGCAACCTGCCCCTCCCAGCCAGCTCCCCTTGCAACTGAGCATGGCATTCTATGGTATGGAGTATCCCTTTGGCTAGTTTGGGTCAGCCATCCTGGTTATGCTCCCTCCCAGCTTCTTGCCCACCTGCTTGCCGGCAGAACATGGGAAACTGAAAAAAACTCAATTTAGGATCAGTGCAACTTAGCAACAACTAAAACATCAGTGTGTTATCAACATTATCCTCACACTAAATCCAAAACACACTGTACCAGCTGCTGAGAAGAAAATTAACTATCCCAGCTAAAACCAGGACACTGAGGTTTTTATATCCTTTTTCCACTTAGTATGACAAGAAGGGCAGTACCATTGTTTGTGACCTACATGGCTAAGAGTTATAGTATCTATCCCCTTCAGCAAACAGAAAGGATCAAACTGTCTGCTTTGAAATATGAATTATTTTATTCATTAAATGAGCAAATTGACCAAGGGACACTACTGATGTATGGTATGTCTATTTAGTCACTGACAGATGCCTCTTGTGAGGCAGACATCCTTTGGCTATGATACAGATTTAGGATAATTGTTGTTTTCCTTAGCTCAGTCTAATGTTGTGACATTGGCACCAACCCACTAGTTTTGATTTTTGTCCTTCTGCCAATAAGATTTGTTACTGGTATAGTACTCAGCACACTGGATTTTTAGGACTAACTTAAGATGTCTCATTTCCCCAAAGGAGTTTCAATCTTGACAGCTGAGAGGATATTCCTCTTATCTATCCATCTGACTGTGGATTTTTTAATATACCTTTCTATAACGTTTGTTTAAGTGTTTGAGTTCCTTCTGTCTATTGCTCTTGTGCTTACTGGTTTTGGTTGTGGTGCTTCACTGGTCTCTTCTGATCCTGTCTGTCATGGTTTCAGCCCAGCCGGCACCACACAGCTGCTTGCTCACTCCTCCCCCCCTGGCCCCGGTGGGATGAGGAGAAAATATAAAGGCAGGCTCGTGGGTCAAGATAAGGACTGGGAGGGATCACTCACCACTTATGGTCACGGGCAAAAGACACGCTCAACTTGGGGAAGAAACAAAATCAATTTAATTTGCTACCAATCAAATCAAAACAAGGATATTAGGAAGTAAAACCCAACCTTAGAACACCTTCCCCCCACCCCTCCCTCCTTCCCGGCTCAACCCCACTCCCGGTTCTCTCTCCCTCCTCCCCCCAGCAGCGCAGGGGAACAGGGGATGGGGTTGGGGTCAGCTCCCCACACCTTGTCTCTGCCGCTCCTTCCTCCTCGGGGGGAGGACTCCTCACTCGGACTCTGCTCCGCCATGGGGTCCCTCCCATGGGAGACAGTCCTTCACGAGCTTCTCCAACGTGAGTCCTCTCCGCGGGCTGCAGTTCCTCACAGACTTCCCTTGCGTGGGTCCTTTCCGTGGGCTTCAGTTCTTCCCGAACTTCCCTGATGTGGGTCCTTTCTGCGGGCCGATCTTCAGTCACAGACTGCTCCAGCGCGGGCTTTCCCATGGAGTCACGGCCATCTTCACGGGCATCTGCTCCCCCGCTCCCCTCCATGGGCTGGGGGGGGACAGCCTGCCATCTGGCCACGGGCTGCAGGGGCATCCCCTCCTCCGGCGCACCTCCTCCCGCTCCTTCTGCACTGACCTTGGTATCTTCATAGGGGTTTCTCTCATGTTCCAATCCCCCTACTTACTGCAGGTTCCCCTTCTTAAATCTGTTCTCCCAGAGGTGCTACCACCATCACTGATTGGGCTGGCCTGTGCCAGAGGCTGATCCAACTTGGAGCTGGGGAAGCTTCTGGCAGCTTCTCACAGGAGCCACCCCTGTGGCTCCTGCCCCGCTACCAAAAAAACCTGTGCCACACAAACCCATAACATGTCATTTACTCTTTCATTATGCTTGTGTGAGTACCGAAACTGGTTATTTGTACCTGGGACATCCACAGGAATTGGGTTGATGACGCATTAACATCAGAATCCTTGCCTTAAAATTTACTTTCTAAGTTGTAAACTCTTAACAACACAAGAAGTTGGCACTCTGTGTACTTCTGTTGTTACTCTGACTTCCTTAAGTTCACTGGTACTAGGTATGTGTGATGGGTTGACCCTGGCTGGTTGCCAGGTGCCCACCAAAGCCATTCTATCACTCCCCCTCCTCAACTGGACAGGGGAGAGAAAATATAACAAAGAGCTTGTGGGTCGAGATAAGGACAGGAGAGAGATCACTCACCAATTACCATCACGGGCAAAACAGACTCAACTTGGGGAAAATTAACTCACTTTATTCCAAATCAACCAGAGCAGGGTAATGAGAAATAAAACCAAATCTCAGAACACCTTCCCTCCACCCCTCCCTTCTTCCCGGGCACAACTTCACTCCCGGCTTCTCTACCAACCCCCCCAGCGGCACAGGGGGACGGGGAATGGGGTTTACGGTCAGTTCATCACACGTTATTTTCTGCCGCTTCATCCTCCTCAGGGGGAGGACTCATCACACTCTTCCCCTGCTCCAGCGTGGGGTCCCACCCACGGGCTGCAGTCCTCCACGAACTTCTTCAACGTGGGTCCTTCCCACGGGCTGCAGTTCTTCACAAACTGCTCCAGCATGGGTCCTTTCCACGGTGTGCAGTTCTTCAGGAGCACACTGCTCCAGCGTGGGTCCCCCACGGGGTCACAAGTCCTGCCAGAAAACCTGCTCCATGGGCTCCTCTCTCCACAGATCCGCAGGTCCTGCCAGGAGCCTGCTCCAGCGCGGGCTTCCCACGGGGTCACAGCCTCCTTCAGGCACCCACCTGCTCCGGCGTGGGGTCCTCCACGGGCTGCAGGTGGATATCTGCTCCACCGTGGACCTCCATGGACTGCAGGGGCACAGCCTGCCTCACCATGGTCTTCCCCACAGGCTGCAGGGGAATCTCTGCTCCGGCACCTGGAGCACCTCCTCCCCCTCCTTCTTCACTGACCTGGGGGTCTGCAGGGATGTTTCTCTTACATGTTCTCACTCCTCTCTCTGGCTGCCGTTTTACTGCCTGTCCCAACTTTTTCCTTCTTAAAAATGTTATCCCAGAGGCGTTACCACTATCGCTGATTGGCTCGGCCTTGGCCAGCGGCGGGTCCGTCTTAGAGCTGGCTGGTATTGACTCTCTCTCGAACACAAGGGAAGCTTCCAGCAACTTCTTACAGAAGCCACCCCTGTAACACCCCCCCCCCCCCGCCCCCGCTACCAAAACCTTGCCACACAAAGCCAATACAGTATGATGCTGTTAATAGGCTGAAACCCTGCAGCATATAGTCTTCTTTCTGGTGTTTAAGGCAGTCTGCTGTGGCCCCATCCTTGGGAATCAAGTTTCTTTTTCCATTGATTACATGAAGGATGCTTTTTTTAGTTTGGTCCTTTAGGAGTATGTCCCCATTCCTCTTGGAATCTCTTTCTGAAGATCTGGTAGCTTGTTACAGGCTCTGGTTTGGTAGGAAATATTAGCTTTCTGTTCTCAGGGTTGCAGATTGTCAAGTCTCTGTAACTCTTTGAGAAAGTGTTGTACCAGAATATTCAGTAATACAAGAGCCTTTCTCAGAATGACCTTTTGGTTTTTCTTAGCATTTTCATAGATCTCAGAGGTGTGTGTTTGTTTCCTGTGTAATGAATTGGGCTCCTGTAGTATTACTTACATCTTTCTTTTACGGAGCAATCCTATGACATCCTGACTGTATTTTTTTTCAACAGGGGTGGACGAAAACCATTGGGATTTTTATCTTTAATTTGCAAAAAAAGTAGTTCTGAATCTGCAGAAGATGCCAAAGGGAATAGAGGGAAGATCCATAAACCTCGGATTGTGACTCCAAGGCTAAGTCTAAAAAAACCCACTCCATCCTCTAAGGATGACAGGGAATCTTGTTTCCTTCCCTCTACAAGCACATCATCATCTGTGGAGGATAAGAATGTAGCTGCTGATGCTGCAGTTACGGTATGTGGTATGTGTTTGTTGCAGTTACGGTATGTGGTATGTGTTTACTTTTGAATGCCCTTCCATTTTTGGGATGTGAAGAACAGTGAATTAGTTGTTTCAGGAGTGGGTAGGTAGGCATGTAGTGTTCATGTTTTGAGAGAGGTATCTGCTCCAGTGAATAAATCCTGACTTGTGCATGTCTAGGAAACTTAAAAGGGAACTAAGTTGTTTCTTCTCTGCATATACATTTACTTGTTTTGCATTTTCAGTAAACTCTGAATTTTTTGGCTTAACTTCCTATCTAAATTGGAAGCTCAAGTGCATATATATATATATATATATACACACACATACACATACATATACACACACACTCTTACACACACAAACAGATTAAGACTGTTAAGAGCAGCCTTTTCTTTTTCTATTAGGTTCCAAGTAACAAGCCATCTGAGAAGCCACCCCTTTGTGCTAAAGATCAAGAGAAGGAAGAAGAGCCAACCAGAATCTCTGAGTATTTTTTCAGTGACATCTTTATGGAAGTGGATGATTCAGAATAGCAAATTGGCTTTATAAAAACCTGGGATCTGAGAGTATAATGCAACAAGAAAAGAGTATTTTTAAGAAGTTCTGATTTGTTCTGATATTCATTATGCCACACACTGTCAGCCAAGCTGTTGTTAGTAAATTCCATAAAGATGAAACTGATTCCTTCTGAAGTGACCTGGATACTTTTAAAATGTTGACATAATCTAAACCACTACATTGATGTCATTGGACCAGACCCGTGGCTGCTGGCTTACAGTTTCACTTGTTTAGATGCTGATAATGGGTGCATGACTATCTTCCAGAGAAGTGCAATGAAAAAATGCTTAATCTTGTGACAAGTGTCCCTTTGAATTTTAATGCTTGTGGTACTGGCTATACAAGTTCTTTACTTCTTTTTGTGAAGTATGTTATGTTAGTATGTTAGAAGGAAGAATGAACCTTTTATGTATAGTGTAATCTCTGTAGATAAGGATGCAAATACTGGAAGTAGTGTAGTAAATATATAGATATGTTCAGCACTGCAGGTATTTTTATTAGCATCTCCAAATTATGTATTTTTGTAAGAGTTTTTAATTACATAAATTAAAAGATCCTAACCTGAAAAGCCAAATGGGTTTAGTTCCCTAAAAATGTATTGAGAACAACTGGAAAAACACAATTTACTAAAAGATGCTACACAACTACACAATGTTAACCTTTGCGACTGTCCTATTTGAGTGGGAGGAAAAGGCTAATATTTCCTAGTATAAATGCTAATTTCCTTCTAAATTTGAAAGCAAGGGGATAGATATCATTTCTTTTCCTTGGTTTTAAGTGTAGGTGTTTGTAGATCTGCTAACTTCCTTGGTTTCCCTTGTGCAAAGTAGCACAAAGACTGGAGTTAAACCATGACTATACCATGTGGTTGCTTTGAGCCTTTGCTCCTTTGAAGCAGTTGAATTTGAATGGTTTTCCTCATGTTGCATGTCTACTTGTTCTGTAACTTGCTATAAAGTGCTGGTGTAGCTTTAGATTTTATTCTGATTTTTTACTTGCCTCATCAAGAAGATTGTCTTGATGATGTCATTAGGTTCATGCAGTCTCAAAGTCAGGTGGTCACTGGAAGATTCAATATTTATTCTGTAACTCCTTCTTACACAAAAATGAGTGTGTAGATTTAAGTAGTCTAAATTTTTCTCCTGTTACTTAATACCAGCAGGTACTTTTGCAAAACAAAGGATTTATTATGAACGTGAAACTGATGTTTAAATGGTATTGTTATGCTCTCAAGAAACCTATCTTCAGCTTTGGGCTGGATAATCATTTACTGGTAAATATTTTCATATAAGTAGTTAATTTTTAAATACTTGATGAAGTTTGAGAATGTTTGCCTTTTCAGAAGTTATTGGCAAGGCTTCTGAAGGAGCCTTTAACATTCTGTCAATAAGGAAAGATACACAGAAAAGCTACTGTTACTGCAAACCGCTACATTACCAGGCCTCTGTCAATCAAATGTTGCTAGCAGCAGTATCTTCTTGAGGTGATGGAAAAGGGACTTAACAGTCCTAGTGTAAAGTAACTTACTTGAAAGCATACTGTCACCTTCCTGCCCCCCCCACCAAAACCCCAAGGAACACCACCAGCAAGTTTCTGTTCATACAGTATCTTGTGCTTTGCCTAATCCATTTAACTTGAAATGTTTATCTAAATATTGTCTTACTGTAAACATTATGAAATAGATTAATCTATACATGAAATGCTATGTATTATATATCTTGTAGATATTATTTTATGTATGCAAGTGTTTAGATCCTGATACATGTGGCATGTTTAAATCACTTGCACTGACAGAGCCTAAAAATAGATTTGTGGGGAGTGGCTATAAAATAATTGCCCTCAGTACTTTCTGAGCTGATAACCATTCTATGTTTAGTTGTGTACATTTTAGCTTCATTCATATTACATGGAAAAAAAAACCCCAACTATTTCATTACTAAGATTTAAGGTGCCTTATCTACCTTAATTGGGGCTACACATTTTTTTCCCTGCAGTAAATCACATGCACTTTGTTAGAGGATTTTTTTTTTTTTAAAGGACAAATTTAATTTGAATAGAGATAAGACAACTTTGTGGTGTTTTATGAAAGTTTTATAATGGTGAAGGATGTAAGAAAAGATTGGTGAAATCTCAATGCCTATTACTTTACAAAGATGTGGCGTTAAGACTGCTTTGCTTAGAGTTCTTTGACACCCTGTATCATCACATATAAGCTGTTTCAAAGAAAAGTAGTCATATTCTGTATGTAAATTATGTGAATAAATTATTTTATATCACCCATGTTTCCATTTCTTAGAATATCAGTTGCAGTTTTTAAATGCTCATAGGTATAGTAAGTTAACAAAAGCATGGGCTAAATTAATGGCTAAAGTTCTACCTGCAGCCCTGGGATGCATACAGCATACAGGCCTACTTGTATGGTGATAACAGACTGAATACACTTTAACATGAGCGTCGGTGGTGGTGATGTGGTTTTGTTTCTGGTTTAGAGCTTAATTTACCTGGTATCTGACTTCCCAATATTCTCTCTCTGTAAATTCTACAGCCTTGCTTAAGAACAAAATAAAATTGGAATGCTGGGAAACAGCAAAGCTTTCAAAGGTGGAAGCAACTTGAGCAGAGAGGCTAGGATTTTTTAAAAATCTGCCACTATTACTGTAGCATGTCAGCATTTCTGCAGTTAAAGACACCCCCCCCCCACACGCCTGTAAGAAGGGCAAGGGCTTTTCTGGGTTGCACAAGTACGTAATCCTGTCTGAAAAGTGAAGCGTACGATCCAGATTCTTTCAAAGGGCATTCTTCAGCGTGATCTTGCACCTCGGGCCAGGGGGATGGGATGGAGCACGCAGCTGCGGTGTACTGACGCCGACCTGTAAGGGGAAAGGCTTTTGCCGTTTTACGACCTTTAATTCTAAAAGTAACAGCCACCCCTCGGGCGGCGGGACGGAGCGGGCGGGGGCCGGCGCTAGGCCGGGGGCGCCGCACCGACCCCCTCACGGGCGCCGCTGGGCGCGGGCAAGGACGCGGCGGCTCGGCCCGGCTCGGCTCGGCCCGGCCCCGCCGCCCGGGGCCCCGCTCTGCCCATTGGCTACGGCGGGGGGAGTGGCGGCGGCGGCAGGCCTGGGACGACCGGCTCGGCTCGGCTCGGCTCGGTCGCCATGCTGCTGGGCCCGCGGCGACTCCCGGGCCCGCGGCGGGTCCTGCGCTGCGCGGCTGCCGCCCCGCCCGCCCGCGCCTACCGCGGCGAGGCGGTGGCGGCGGTGGGCTCGCGCCCCGACGCGGGCTCCGCGCTTTACCAGGTAGGCCGGCCCGCGCGGGCCCGGCTCCCTCCCCGCGATGGGCCGCGGAGGGCAGGCTCTGGCGGGCGGGGGCCGCCTCCCCCTGCGGCGGCTGCTGCGGGCGGGCAGCGGTGCCGAGCCCCGGCGACCCGTGGGAGTCAGGGGCCCGGCCAGGCCGCGGCGGGGCCTTGCCCACCCCTGCCCGCCGGCGGCCGTGCTGGGAGCGGGCCCGGGCCGCGGGCAGCGCCGAGCCGCCGCTTCCACGCCTGCGTGGTGACAAACGTGCCGGTGGTTGCTGGCAGGCCCCGCCTGTGAGGCCCGGCCCGCTCGCGGTACGCCGGGAGCGTCCGCGGGAGAACAAAACCGGGACGGGGGCGTGGGCCCTGCGTGAAAGTACGGCAGCGGCCATTTAATAGCTGGTGTTGGGGTGGCCATTTAGGAACAGCGGTACGTGTAAACGTGGGCTTCTGTGCGTGGGCCCCGGGTCAGCCTGCACGCGGGCCGAGTTCTACGGCGCTGCTCCACCCTTTCATACTTCTGAAACGCCAAATTCATTTTACTGCATTCAGGCTGTGTGTAAAGGCACCCTATAAAAAGAACGTGGGTTTGTAACGTCGTCTGCCTCGTTAGGCATTTTTTTTCACACTTTCTTTTTTTTAACCAGAATGCCAACTCTTGCTGCATTTTCGGTGTTGAAGAGCTGATTGATACCGTACTAGTGAAGTGGCAACAGGGAGTTTGTAGGCAGTGGCAGGTGGTGTCAGATGATTTGAAAGTCGGAAATTTTCTTGTGTTTGGAAATCAGTTCCTGAGTTGAAGACAGGTGGGCTAGTTTTACAGAGTCATGGGCGTGCCTCCAGAAGATGGGATACCGGCAGAAAGAATCCTCTTTAGAGGAGGAGGGATAGGTGGAATTCTCGTTGTCTTTTTGAACAGAACAGTACTTGCATCTGGTGTAACTTGTTTTATTTTTAATGGGGCATTATTAATGTCATCATATGCAAGATAAAAATCATGTTTACGGTTACGTTGAGAAAAACAGTTTTGGGAGTGGATCCAAACTGGTAGGTGGGCATACATTTGTTTTCAAATTTGTTCCAAGTAGAGTATCAAACAGCAAGTGAAGCAACAGCATGTATTCTTATTGAAATAATTCTTTTGGTGCTGTGTTTGGTTTTGCAGAAACTAAGTGTTGGGACAGAAGTTAGGTGACAGAAAATTCTGTGAAATTCCAGTACGTAGTGTACACAAAGCTTGCGTATATGGAGTGTGTATATATATGTGTGTATATTTATATTTTGCATACCAAAAAACCCCAAAGAGTAATATTTTAATAAATGTGTTTACTCAGCTAAGCTCTTGCTAGATTTGCATTTGTGTATGTCTACCTTTCGATCTCAAAAGAAAAGCAAGGCTTGGTGAATTAGCTAATAGTGTTATTTGGTAGAAATAATTTATAGAGCATTGTAAATGCATGTAGTGCTTTACAGACATGAGGAGCTGAGGTCCCTGCTGTGAGGCACTTAACCATCTGAAATAAAAGTAGTACAGAGAATAACAGTGCAAACACAAGGAGGCATAACAATATGTGATGAAGGTCTCGCCTTCTTTAGCTAATGTTTGCCTTTCTGGCTGTGAATTCAGCTAGACAGGCTGGCCTTCGTAATGTAAACTGTCTTTCAAATCAGACAGGTAAAAATGTAATCCAAAAATGAGTGAGTCTAAATTCTGGAAAATAAAGGAAAATATGTGTAAAGATTCCAAGAATTAGCTCTTACAGCTGCTTTGCTTGTGTAGCAGTAATTCAGTTACTCGTGCAATAACTGTAGGATTAGTCTGTAGGTTTTGCCTCTTGATTTTGCTTTAAAGTTTGTAGAAGCCCTCATATTAACAGCACAATTTTATACAACTTAGTGGTGCAAGGGCCAGTTTCCAGCAAGAACTTGTGTCACTTCACTGGCCTTTTTGTCATTAGTTAATGAAGAGCCCATAAATACATGGTAGAACTAGTACGTTTGGTTCTGAGAGGAGCCTTTTCTGTGTGTATTCAAAACCTACAGTAAGATTTCAAGGCATGTTTACTTTTCCTTTGTAAAGTATAATGATGTGTTCTGCTTAAAGACATGAAAGGTAATGATAGAAACAAAGTGAATTTAAGCAACTCAGATATTTGAGTACAGTATTTTTTATAGATTATCTAAAAAGTCCTGTTACAATTTTTTATGTAGAGTAGCTAAAGTAGCTACAGTGAGTTGTTAATTCAGAATCTAATAAACAAGCCTATGATTGTGATTGCTGTGCCCCTTTTAATTTCCACTGCCATTTTTAGCTGCTTTTTTTTTCCTATGTTAAAGGTGAGTTTTTAAGCTCAGTACTGTGTGCAAAAGATGAGTGTATTTAGAGAAGACAGGCTGAGTGAATGAGGAGAAATGGGGAAAATATTTTATGTGAAATGCTGTGAAATGAGCCAGCTGGACAAGCTAAACACACATACAACAAAACGGGTGTTGTGACAACTGCAGATTTTTAAAAGTATGGCATCACAATGGCTGTTTTATAGATTTTTCACAGGGGAAGAAAGTTAACTTGTAAACAGAGTCTTTTGGAGAGGATTAAAAGCAGGTTTTGTTTTCTTTGGTGCTGCATGCAGGTGTGTGGCTGCAGTGACTGTGTGTGGCTGGAGTTACTGTCCATAGTCTCTCCTAGGAGTATCGGAGTCAAATTAAGACATGGCTTGTTTTGTTCTTGGTTTTGGGGAAGCTGTGATGGTGGTAAAACTGCCAGTAGGTCATTGCAGTGTGATTTCACAGGTTAGGAGGAAGAAAAACCGTTGTAGATGTAGGTGTTGGAGCTGTACTGTGAGTAGGGCAGGGAGAGCGAGGATTGAAGTATGAAAAGAAAGAGACTGGAAGGGCAATAATATGGTGGACATACTGATACAGCTTTACAAGGGAGGGAGGAGATGCAGAAGTCTGGTGACCCCATGTCCTCAGTAGTCTGGAGGCTGCAGACTGGCACCACACATCAGAGAGATTTCATTAACTGAGGTTGGTATCTTGAGATGTGTTAGGTGTTGACTAGCGATTGGGTGGTACAAAATTCATACAAGTGCAGGCTGTGAGCCATATGGCAGATGGCACTTCATTAGAACATGGGGAATCCTGCCCAAGAGCCAATAGAGGCACAAGAGTTGGACTCAGTGTTTCAGTATGCCACCTTGATCTTGCTGGACGACCTCTAAATGCTGACCTTATATATTAACTGTGTGTACAAGCTGATGAAATTGTTAAGACCTGTTTTAACCTGATAGGTTTTTACCTTTCAGTACAGTATTTTTAATCTATTTGTAGCAATTACAAAGGGGGAGAAATACGTTCTTTTGAAAGTCTTACCATGCAGCTAAAACAGTTTGAATGCGAGGTGCCTGTGTACATGTTTTTATTTTCTTTCTCCTTTACATCTTGGTGGCTTTCAGTGATTAAGACAGAGCTGAACAAACTTAACTGCAACACTTGTTGCTTCTAGGGGAAACCTTAATTGTGAGTGTTCAAGTCCAAATATAAAGAGTCACCAGATTGTTTTTTCTGTCAAAGTAGACTCTAACATCTTCTAAATGAGAATTAGACAAGGCAGTATGATTTTTTTTTTATGCAGCAGTTATTATGTTATTTTATTGCAGTTACAGTTTTCAAAGAGGTAACATTGCTCTTAATATGTCTGAAAAATAGATTAAGCTTGACTAAGACCTTTTAATTCTTAAGAAATGATAAAAAACTGCTGTAATGAGCACACAAGAGTTTTGGGGAATTCTGATAGAAATGGTGAGCTCAGTACTGGATCACTCGTATTCAGAACTAAGAGTCTTTGTTTTTCTAAGAGGGATATTGGCAAGAAGACCAGACTTCTTGTTTTTTAAAAGATTTCTTTTACCTGTAGGAGTTACAGGAATGTAAAAAGTGTTTAGCAAATTCTGTTTGGTCTAGGTCATTCATCTTTTGGTACAAGAGACATAGCAGCACTTAATTTGAATCCGCGTGATGTTTTTTACAAAATTAGATTTAAAAAGCAAACAAACCCGTAAAAAAATAAACAAAACCTGAAAAATAGCACTTAACTCTATAATGACTAATTTTATTTTTGTTTATTAAATTTGGAACTAGTCTTTTACAGTCCTAACGCACTCAGAGTTTTTGTGAAGCATGTTTATTAAATGCTTTGGGATGCTTGAGGAAAGCCAATACATAGGTAGAAATGTTATTACTTTAAAAACAATACAGAGCCAGTATTTAATAAGGTAAAATGAAATTTGGAAGAGAAATCAATTTTGTACTTTCTGTGTTTGTTTATTAAAAAATAATACTGTCGGTCTTGGTTAAACTTAAAATGCTGGGTTTTTCTTCACTAAGGAAAACTATGAACGAATGAAAGCGCTGGTAACCAAACTCCAAGAGCAAGCAGAAAAAATCAGATTAGGTAAGTATGATAGTCTAGATTTTAGAACACCTGTTTAATTTGGTACAAAAACCAGTTTTGTTCTTTGGATTTTTTTTCCCCTATAGCTATATGTTCATTAATCAGTTCACTCAGATACAACATATTTGCTGGATTATAGTAGTCATACTGAAATTTTAGCTCATCTGTTTAAATCTACATTTACTGTGTTCTGTCAGCTGAAGATCTTAAAAGGTTTACATCCAAGCTAACTTTGTTCAAAATTTAGGGTTTTTTTTTAAGTAACTCAGGCTAGCTAATAAAAACGTCCATACCGTTACCACTTCTTTGTTTACCACAGTCTCTAGTGTGTTAACATATTTTTTTGTTTGCCAGTTGAATATCAGAGCAATATCCTAATGCAAGCAATTCCCTAAATTACTGGAAGCAGACATAAATGAAAGCAAGGCTGATTTAGTCAAACAAAGGATTAATTTCATTGCCAGAGAGGCAAAAAGTAAGCAAGTAGATAGTGAGAACTGGATATTTAGAGTCAGTTAATTTTTAATCAATTAAGATCTTAGTAATAACGGACTGTATGTTTCTGCTGGCAATATTTTTTAACATAGATAGGATTATTAATAAAAGGCTTTTACTGATACATTTTCCACTTCACCTGCTTCCTTGCTTCATCCACTGCTGCCTGCTTGTATAACAAATTGGTTTGGCAAATGTGCTTCTGTTCAAGTTGCCTGTAAGTCTCTTCATGTGCAAATAGGATTTTTAAAGACTCTAGCTGTAGTTGTGCTGGCAAACAAAAGCAAGTCTGTAATACTATAAAAGATCGAAATCTGTGTTTCATCTTCTTGACTTGTGAGATTACCCGAATTAATTACAGTTGACTGTAATTAATGGGGATGATAAAATGAAAATGGTTTATAAATGCTTAACTGTGCTGCCAGAGGTTGAGCGTGCAGCTTTAATTCTCCCCTTCTTGTATCCATCATG
The DNA here is from genome assembly GCF_900496995.4 of Aquila chrysaetos chrysaetos. Lineage (NCBI taxonomy): Eukaryota > Metazoa > Chordata > Aves > Accipitriformes > Accipitridae > Aquila > Aquila chrysaetos. The sequence goes on along the minus strand of NC_044030.1, from coordinate 17,028,072 downwards.
ACAGTGTCTCTTCATATGCTGTTTCTTATATAATGCAGTTCCTTTTACAGCTTTGAAATGGAGCACAGTTAAGATTTTGTGCTTAGTGTTTTTTCTTGCTTGCTGTGAAACAAAGCTCCAGGATTTCCTGAGGAGATACTGAAACCCATGGACTACCTCTCTTTTACGCGTGTGGAGACTGTTCAACAATTCCCTACGTGGCTCATGAACTAATGATCATGACTGACTTCACTGCTGCACATTTTCCTGTTCTTGCCCATTACATGCTAACAGGACAAGAACATGGCCCTCATCTTTCCCCCATGTGAGGGAGCTCTACCAGGATGTTAATACACAGAGTGACATTGATTGAGATTGCTTTGCCTATCATTTAAGTAGATGAGAACAATTATGTACTTAGGTTGAATAGTTTGGAAGGAGAAGTACAACATCTTTTTCTTTGTAAGAGCTGTCTTTCAGAGGGTGAGCTCTTGGCTTGAGGTCTTTGTAGTGAATGCTTCATTCTTTATCTGTTACTTCAGTGGGTAGGGCTTTTGTGAACCCATATCCCATTCTGCTGGGTAATCCCCAGTTGTGCAACAGGAAGATGGTCCCTGCCCCAAAGAATTTACAGGCTGTGATAAATTACAACAGATGGATTTCTGATAGCAAGCACAAGAATCAACTGAGATACTTCTAGTCTCCGTGACTGGCAGCAATCATAGCATATCAGCAGTAACAGTGAAGTTTTTATAGACATTACTGTAAAGGAGACATTAAAAAAGGGATTTCAAACAAAATGCTTCCAAGTTTGTTTCATTGTCAGGGACACTGCTTCTCAGTCCACAGAATGGAGGCTAGTATAGGGTAGAGCGAACATCTTGATCTTGGAAAAGAAATGTTCAATAAAATGGCTACAGGGCCTAGAAGGCAAGCATTTATGATTAGTGTATGAAGAGGGGGAGTGCACAGAGATGACAGAAGTCACAGGATGGAAGATTATTTTTGCAGCATCACTCTGGGTGTAAATGAGAAAGGCAAGATGAAGGTCAGAGAAAATGTTATAATTGCCATGATATGGGATGTTGAGAACTTGGATGAGAGTATTAACTCTGTGGGTGGATGTGAGAGGTTGTATCTTAAGAGACTTGTACAGAAAGAATTTACAAGATGTACACTTAGGATGGATATACAGACCTAATGAACAGGCTGAATCAGAAATAAATTGTGGGCTTTCTGGCATGCCTAACAGGTAGGAAATGATGTGCATAGTGATCAAGGAAGGAGGTGAGAGAAAGGGCTTGAAAGGTAGGCTTACAAGGTCTGTCTCAGTGATGCTTAGATGACAAAGAAATCTTGAAGTCTCAGGAGGAATGTTAGCAAAATAGTACCTTCTTTATTTTAGATGGGGGAAACAATTTTAGAGTGATGAGGTGGATCAGTGATCTGTCTACATAGAGAGACAATGATTGTATAAGCTGTTGTTACAAAGAGGCTGAGGTGTATCAACAAATCTTAAGTATTGAATGACACAAAGCTCTAGAGAGCAAAAGATATGATTTAGGATGACCTCAAGTAAACGGTTGAAATGAAGCAAAGATAAACTTGATATTAAATGCTGTGTGTCTGAACTCTGTTTTGGAGTGATCTAAGGAAATGAATCCAGATTGTCTTGGGTCTTCAAGATTGGACTCAGCATAGCTATTTTGAACAAATTTTGGGGTATAGTATTTTTTATAGTTCTTACTGCTGTGCTTTTGTCTGTGTGTTTGTGTTTTCAGCCCTTCTGTTCATTGCCAAGCAGTGGGAGAAAGTTCCAGACAGCTATGTTTATTAAAATCTTTACCTCAAGACTAACTATAAAAAATGAGGGGGGAATGGAATAGATTCTGAAAAGCAAGCATTTTTATCAATACCTTAAATCTGTTTGAAGTGGAAACCATTATTTATTAAATTCATTATTAAGGTACATACTTCAAAAACTGGAAGCTCATCAGTGCTTCCATTCTAAGTTTTAATATAAGTGGTGATTTGTCTATCTGTGTCCATAGTAAATCTAACAATTTACTATTCTATCACAGGAGGTGGAGAAAAAGCTCGTAAGCTTCACACATCAAGAGGAAAGCTGTTACCTAGAGAGAGAATTGACAGGCTTATTGATCCCGGGTAGGTACTTCCTTTTCTAAAAACACTTCAGGTTCTCTTTTGTGGGTAAGTACTGCAACAGGCTTGTTTTCTCTTTAGTTTCCATAAACACTGGCAAATAACACAGTTGGAGTTTTACAGAAGTGTTTGTTGAAATACTTATCTGTTTTTTGAAGCAAAAATCTCTTTGTTAAATATGTAACCTTTTAAGTGAGCTTCAATGGCAAATATGGCCAATTCCTTTTTAAAATTGCGTTATATTAATTGTCATTATTCAGGTCTCCGTTCTTGGAGTTCTCCCAGTTTGCAGGTTACCAGTTGTATGGTAATGAAGAGGTACCGGCAGGAGGCATTATCACAGGCATTGGGCGAGTATCTGGGTGAGAGATACCAGTGATCTACATTATTGATGATATGAAAAGGAAGAAGGTATAATTTTGTTCAGTTTCCAGTATTAAGCTATTAGCATTTTTAGTGTTTTGTTTCTAACACCCAAAAAATCAACAAAGTTGGTATCTTAATTTGTTCAGTCTTAGCTAAAAGGAAGTCATTCTATATATTATTTTTCTTTAGTTAGCATATCCCATATTAAAGCAGAACACACATGGAATTTCTGGTGGCCGATGAAGGAAGGAGATTAGTGTGTCAGTAAGGCAATTTTCCAAAAATAGCGCGGTATTCTAGGCTAAGAATTAGTTTTGCTCACTAACAGTACCTCCAAGACTACTGTTGAAATCAAATACGATGCTATACAGCAATATTTTAGGGAGTTAAGGGACTGTGAAATAGGACATCATAGTGCTGAGACTGCTGTTAAAATGTGCATTTGAGGGAATGCAGATGAGGAGGGCTCTTCTTGAGCATCAGGGCTTCAAGAGTCCTTGGTGTGTTGCAGTTCTTAATAAACATACTCAATAGAAATGTTTTTCTCTCTCATAAACTTGTTTTATTTTTAGGGTGGAATGCTTGATTGTTGCTAATGATGCAACTGTCAAAGGTGGTACCTATTATCCCATCACTGTTAAGAAACATTTACGTGCTCAAGAAATTGCAATGCAAAACCATCTCCCTTGCCTATATTTGGGTAAGTCTCATTACAGAAATAACAAATGTCCTTTGTTAAGGGCAGCTCAGGATCTCTAGGTAAGACACTAAATAAATGTTGTTGAGACTGATGTGTCCTCAGATTTGACTAACCAGGTATGTATTTTAGACATGCATATTCAAATGTATTTTCATCAATACTGTGTTACCTCTACAGATTGGTGGCAAGTCTTAACCGGACGGTACCCATAGCTTTTCAGCACTATCTTCTGCACTGCTGTAGGGCTCGGTTCATAAGATACAGATACGACTGTGCCATTGTATCACTTCTTTCTTACTCCTTTCCCTTCTGCCATGCTTGAGCAGTCCATCCTATAGTCTCATCCAGTCTTGATTCAAATTACAGTTAAAAAAAAAAGTTACTTTGCCTTTTGGTGGAGCATGTAGCTGTATGAAAGAGCATACCAAAAAAGGAGAAAAGTCTCAGTGCCAAAAGTGTCACTAATAGTTTGGATCAACAGATTTTTACAATTTAGGATGAATTTTACTGAAGCAGAAATGTCATTGTATTTTATTTTGCATTTTGAGTTTAGTGTATTAAATTAGTATTTAGCCAAACCTTTACGTAAGTATACTTATGTATACTTTTATTAAAGATTAAGATCAGAGTGCCAAATGTCTTTAGTTTATTACAGGTAGTATTTTCTTAGCCTGGTTTTGTACAAATACAAGAGCTCTTTGCCAATCTCTGTCTTTCAGCCTCAATTCCCAATCTAATAACTTTTAAACCCATTAGCCAATTTCAGCCAAATTTGTCAGATTTAAGGCAGTGTGCATTCCCGTGGATTTTGTGTAAGTCAGTGTCAGAGGAGAAAGACTCTTACACTGTCTCCATTTAAAAGCCAGGGTGGGTTAGTCCTTTTCTGTTTTGCTCAGATTAGCAGCTTACGTAGCAGCTGAGAGGCATTAACTGGTTTGCTAGTCGCGACGCTTGTACTAGTTAAATAGTCAGCATAAATGTAGGTCCTGGCCAGCATAAGCGTTTGTAATTTCTTGCCCTGCTAACAGGCCAAAGATGCAAAGAATACCGAGAGAAGGATTAGGAGAAATGTGAGCTTGAAAGTATTGCTGGGGTGGATAGAGGGACAGCGTGGGTGGGGACTTTGTGGGATTGTCATACTGTAATGGAAAGAGTCTTGGAGACAAAGGGAGGGCCAAATTTTATCTTAGTCTTAGAAAATAGAAGAAACTTAGCTTTTCTGCTTGCGAAACAACTGTATGAATTTTTTAGTCTGAATTATCAGCAAATTTTATCTGTTCAGAAAACTTTTATTTTTTTAGTGAGTTATCAGTGAGCAATTGTGTGTGATTCTACTGTGATAAGATGTTATGGAATGAGGAATGTGGGACGTAGATATGCCTTGAAACAAAAGTTTAATTATTTTGTTCCACCTTTGAGGAGTATAGTCCCTGTATATATACTGCTGATCACTCAAACCTGGTGAGTTAGTTTACCTTTGCAATTTCTGTACCTGGGCTTGTTTCAGTTCATTTCAGTTGTGCAGTCAAGAGGGAGTGCTTTGTAGTCAGTCAGCACTTTGCTGACCATGTACTTTTTATGCCATTTTAACTGCCTTTGCCCTCAGTGGTAGCCGGCTAGGTGTTAATTCTGATGTGGACACCTGGTGCCATTTGTCACCGAGTCAGTAACTGCTGTGGGTGTTTTCTTCTGTGTTTGGGGATGGCCCACTTCACAACACTGGTGTGTTGACCAGGTTGGAGTTTGTCTAGTTACCGGAGTCGGTGCTGGTTTGGGAGAGTGGTTCTGCAAGTGCAGTGGAGGGAATCAAAACCCTGCTTCACTGTAAAGCTGAATGTAGGGCATTACTGCTGCAGTCACATGAGAATGTGCATGTGGACTGTTGCTCATATTAATTACCAGGAGCCAGAGTTCTTGGAGATGCTTGGCCTTCTTGTGCATTTCATTCTAGTCTTCTATTCTTCTTTGGAGTCTTATGACATGATGTATTTTCATTATTTGGGAGTGGAGAGGTAGCTGCAGTTAGAGACCTCTAAGTTGAAGGGCCACATCAAGAGGCAAGGACACATAGTAAATGAAGGTTCCTAAAGATAGTATAAGGTCTTTGGTGTGTCTGTATAATCAAGGTATGAAGGTACACATGCTATACCTCTTGAACTCAGTGGTGGTTAGTCTCGCCCTTTTCTGGAACTTGTGACAGAATTGCAATAGAATAATGGAGTTAAAATTGTACATTGAAAGTGTTCTTAGTTTAAATGTTTTGCTGTAAGATGAGTTTATAGGGAGGTACGATTGCATCTCTAAGCACGTCTGAATTTATTTTCCATTACAATGATTGGGACAGATGTTATTGCGGGGGGTTGTTAACTATTTGTCTTTTTTTTTTTTTTTCCAGGAAGGATGTCCTAAGATACCTAGAGTCATAGAAATACATATAGTGTTAGTGATTGTAATTGCTGTATATTTTAAGTAATGTGCAGATACTTTGCCAACAACTTAAGTATGTAACACTGTTCAAAGACATGTTAATATATTTTCATTCACTCTGTAGTTGATTCAGGAGGAGCAAATTTACCTCGGCAAGCAGAAGTATTTCCAGATCGAGATCATTTTGGCCGTATTTTCTATAATCAAGCAGTCATGTCCTCACAAGGAATTCCACAGGTAATTTGCTTTTACTTAAGAATGAAATGTACTAATTAGTTTTTATGCTTGCTGCCTTTTTCTGGTTTCAAGGCTTATACCCATGCTTTGTTTTTGACAGCGCTGTGTTGTGCTGACCTGGTGGCCCAGTCTGGGGATTGGAGGCACTGTAAACACAGTAACTGTCCACATAAAGTCATTATAGTTTTGAAGAAGCTGTCTTCTTTCTTGACCTTAGTGTTAATGATATGACCTATCTGCTCCTGTCTTGGAGTAGGAGAAAAAGGGACTTGACAACATGGTACGTAGGGCCACGTGAGGAAGCACTAGGAAATCTTTTGGAACAGTTGATTATTCTGCATCAACGCTGTAAAGGTGAGGACAGTTTTCATGATGGCTAGTAAATGAGACATACTTTCTACTAACAGGGGTATGCGTATATTTTTATATCCATTTTATAGACTGAGGTGCTGTATGATAAAACTGCCCTAACAATGAGATTATTTTCTAATGTATTAATGACGCATAGAATTACCATTAGTCACAGTTCCTGGATTTAGAAGTGGTTTTGTGTCATGTGTGTTGCAGGAGTGCATTGCAGTCAGTTTTTTGATGCACGTGGCGTGTTAGGGGGAGGTGCACTTCTGGATCTATTACTCACGGAGAATGTAGAACTGCTTGAGGATGTGATTGCTGATGGCAGCCTTGGCTGCAGTGAAAGTGGAGGGCAGAGTATAAGGTCGCAATGGAGGTGAGGGGGGCAGGTAGCAGGATAAAGACCCTGCACTTCAGGAGAGCAGTCTTGGGCTTGTTAAGGGAATTGTCAGTAGGTACCTTTGAGAGGCTGCCAGGGAGGGCAGAGGAGTCCACGGTCTTTGAAGATAACCTCCAAATAAAGGAACGCTCCAGGAAAGCAGATGACCAGGTTGTTCCTACAGAGTTGCTGTCTAGTCAGTCAACTCCCAGCCTCTTCATATGGTTGTGTAGCCCTCTTGTATACCTCCCTTTTATACCCCTTGGCAGGCCAAAGAATTCAAGCTTAGCTGTTCTTCCTACAGAAAGCATTCCATCCCTTTGATGGTCCTAGTTTATGTTCTGTAAACCTTTTCCCAGGTCTTGTTATATCTTCTTCAAGATTGTGCTGGTTTTGGCTGGAGTAGACTTAATTTTCTTCATCGTAGCTAGTATGGGGCTACGTTTTGGCTTTGTGTTTAAAACAGTGTTGATAATACAGGGATGTTTTCGTTACTACTGAGTAGTGCTAACACACAGTTGAGGCCTTTTCTGCTTCTCACCCCAGCCCACCAGCGAGTAGGCTGCGGGGGCACAAGAAGTTGGGAGGGGACACAGCCGGGACAGCTGACCCCAACTGACCACAGGGATATTCCACACCATATGATGTCATGCTCAGCATATTAAGCTGGGGGAGGAAGAAAGAAGGGGGGGACGTTTGGAGTGATGGCATTTGTCTTCCCAAGTAACAGTTACATGTGATGGAGCCCTGCCTTCCCGGGGATGGCTGAACCCCTGCCTGCTGATGCGAAGTGGTGAATGAATTCCTTGGTTTGCTTTGCTTGCGTGCGTGCATGGCTTTTGCTTTACCTATTAAACTGTCTTTATCTCAACCCATGAGTTTTTTCACTTTTACTCTTTGAATTCTCTCCCCCATCCCACCAGAGGGGAGTGAGCGAGTGGCTGTGTGGTGTTTAGTTGCTGGCTGGGGTTAAACCACAACAGAGATGAAGGAGCCAGACTGCACGACTCAATATGTCAAATAATGGTGGAGCATAATGATATACACTATTCTCTTTTCTATTCCTTTGCCAGTTGTTCTAACGTCTTTGATTATTCTGACTGCTGAGCAGTGAGGTGGTGTTTTTGCTGAATTATCTTAATTTCAAGAGCCTGTTCCTAGGTGTAGTTGTCAGTTCAATGCCTATCACTTTATATTGGCTGGATGAAAGAAGGTGAAGGAAATTTTCAGGTTATTCCACCCGAGAAGAAAAATTGTTTTAGAACATCAGGCTTAGAAATAGGTGTTGGATCCTCAAGCAGAGTAAATGTTTAGCTAACTTGCTGTTTCATCTGAGTACTGTCATGGAAGTATTTCACTAACTTACTGTTTTGACATACTTTACTGTTGAACTCAATCTTAATGTAAAGTGGAAATAAGACTTTATCTTCTTCATTTTTACCAACCTCTGTCATTGAGAGGCATGGTTGGGCTGGAACCATTTTTATTTATTCTCTGTGAGAAGCTGTGCTTGTTTGAATCTCCTAGCCCAGAAGGAGGAAATAGAAGCTAATACTTCTGTTCAACGTGAAGCAGATGCACTGGTCAAGGATACAGTATTCTATCTGACTCCTCCTTACATGGCAGACATTGGCTTTGCATGATTTTTGAGGAAACTGCATTTGTTACCTTGCTGCCTTTTTGGCACATTTTGGAAGCAAATCAGACTTCAATTCTTGAACCATCTTTTTGTCTACCAAAGAATCCTGAAATCCATTGCCTCCAGAGAAATCCAAGGTTGAAGAATACAACAATACACTAAATCTCTTTAGAAAGTCTGACATAATTTAACTTCTGCAGTCCTCTTCTTTCCAACCATAAAAGTGGAGCAATTGTAGTGATTAGCTAGGTATCCAGAGGAAAAGCACTGTTTAGTTAAAAATATTTAGGAAAAAAGACAGTTTACAAGCTAACCATCCTGCAGAGTCACTGAAAGGTCTAGGTTGTACTTTAGATTTATACGTGTGAGTAAAATTGGTCCCAGTGTTTTTGTGGAACAGCAAGTGTCAAAGGAAATGGTCACAGGGCTGTTTTGCAGAATTATCTTTTTAGGAGAAGTTTTGGTAAACCTTATTTTTGCTAGAGACTCCAATCGTGTGGTATGGGAGTAGTGATTTTTTAATGCTATGTCGAAGATGAATATGTAAACCCAGTTTGCAAGGCTGGAATTACTGATGTTAGGCAGGACCTTTCTAGATATGCCTGGCCCTAAAGTCATGCTGGTGTTTTCCTAAATATCTTGAAACAACATTAATGTATTTGTAAAGTTCCTTATAAAGTTGAATTTGTTTTTATTTTGATTACCACACAATGTTGCATTAAGACTAGCATTGTACTTCTATATCATAAAAACTAAATGTAGGAAAGATTTGCCTTTTAATAAAACACATTTCTGTTTGTTATGACACTGATGAAAGCTTAGTTTTCTTGGTATGACACTGATGAAAGTTTACCTTTCTTAAAATATTTATAGAAGACTGGGAAAAATGTTAATACTGAAGTGCTTCCTTCATTTAAAGGATGTAATACGTGCGTATTTTGTTTGGGAGATGTTTCTATCCTTTGTTTCATTTTGAAAAGTCACTATTAACATTTGTAAATCTGCTATTGATTCTGTGCTAACAGACTGATAACTAGAATTGTTACTGAAAAAGACAGTCAAAGAAACTCTCTGAGACTCGATTTTGGAGTTTTAGAAAGCAGGCATTCTTTATTACAGCATTGGGTGCACGGGGGATCACTCCAGCTATCATGCACACCATTACCTACAGCAAACAAATTTTTTATTATTCTAGTCATATGCATATTCATATTATCATTTACATAGTGTCCACCCTTTGGGCATGCGCGGTATGGGTCATCTCTTTTTCCTGGTTAGCTGGCCTTGGCAGGTTTTAGTTACAAAAACTCAGCAAGACCTAAGGCTTCTTGTCTATTGGTGCCTTGGTACACACCATTGACAAAGCTCAAGGTTTTCTTATCTTATTCGTACATCCCAAAGTTTCGAAGTTGTTCAAGCAAGCAAAAGTTCATCACTACAGCGATACAGTTAAGTTTTCCTTCTCATGCTTTTGTTCAAGGCATGAGAATCATCTTCCATGTTTGAGAGGATGTTTCATTAGGAAATGGTGTTAGGAAATTATGCTCCCTCTGATTTCCGTTCTGGTTATTCTTCTGACATGGGAGTCTGGATGTTGTTAGTTTTCTACCTGCTATTCTTTGTTGTGGCCTTCCTGAAGGTCTGTTTCTTCAGTTCATCAGCCCTTCTCAATTTTGCCCTTAAAGTGCTTCCTTTTTTCTCCTTTTTCCAGTTGCTTATGCTGCTTTTAATTTCCCCCTCCACTTTTACCTGTGACTAATTTATTATACTCCTACTGCAGCTTTAAATTGCATTGATGTCTGTATGGCTCTGAATCAGAAAGCTGTCATTGTTTTCTCATTAGCCATTTCCTAAGCACTGTCACACTCACATGCTGCATGGATACAGTGGGGAGCTGATCAGTGGGTATGAAATACTGCATGTGCATTCAGAACTGTTGATTTTTACTGTGCTCTTAAGTAATTTCCTATGCAGTAATTCAAAGAATGAAGTCAGGAAGTAGTACATTAGTCAGGAATTTGGGGTTGTGCTATTTGACAAGTAGATTTTGGTTTTTTTCCAATATATACATATTCCAGTTTATGTATTGGAAAAAGTAACACCTGAGGAGTTAAAGTTTAAATGCACGCACATTTTTCACCATGAGCCAGGTAAAATTAAGAGTGGGAAAAAAACACAAATCCTGGGGGAAAAAATCAAATGAACTTTTTCCCCAGGTTTCTTCCATTTCTAGAGGCTTGTGTTATCTTTGTATTTACATGGAGGTATTTATTAAATGCACAACAGAAATACTGCAGATTAATCATGTGACTCTGAATACAGTTTAAGATACTGAAAACCGTTTGCTGAAAAATCTGTTTGATTTGATGATAGCAGGTTGACATAGTTCATCTACTCCTGCTTTAGGTACAGGTAGTGTGATTTGGAAGTTTTATTTCTGTGTGCTGTTTTCTTTTAAGAACAAACATTAAATTATTATTTAACACAGAACACTACTTGATGTTGCTTTAGAAATATTTCCAAACAAAGTTAACACAAAATAACATTATTTTGTGTTTTGGGGGGGGTTGCAGTTCTGGTTGTGAAAGCGAGCGTTAGATTAGACAATTATGTTCTTACTGTCCGCCTTTTCCATATAACTATTCCATTTCTTCTGCTTCACAAGCTGTTTTGAAAGGGTCTTTGGAGGAGCTCCCCTGAAGGACAAGTTAAGTGTGAGAAACTTCACTTTCACGATCATATGCTGCTACAGTATTCACGGTGTCTGAGGTCAAGTCAGTTTTGTAAAAGTGTCACAAAAATATTACTGGTAGGAAATGTTCATTGGATAGATGTTCATCTCAAAATTAGGCATAAGGATGAAGCAGAGATTATTCGTGCTAAAGCCTGTAACAAGATACTCAACATGCCTTGAAGGGACAGAGTTAATTAGTTGATCCATTGAAGAATTGAAATTACGTACTAGCAGATGTGAGGAGTTTTCTTCAAAGGATGTTAATGTTGGTGAAATTAAGCCAATAAGCAACAACCGAAGCTCTGACTTAAGTGTAAATACCAGGAGCAACCTATAGGTTTCAACCTTTTACCATTCACCAATAAAAAGAAATTTCATGGTAGAACGTGCACCTCTTCGAATATTTCACATACATAGCTCATGGTACTTCATATGTGGATTTTCCTGCAAGGTGGGCTGAAGATCATAGTTTAAGAGTCTACTGAAAACTAGAGAGATTCCCTATCTTTTTGAAGAAAAGCTAAAACATAAATAAAAAGGTTGCTTTGTCAGGCAAAAATAATCTTGCAGTGCTGTCGCAGAACCTGTATTAAAATCAGTACAATATATAATAGTAGCATGTGCATTTGCTATTTTTAAGAGTTGGACAATTCATTAACTTGTGGTTTTTGTCTTCCCAATAGATAGCAGTAGTAATGGGATCCTGCACGGCAGGAGGAGCATATGTACCTGCCATGGCTGATGAAAGTATTATTGTTGGCAAACAGGGAACAATATTCCTGGGAGGGCCACCGCTGGTAAGGATACAGAATTTTCTAGTTAACATAGCCCCCCAAATATTTGTGCTACTGACAATTGTACAGCTTAAACTATTGAGACCTTTCTTGGTGAGATATTTCCAGATATTACATCGATTAGTTTGCAATTTTTAAGTATATCTGAATGTTTCTATCTTAAATTAAATCTTTTCTATCTGTTAAAGGTGTATCTATAAATCAAACTTTGTTAAGGTGTTTTTATAGTATTGCTTTTGCCTTGCACATTTTAAATTATGAAAATGCTTTCTGTATTCAATTATGCAGTGTCTATGTTTGACTTTAAATAAAAAAATTTAAAAGCTTGTATATTATATCTCAGAGTCAAGATAGAGAACTTAAGAGCAGGACTGAACTATATTTTGTGCCAGTTTACAGACAAAGGACTTATGACAGAGCTTGTCATCATTTTATAACTTTCTTAGTAAGGAAATTGTTTCTAAGGAAACTGAAGAACTCCTGTGAATTAAAACTTGCTTTGTTGTAGAGCTCATGTGACTGCAAAATATTCCAGCATAAGACAGCTTTAAAATTGTAGCTTGGCTCCAACAGGAAAGGGAGTGCCTGAGTGGGGTTTATTTTTTTAAAAACAGCTGTACCAGTGTATGTTCTAGCATAGGCTCAGTTTTATACCAATACAAATAATGATCTTTGCTGACAAAGATTATTTTACTTAACACAAGCTTTACGAGAAGAAAGAAATTTCCAGTAGCAGATGTTACGTTAGTGCTAGAGGTAACAGGTGGGGGAGCACCCAGCACAACTATTCTGGTCTCAATGAAGTCTGACTGGATAAACTTGCTTTGTTGAAATAGTCAAATATTTGTCTCATTGAACAAACTGGTCTGAGGCAGCATGTTGGCTCTATTTTGGATATAGTTTTTTGGGAACTTTGAGGTGTGCTTCCTGGGACAAAGCCAAGTGCAAATCAAATGTCTCTCAAAAGTCCTTCCAACTTGAGCAGGCCTAAATGGAGGAATGTTTGTAACAGTATTGTTGATGAAGATACTGCTCCACTAAATTGCTGTAGTAACGGAGGAGGGGGAGTTTTGCCGGAAGTCACTTCTTTCCACCACTTAAGATACTGAGAAAATGTAGCAGGTCCCCTAAACTACAGGAAGACAACCACTGACAGATTTTTTTGGTTAACCATTTCCTAAGGCATGATTGCGTTAATTTCCTTAAAAGCATGAAGAACTTACCTGTGATGTCATTTAGTGTTCACTTGCATAGCACTGCTCTCATTTCCGCAGTATGATTTTGCATTTCATTCTTTTCCTTTGCTTTAGGGTGTTTTTTTGTCACTGTGTCATCTTGATGCTAAAAGTGGATTTAGCATTTTATACCCCTTTTTTTCTTCCAAAGGTCAATGTATAGATGGATTTTAAATTCTTGAGCATCTTAAAAAAAAAAAAAAAAAAATTCCTATAATTTATGCAGACATACTTTTCTATGGCTGGTAAATGCTAATTACTGTTCCAGAACATCTTAAATAAATTCAGAATGGAACTGGCATATCGAAACCAGTGGGAGGGGACCACACACCTATTAAGTACAAGGATATTTTGTTGTCTGCCATAATAAAATAACACATTTAGCTTGAATTATTTTATTATTTCAGTGGATGCTTTCCAAGTTGACAAGAAGAATAAAGTAATCAGCAAAAGCAGATGAAGTCTTTAATAGCAACTATGTCATTTAACGTTAATTTATGTACTGCTCATTAGAATTTAGAAATCTAGAATTGCTTTGTTGGAATTTCTTTGGCAGTAATTGTTTCAAATGCCATACCTAGGTCTCAGTTCCTTTTTACCTTTATTAGTCTCTATCAGCTTGTTGTTTATAGGTAAACAAAGACAAATCTTCCCTCAAAATTAAGCAATTTTCTGTAAATTTATCACTGTAATTTATATATTAGGAGTTTCTTGGTGAAAAGTAGCATAAATGTGAATGAAGATATTAGTTGAGTGAGTAACATTGGGTGATTCGTACATCTTTTTATTGAGATAAGGAAATTAGGACGATGAAAGACATTAACTTTTATGTCAGACTCTTACTAGCTTGGTTGTTGTGTTACAAATAGCTGCTGTGGTTGCAGGAACACCTGCGCTGTCTTAAGCACAAACCCTGTCTAGGTCCAGCACAGTTCTTTAGCTTAGAGCCAGGGGCATAGAAGGTGGCAGTACTGCCTCTGGGGCTTGCTCAGGTTCAGAGTAATTTGTTGCAGAAGTTCAGCTAGTAAATCTGAAAGACCTGAGCAAACTCAGCTCTTCTGACATGGCATTTCCACTGGCGAGAGTGCTGGGGAGTCCTGTGCACCTTGAGTGATTCTGCTTGGAGCTATGTTTTAGCTGGAGAGGTTCATCAGACCCTGGGAGACCTGTTGGGTGCACAGAGTAATGTGTCCTGGAGAGCTTACTCAAAGCCAGTTTCTTTCAAGCTCCAGCATTAAGCAGGTACAAAATAAGACAGCTAATACCCAGTACTACCCAGGAAGCTGGCTAGGAAGCTGAAAAAGAGGGAGCCAGGCTCTTGCTCTAAGAGGATGGTAATCATTTAATTTTGCAAGGGAATTTAGGTCATACGTGTGTATCACTGAGATGTAGTACAGGAGACTTTTGCCAGGATAGGCAGCTGAGAAAGAGTGGCCTGAGTCAGGTCTCAAAGGGAAGACTTGGCTAGGCAAGTCAGTGACTGCAAGGATGTTGTGAAGTTAGAAAGGACAAAAACTTTTCACCATTTCCAGAGGAGGATTTCACAACTCCTCCAATTTAATTTGTTCCTTAGCAACCTGCAGATGTAATGATCCTTATCTTTGTGCACATAGATCAAACTTTAATATCACTACCTGTCAGCTTTGCTGTTTGGTAGACCTTTTCGTATTCTCACTGAAAATATTTTGCTTGCCTTTCTCTAAGCATCAAAATTACTTCAGACTCCCATAGAAACTTCCGTTCCATGTTGTAGCAGGTATTGTAGCCATTATTGTGTATGCTCTGTTCCCCCAAAGTCTTTCCTATATGAAGAAAATTGGATTGGATTTTATCACTTGCCTGCCTAAAATAAAATATCCTAAGGAAGTGAAAGAAAACCCCTGATGTTAGTTATAATTAGTCTTGGGACGTGTATGCCAAAAAAAGTGAATTGCAGGTACAGTCCACAGTCTAAAGTGCAAGTTTCCTTGGCCTTCTTTTTAGAAAGGTGATGGGTAATGACTTCATGAACAGATAGATCTCGGTAGTCTGTGCTCAGCAGTGAAGGAAAGTCTGGTAAAAAGCAGTAAGTTTGTCACATTCATGTATATTTATGTGCTGGGGACTCTTCTACACGTCAGCCTGATCTGTTGTGGGAAATGTACATGTTATCTAAAGTTTGGGTTGATTTCTCCTGATTGCTAGCTGAAGTAGCTTGAAACGGGATTTATTTAAAAATCCCCACATATCTTGTCAAGGCTCTATTTGCAGTCTGTTAGAATTTAATGATCTTGAAGATAGTCAGTACTATTTAAACTACAGTTTGTAGAATGCTCTTGCACTGCAGTACCTGGGAAGGTGATGGAGCAAATAATCCTGGAAGCTATTTCCAAAAACACTATGGACAAGAAGGTGACTACAAGTAGTGAGCATGGATTTAAAATGGGGAAATCAGGCCTGACCAAACTGATAGTCCCCTATGCTGAGATGACTGGCTCTGTGGAAGTAGAGAGAGCAGTGGATGTTATTTATGTTGGCTTTGACAAGGTTTTTGATACTGTCTTCCGTAACATCCTCAACAAACTGATGAAGTACAGACTGGGTAAATGGGCAGTGAGATGGTCTGAGAACTGGCTGAACTGCTGCACTAAAGCTGGAGGTCCATCACTGGTGGCATACCTCAGAGGTCAGTACTGGGACCAATACTTTTTAACATCTTCATTAATGACCTGGACAATGGTGCAAAGTTTACCATCAGCAAATTCGCAGATGATAAAAACATGTGAGGAGTGGTTAATAGAGCAGATGATTGTGCTGCCTTTCAGAGGTACCTCAACAGGCTGGAGAAGGGGGCTGAACAGAACCTTTTGAAGTTAAACACAGCAGGCAAATGCTCCTTGGAAGGAGTAATCCTGAACGCCAGAACAGGCTGCGACACCAACCAGTTGGGAAGATGCTTGGCAGAAAAAGGCACTGTAGGTCCTGGTGGACACCAAGTTGAACATAAGCCAGCAATGTGCCCTTGCAGCCAAGGCAGCCAGCAACATCCTGGTGTGTTTCCAGCAAGTCAAGGGTGGTGATCCTTCCCATCTACTCAGCCCTCATAAGACACATTTGGGGTGCTAGGTCCAGCTCTGGGCTCTCCAGACCAAAAAAGACATGAACATACTGGAGTGAGTCAGTGAAGGTCCGTGGAGATGATGAAGGGACTGGAGCATCTGTGATACTAAGCTGAGAGAGCTGGGACTTCTCAGCCTGGTGAAGAGATGGCTCAGGGGGAATCTATCCATGCGTATGAATACCTTGCAGGGGGAAGTAAAGGTAGTAGAGCCAGGCTTCTCACTGGTGCCCAGTGACAGGTCAAGAGGCTACAGGGCACAAACTGAAATACAGGAAATTCTATTTAGATGCAAGAAAACACTTTCTTACTGCAAAGGTGGTCATGCTGAACCAAGTTGTCTGGAGAGGCTGTGGAGTCTTTCCATCCTTGGAGATACTAAAAACTTGACTGTACATGATCATGAGCAACCTCCTCTGGTTAACCCTGTTTTGAGCAGGGGAGTTAAACTAGACAGTCTCCCAGGGTGGCTGACAGACTCCACAACTCCGATTCTGTGATTTGGAGAAGGAAGACTTCATCTCTGCTGAAGAGGCAAAAAGGCCATTTTTGTAAAGTTTATTAAAATGACTGTCTAGATTTCTGCACTAAGGGAAGTCAGTGGTCTGTTCAGATTTGTTCAAAGTTCTGCAGTAGTCACAGAATCACAATATGTTACAGCTCCATACTGTGTCAGATGTGTAAAGAGACATGTATAGAATTATTTCACAGAATCGTGGAATAGAGTCATAGAATCATTTAGGTTGGAATAGACCTTTGAGATCATTGAGTCCAGCTGTAAACCTAACACTGCCAAGTCCACCACAAAACCATGTCCTTAAGTGCCACATCTACATGGCTTTTAAATACCTCCAGGGGTGGTGACTCAACCACTTCCCTGGCCAGCCTGTTCCAGTGCTTGACAACCCTTTCAGTGAAGAAATTTTTCCTAATTTCTCTTAAAAGTATGTTCTTCTGTTGGTTGTTTAATGAAGACTCAATTATGTGTCTGACAGAAACTTTTCATTAATTACTATCAGAATACCACACCTTCATATTACATGGGTAGTCATTCAAATTTAAAAGCAAAAAGCCTACTAGTGAAGAAATATCTGTAGTTAATTTTACAGATCTGACAGTTTGGAAGTGTGTGTGTATGTGTGTGTGTATATATATATACACACACATGTTTAGTGTGCTTCAGTTTTAGGCACGAAACTTGGAAACTGAAATCTGTTTTGGAAGTGATGATAGTTTCATCTTCCCTTGTCTCTTACACTGCCTCTGTACTCTCTGTACATGATGAATAATGGTTTCACCAGCTTGCAAGCAATCCTTTTCAAAGCAGTTACAGTAGAGTGGAAATGCATCAAGGGCTTTTTTTACCATGCAGTAAATGATACTGCTTTGTTTTAAGGAGGAGTTCACTCACTCTCAAATTATCCTGTCAGGTCTAAGATTTGACAGATCCAGGATTTGGGTTGTGCATTGCAGGTATTTTTATGGAGACATACTTGATCCAAACAGTTTTATGCCATTAATAAGCTTTTTAAAAGAAAATTACTCTTACTAAATTGTGTGTTTAATGGAAGATTTAGAAAATAAAAACTGCTAATGATTGTTTTATGGTTAATATTTAAATAAGTTAGAATTCACAGAAGAGTTTGTGTAGAGAAAGCAAAGTCAAAGAATGCTAAGTTTCAACTGAGATATTGTTTGTTTGAAACAATGCAGGAAAGTATCATGTTTGAAATTGCTTGTTAGTGCTAAAAATTTTTTGTGAAAATGCATGTTCATAAATCTAAAGGGTGTGTAAGCATACTCACAGTAATAATGGACACAGCAATAAATACAACAGTAAGTGGGGAATCTTTCTCAATAAAAACTACATATTAACGCTAGAATAAGGATGCAAAATCAGAGAAATTAAGTAATTTTGACAAGATTCTGTGTTGTCACATTTTAAGTGCTCTGAGGAAATATTAATGAAGAAGCATTTTGTAAAGATCTTTTATTGCTATGACTAAGCCAGTATAAGTATTAATGCAAGACAAGCGTCAACTCTAAAGCTCATTTTCCTTTCCTTGTGGTAGGTTAAAGCAGCAACAGGTGAAGAGGTATCAGCAGAGGATCTTGGAGGGGCAGATCTTCACTGCAGGTTTAAAGAAATATTTTCCCAGAGTTCATTTCTTCCATCCTTTAGACTTTAACAGGGTGTATTTTATTTTATTTTATTTTAATCAATTTATATTTAGGTCTTCTTTAAACTATATTTAGATTTTAAAAATCAAGATTTTCTGTGTCCTTATCTGGTGGTGATGAATCATTTTGTTGTTAGAGTAGCATAGTTACCTTATGTTACTCTAGTTAGGATCTTGTTTCCTTCATTTACTACTTTAAAATACTATGTGTCTAATGTACTGCAGCATCATGCATAATATGGAGGACTTTTCTATACTGTTTAATACTGAGCGTTAATAGATTAATACACATTGACAAAGCTAATATATTTTGCAGATTGTGTCTTTCTTACTGTCAGTTCAAACTTACAACAAGAAGAAAATAGCCTGTGTTTTTTGTAAGAGAATGCTTGTTACAAAACAATTCTATGCACTTTCAAGTTCTAACATGAAAAGAACAGTAAACAAAGGTACTACTGTACAGTAAGTTAAGTATTACTGCACAACAAATGCTTAATTTTTATTTCAATTTACTGAAGTGAATAAAGAATTATTTTTAGGGCAGTTTATAACATTTCTGTAAACATGTTTTCTTTATAATTTCAAATTAATTTTAATTTCCATTGGAACAGTGTTTGTCATCTTTTATATTGTCATTTAGGTTTTTTACTTCATAGATTTGCTATTTTATGTCATGTCTGATAACTTGAATACACTGTTTCAAAGAAAAGTTCAGGCATGGGTTCAATTTTGAAAGTGATTTCATAACAACATGGAGAGCTGTATTGTAGCATCTGTATTTTAAAGAGAAATATAAAACTTCTAAGGTCTTAAAAGTTTTTAAAACCTCAAGTTTTCATTGTCAGATTTTTTTAATTAAGTCTTCTTATTGCTATTGCTATTTATATACAGAAAATCTGGTGTAACAGATCATTATGCTTTGGATGACAATCATGCACTTCATCTAACAAGGAAAGCTGTGAGAAGTTTAAATCTCCAGAAGAAAGTAGGAGTAAGTATGTAGAATCAGTAAACACTGCATTGTTAAATTCGGAATGCTTTTCTTCTCCTGATTTGTACAATACATTTTTTGTCTCTGACTTTAGACATTTGAAAATGGAAGTTACGGTTCTTGTTGTTAAAGATTTCTCTAATGTTTCAGTTCTGCAATTACATTCCTGCTGCATTATTCCCAATAAAATCACTGGGATTACATGCAGGAGTGAAGAAACCAGAACAGTGCTTCAGAATCACGGATTTGCACTTTAACCCAGTCTTGCAAGGTGCTTAATTTAATTTTAAGCCCACATGATAATTCTCATGGATTTAGAATTAGATAGCTGCTAAAGCACCTTTTTGAATACACATTTTCTGTCATTATTAATGAAAGGTATAAAACTAAGGGGGTAGACCTAAATCATGTTATTGTATTGTATTGATTTAAAATTTCCTTGTAGCAAACAGGATGGCATATGGGGAAGAAATTTCCTTAATTTACTTTGGTAGGAGACGCAAGAGCATGAACGGAAGATTAAAAGCTTAGCAGCTGAAGGAAGGCAAGATGTTCTATTCAGTTGCGTGGCAAAAATCTTCATCAGTTCTTCATAATACTACCTGCCTAATAGGGCACAGGCGGAAAGTGAGCAAATGGGAGGACATGCTTAATTTTTGGTAACATGGAAGAAGTGGAGCACGTATGGAGCTATATGCAGGAGTAGAATCAAAGGTGACAGTAAGTGAGAAAGTGTTACCAGCCTTCAGTTTAAGAAACTTGATCTTTATGCAAAATGAGGACAAGCCAGTACAGGCATTTTGATGTGGTTGATGAAGAGAAGACTGTGCTCAAAGCAGTTGGCAAATTAATTGTTTGGGTTTTTAAGTCATAATGTGGACTAATAATTCCTTTGTTGTGTAAATTGTTTTATTAAATTGCTACAGGTTACCATAGAACCATCAGAAGAACCTTTATTTCCTGCTGATGAAATATATGGAATAGTTGGCGACCAGCTAAAAAGAAACTTTGATGTCAAAGAGGTATGAATATAAATGCAGGATCCACATGCCCATACATGCATGCACTCACTTTTCTTGCAGGAAATCACTCTTTATATCATCATAGTTTGTCTACAGAAATCTGATTGGGATATATAGTGAGTATTTTAATTTCATGAAGTGTTTTAACGTATTTTTTAGTATTTTTGTCCAGTGGATCCATTGCAATGGCAATGATGTTGAAAATATAATGCTTTTTGATTATACGTTTAAGAAGGATGAGAGATTGGTAACATTCTGAAAAAGCTGCCAGAAAATAGGGAACTTTGCGTTGGCAAAGCATTCTGTAGACTTGCGGAGTGATGTGATAGCTTTCTTTTTCTGTTAATCCTGTGAAAGTAAAGATCAAATATTTAAAAATGTATGGAGTATAAGCACGCTAAGCAATTCAGTGCTCTCCCAACCGCATATGGAGACTACTGTACTCTGCTGCAAGTCTAGTGTAATTATTTGCCTCGGTACCTTCATCCGAGACCTCATCCTTTCTCATATTTTGCGTATTCAGACCCTTTTTCACTACCAACCAAGTATTTATTTTAGGAAGAGTCTTAGTATGTACCTTTCCTAAAATACTTTGTCAGAAATTACTAGGATTTGCTTTCCATTAAGGGAAAAAAAGATGAACACATTTATTGAGTCTCACACTATGCTCTCAAAAGTTGTAATAGCTTGGATTTATGTTTTTTAAAGTTGAAATAAATATATTCTGGCAAATGTCTTGCTAGCAATGGATCTATATTTGTATAAAATGGCTCCTTTACATCTCAGAGAAACTTCAAAACAGATCTTTGTTATTTTTGTATGTCACAAACTTAAGCAAAGCTGAAAATAAACTTACCTCTAAGAAAGTGACTCATGGCTGTATATGTTTTTCTCTTTATAAATGTGAGTCTGTTGATTAATGTTTAATATAACCAGAGGTGGTAGTTTTTCTTTGAAATTTAACTAGTCAGGAAAACTTTGTTCCTGTATAATTAAACTGTTTGGATAGAATATTCTTAATCTTGAAATGCCATTTTTTTATAAATGTGTAGGTAAATCACCCTTTAAAAAGTAAATGGGCTTTGCCTGCCATCCAGACTGTTTATAAGGCGGGCTGCTTGATGCTGTGTAAATGGAAGGTATTTATTTTCAGTTATATGTTAGCATGGTCTTTCCTTCTAAACAAATTAAAAACTCTGAAGGGTTAGGAATTTAATTTTATTTTTCTGTTTTTTCTTAAGGTCATTGCTAGAATTGTAGACGGAAGTAAATTTAATGAATTCAAAGCCTTGTATGGGGATACTTTAATTACAGGTATTTAGAAATATTATATCGTATTATATCGTATTATATTTATTCTGTGTATGTTCCTACTGGTTTTATGGTTGGATTCATTCAGTTTGGGTCACCCATTGATATTTTTAATAATGTTTTTCTTCAATAGAAAAGCAGTTTCTCTTACCAAGAGAAAGTGTTACCTTTATCTGCTATGCTAAAATATAGCTATGCTATGGTAAAATAAATATATGTGAAAATTTGCAAATTTATCTTTGTCCTTCAGGATTTGCAAGAATATTTGGTTATCCAGTAGGAATTATTGGAAACAATGGAGTTCTCTTCTCAGAGTCAGCAAAAAAGGTAAATAAATAGATTATTAGCTGCTTTGCCATTGAGAAACAAAACTCTGGTGGACAACTTGCTCTTGAAATTAGGAACTTTTTTTAACAATGGAAGTGGACCAACTCCACATTTTTCATGTAAACATGAAATAGCTTAATAAACTGTAAAAATAATTGACCATATTTTAGAAACATTGTTCTGTAGATTCTTCTGATACAAAAGAAGTAGGTCAATAGGGAAATTTAGTTAGAAAAACAGCATTTGCATTTGTGTGACTACAACACAATTGAAATAGTATATCCTGAAACTTACAGCTATTACAAGAAAAGTCTATAATGATTGCATAAAATACCCTATTAGTTATAATTCCTAACCTTCACTGTGAAGTACTACAATAAACCACATCATTGTTTTTGTAATAACAATTTGGAAATTTTCAAACCTGGATTCCAGTACTCGGTTCATTGGTTTACCAGAGATTTAATTTTCATACTTTGCTGCAGCAGCTCCTGGCTTAGACTAATGAGTGAAAACACGGGCAGTTTCATAAAAATCTGTGAACCTGTTTTGTGAATTAAAGGGCATCTTTGATAGAATATTGTGATTGCGTTATGGTTAACAGTGCTTTACAGATTGGGCTTGGAGGATTGGTGGTGATAAAGAGTTTCTGGGTATGGCAGAGTGATTACTTACCTTGTTCTGTGTTGTTTGGCTTAGTTCTTTAATTCTTCAAAAAACTACTGTCAGTTGAATTTTTTGTAGTAGCAATTATATATAATAGTTTTATTCTAGCAGGCTTCTCAAACTAATGGTGAGGAAATCAGTATTGAAAATCTATAGGAAAAAGGAAGCCTTGATGAGAGATTTGGAGAAAGGAAGTAATTTTACTTGATTTATTGCTGTAATAAAGTAATACAAAAAATTGAGTTTCATGTACCGAAGGAATACTTTCAACTTCGGGCACTGCAGTAAGTGGCATTGTTGTCGGTTAGCATTTGTTTTAACACAGTTATTTCCAAGTTGAAAATAACTCTTTCAGTATTTCTAATACTTTCAGTATTTTTCTGATAATTTAGTGCTTCAACTTTTTTCCTACCAATGAAAAAGATGTAAGGAATCTTTCTCTGCTGACTTTTGCTGGCATATCAGTACTGTAAGAGGAGATGGTCAAGTTTCACTTGTTTCATTTCTAGAGAGACCTTTGTTGATAATGTTGCTTCTGTAAGCATCATAATCTAAGAATACTCCTCTTTTTTCCCTTACCGATTTTTGTAATGAGTTGTGACACATCTTTTTCCCGTGATCATCACTATGCTTTTCGAGTGCTTCTCTGAAAAAGCTAGCTAAAGATTATGCTTTATGGTTTTTCTTTCTTTTTTTTGTTTTCTTTTCATAAATTTTGCTGGTTTTTTACTGTGAATAGGTTAGAGGTTTTTCCAGTTGCTGTGCTACATACGTGTTTTTTTACCAGCAGTGTGTAAATAGCCTGAGGGACTTTATTGATTTAGATTGTTTCTAGTTGAAACAGAAGCTTGGAACGTACTATTTGTATATTTGCTAGGAAAATGGTCTTTTCCTAGAAAATAGGGAGAGGGCATCTGCCCTGAGAAAAAAGAAGGGTTACAGCAGTTGGCAAGGCCATGAGCAAATAGTGTTTGTGGGCCTTTCCCAATTTCAGAGAATAATTTTCTTTTATACAGGAAATGAGGAGATATTTTTTTCTGACTGGCTGTCTTAAGTTCCATGACACAGTGTTATAAAACTCGATGTCAGCTGCCACACTGTGAAGCTGTCTGTCGTTTAACTACTTATTGGCTGAGTCAGAACAGTTGAGCTTTTCAGTATCAGCAGTAATGCTTTTTAAGGATATTATTTCTGCTTTACCCTTGGACTCACACATTTTTTGGCATTTTCTTACTTCTGCTAGAGTGAATGCATGTTTTGCAGTTGACTTTGGATGAAGCAGAAGTAGTACAGAGCTTCATGATGCAAATACTCCCATGGACTTCAGTGGAAGGAGACATGCCACAGACTTCAGAGTGCTGGTAGTGATAGCTTCATGGATCCAACTTTTCATGGCTTACTTTTTTTTATTATTATTTTGTCTTTCCTCTCCACAGGGTACACATTTTATCCAGTTGTGTTGCCAGAGAAATATTCCCATTGTGTTTTTGCAGAATATTACAGGTGAATAAGCTCAATATTTTGAAGCTTCACTATGTCATAGGCTTTGCTGTAAACTGTTGAGGCTATGGCTTTTAGATAGCATCTTGTGTGCTTTCTTGTACCTACATCTCCAGCCTCTTCTGAAATCAGCCGGTCGGCATCTGGTGAAGGCCTTGCCTTATGATTTGTTCTTCAGTTTTTTTTCTGCATGTGCTGTAAAGCACATAGTATGACATACAGCACAGTATAATAACACAAAGTTAGTGAGCTTTTTTTTCATGTTGTAATTCTTCAGGTTTCATGGTTGGTAGAGAATATGAAGCTGGAGGGATAGCAAAAGATGGTGCGAAGATGGTAACTGCTGTAGCTTGTGCCAATGTACCTAAAATAACAGTGATTATTGGTGGTTCTTATGGAGCTGGAAACTATGGGATGTGTGGAAGAGCATATAGGTGAGTGTTACTTTAAATTGTGACAGGAGGTAAGACTAAGAGAACATAACCTTGAAGTACCATTCTGAAAAACTATCTAAACTTGCAGAAGTTCTGCTATTTGGAAAACAAAAAGAGTTCTCAATGTCATGGTCATAAGTGTTCATATGAAAATAGCAACCTGACAAACCTGTAGAGATTGATAGGCTTATGATTAACCTTGAATTAGGTGATGGAGGAGATCTTCTAATGTGCTTCTAATGTGCATGCTGACATGCTTTTCTCCCATTTTAGTTCTTGGAGGAAAAATTGTACAGTCCTAAACAATCATTAGGCAGTATGGGCTGGTCCTCTATTCTGCATTCGTATGAAGAGTACCAGCTTGTGTAAAAAAAATCCTTGTTCACTTTAATGAGCCTGTTTTTATGAGTAATGTTTGCAGAACCCCTAAGGATTTATTTTTTTGACCCTTTGGACATGACGCACATAAATGGTTTTTTCATTTTTCAAGGTCCCTGGTACTGTTGAAGTTGTTGGTGATATTTTTAAAGAGAAAAATTTGGGAAGGGGATGGGGTGGGGGCAGGGGTGAAGAGGCTCAAGAAAGAGAGAAACAAATTTTTAAGGTGCTTGAATATAGGAAATGAGAATTTTCACATTTTCAAACATAATGCTGCAAGCATTGAAGCACGTTAATTTGCATTCCTTAAAAACCAATACATTTTAAGATTGTCAGGCATAAAAATGAATTCTTAGCTGAGTGAGAATTAGTTCTTTACTAGGAAATAAGGCAATGTCTTATTTAAATATTTAATATCTATTTTTTCAGTCCAAGATTTCTTTATGTATGGCCAAATGCTCGCATATCAGTGATGGGAGGGGAGCAAGCTGCCACTGTTCTAGCTACAATAGCTAAGGACCAAAAAGCAAGGGAGGGAAAACAGGTATGTGTCTCTACTTTCATTTGCAGTAATGTCATTATCATTTACTCTTTCACTGGAGTTGCTCACTTATGAGCTAGGGAAGGATGTTGCAGAGTGAGACACCAATGAACTATCGTTCTCCCAATGCCACCTAGTGCACTGACAAACATAAAGCATTTGTGAAATGTTATTGTTTACATCTTCTAAATGTGGTGATCATTCATGACATTCCTTGTCTTTGCTTAAAAAGAGGAGTATCTCTCATATCATCATCTTTGTGCCTTGTGCACCAGATTATTAGTTTTGCTCAAGGTGAGCAGCCAGGGATCCTCTCTAGTTTGAGAGTATGAGGAGGAATATGTGAGAATAAAGTGTCTTTCCAATTATTTTTGAAGTAGGCAGTTTTATAGAAAGCTGATCTTCAAATTATTCAGTGACTGAGAATTATGAAACTTATAACAGCAGAAGTCTGTAGAGGTTCAGAAAGGATTTGGACTCATTTCAAGATTTTAATTGAAAATTAGTGGTATTTTGTTTAATAATCTTTTCTGTTTTCTCTGTACACTCTTTTCTGCTGTGTTTTTTAAATTACATGGTTTATGTTTATACTGTCGTCTTGATTCCGTAAGAAGTGATTTTATTGTGATGTCTTAAAATTGCTTGTATTTATCATGGGTAGTTATTCATAATAATGAAGCGGTATGTACATGTTATCTCAACAGTTCTTTTTTTTTTACACTTTACTTGGGCTTTCTGTGGATACAATATATTCACCCTCCTCTCTCTCTGTCTTAATTTCCCAACTCCCTGACATGGACAAGATCATAGAATCAGAATCATTTAGGTTGGAAAAGACCTTCAAGATCATTGAGTCCAACCATCATCCATGCCCACTAAACCATGTTCTGGAGTGCCTTGTCTACACACTTTTTGAATACCTCCAGGGATGGTGACTCAACCACTTCCCTGGGCAGCCTGTTCCAATGTCTGACAACCCTCTCAGTAAAGATGATACCCAGAAAGAAGTTTGAGAAAAATAATTGTAGTTAATGTCAGTAAAATATGTTAGAAACTTGAAAATTTTCTGAATTACAGTGGTGACCACTCTGGATCATAGAGAAACCCAGTGTTAGAATAGCACAGACTTGTTTTATTAAAAAAACTTGCCAAAGGCAACTTAGAATTTGGTTTATTCATTACAGTAGCTTCAGTAATATTTCAGATGCTAATCCCCAATTATTCTTATACTCAATTAAGTATCTTTTTACTCTCCTTTTCCCACCCATCCATTTGGAAAAGTGGTACTTTAATTTCATTGTCAAATATGCTAAATTGATAATTGTGTGTAAAAAGGGGGATAAACTTTGGGGAGGTCATTTAGGCAGTTTCTTTGAGTTTGATGCTGCATATAAAGCTCTGCTGTCATTGTGGAAGAAGATATTAAAGAATATCTTATCTGTGTTTGTTTATTTGCCTGTTTTTTTAGTTATCTGAGGCAGACGAAGCAGCTTTGAAGGAGCCAATCATTAGGAGGTTCGAGGAGGAAGGAAACCCTTATTATTCCAGTGCAAGGTAACATATAAATGACTTTTCCAAAACTTAATTGTAATCACAGGACATAACAATAAAATCTAAATCTTGGTGTTGAAGAACAGCGCAATCTGAAACAAAGATTGGGTTTGATGTGCAGCAATACAACACAACAAGCTTCAAATCAATGTTTTGTCTGTCTGGTCTCTTAAGACTTTGTAGTATGTACTGTTTCAGAAGGAGGCATGCACTTGCAGGAATTATTCTGCTGGTTCTGTAAGTAATGATATGGTAGCATGGAGTTTATATTCTATGTATTTTATTCTGGGTAAGTTTTATATCATTCTCCCCAGTGTAGATTCTGGTCACCTTTCTAAAGCCCATTGAACAGTGTGATGAGTGGCTGCATGTGGGTTAGGAAGAATTCATTTTAGTAGGATTCTGCAAGTAGAAGAGGCCAGTGGTTAAGGGGAAGTTTCAGGAAGACCTGAAGCCATTTGCAAGTCTGAGGTCATGATCTTGGTAGGTGACTGTATTGGATGATAGCAATTCGGATAGGGCGTTGGCTGATGGGTGCAGTGTATTCATGTTTGTTGAGAAGTCCTTTGCAGTGTTTTGTGCTCAGGTTAATGGGATATTGGTAGCTGCCCAGGAACTAGTTAGGCTGATGAAGCAAGGTGGCATCCTGGAGTGTTAGCTCTGGAAACTAGCTTGGAGGCTTTCTTGGCCTCTGTTACTCTACATTAGTTTTATCCTGTCTGTATTAATCTTCCTGCACATTTTGCTGCTTTTGGTATCCAGAAGCTATTTCTCCACTGGCTCTCAGCTGCTAATGATGGTAAGACGGTAGCATGTAATAACGGGGCTTTACTGTGCCTCTATGGCTTCTCGTTTTGCAGAAAGAATATTAGTCGCATACAACTGTGGAGTCTGCTGTATGTATGGTTTTGTGTATCTGAATTACAATTACTGATGCTTTTCTTACCTGCAAGCTGGGAAGTCTGGAAACAAACTGAGTACAGAGTGGTTGTGATATGATAAATTTTGATGTGGGCATCATAGGCAGAAATTACATGAACAACTGGGTGCAAGATACTCTGTTGATGTCATAGAGATGCCAACAAGAGAAGGCGTTTGGGGGCCTTTTTATCTAACTTGATACCTGCTTAATCTGATGTATGACAAATTTGATACAGCAGCAACAGCAGCAGCATAGCATCAGTGAGCTCCTTTATGAATTGTTTATCATGATCTGAAGGAAGATACAAAATTAATGGTAGCTTTTACTCAGTTTTCTGTTGGGATTGTGGAATGAACTTAAGTGAAATAATTGTACCTGAGGGATTCATATTCATTTTAATGTTTAATCAAATGAATGCCTTCATTAAATGGAAGCTCTTGCCATTTTGCCCTGGCTGGTGCTGTGATGGGATAAATATTCTTAGTAGGATATGTAGCACAGGATTTGTGGTGTCATCTAGGCAGATTTCGGTGGTGCAGTCATAGAGCACGTGGGTCGTGGGTTTAGGGAGGGTTTTAGTCTCGTCACTGTTTGGTCTCCGCTTCTGGCAGAGGCCTGTATGGTAGTGCTGCAGAGAGTCATAGATACTCTCAACTTCCTCAGGTTTTATGCATGTGTACAATGGCCACTGCTACTAAGTTACAATTTATTGGGTGTTTTACATATAATCAATGAGGATACTTTTGTGAAATCACGAATTGTTACTGACACGGACTTTGTGGTGGCACACTCACTTTGATTTTTTTTTTTTTTTTAATCTTTTTAATTGATTTAAATTTCATAGGGTATTCCCCAAATCGAGAGATGGTGTCAGCTGTTAAAAACTTTTGTGCTATCTCTTTTAGTACCCCTTAAAGATAAGCCTAGTACCTGTGTCATAAAACCTTGTGGCCTGAGGCAGGAAGGAAAAATAAAAACACATATTATCATCTTTTGTAACTGGATTTTAAGGAGAAGAATTTTCCAGTGATATAATGACATTTAAAAAATGAGTCAAACTCTCAGTATTTAAAATTAATCCTTGCCATGCAGAAGATGATGAATGGTTTGATTTCTTTTTTCTTTTTACATTTGCTTTTTTTTATATGTTCACTGGCAACACAGTCATAGTCTCTTTGCACTCATGATTGAAAATCATTGGATTTATTTAACATTAAATATATTCAGTATATTAGCAATATAAAACCTTGTCCTCTCCCCAAAACCAACAGACCATTGTCAGTATTTACAACAGTAGGTTACTAACCTGCAAGAAAGTAGGTTCACATGTAAGATTGCAACCAAGTTGGTGAGGGTCCTGGAGCACAAGTCTTATGAGGAGCGGCTGAGGGAACTGGGGCTGTTCAGTCTGGAGAAAAGGAGGCTGAGGGGGGACCTTATCAGTCTCTACAACTACCTGAAAGGGGGTTGTAGTGAGGTGGGTGCTGGTCTCTTCTGTCAGGTGGCTGGAGATAGGACGAGAGGAAAGGGCCTCAAATTGCAGCAGGGGAGGTTTAGATTGGATATTAGGCAAAATTTCTTTACTGAAAGGTTTGTCAGGTATTGGAACAGGCTGCCCAGGGAAGTGGTTGAGTCACCATCCCTGGAGGTATTCAAAAAGCGTGTAGACAAAGCACTTCAGGACATGGTTTGGTGGGCATGGTTGATGGTTGGACTCGGTGATCTTGAAGGTCTTTTCCAACCTAAATGATTCTGTGATTAAGGTTAGATTTTAAAAAAGTCGGATTCTAAATTTTTAATAATGTCCAGTGATTTTTGGACATGAAACATGAGTATTTAACACCAGTTTTGTGCTGTCTACTGAGTAACTTTTACCAGTTTATGTTTCCAGAATACCTGGCCATTTTGTGAAGTTAGGTTGCAAATCCAGAAGGCACCTCAGTAAACAGCCTAAGTTTGCCTAGCCTAGGGGTTAGGAAGTGCTCTTAATGCTAGTGTTACTGAACAAGCTGGTTGAAGAAACTCTCTGAGACTCGATTTTGGAGTTTTAGAAAGCAGGCATTCTTTATTGCAGTGCTGGATGCACGGGGGATAATGTCTCCTAGTGTGCGTCCCATTACCTACAGCAAACAGCTTATATTGTTCTAATCATATACATATTCATCTTGTCGTTTACATAGTGTCCGCCCTTTGGTCATGCGCAGTGTGGGTCATCTCTTTTTCCTAGTTAGCTGGCCTTGGCAGGTTTTAATTACAAAAACTCAGCAGGACCCAAGGCTTGTCATCAGGGCCCAAGGCTTCTTGTCTGTTGATGCCTTTGGTGCATACCATTGACAAAGCTCAAGGTTTTCTTACCTTATTCGTACATCCCAAAGTTTCGAAGTTGTTCAAGCAAGCAAAAGTTCATCACTGCATCAATACAGTTAAGTTTTCTATCTCATGCCTTTAAGGCATCACTAGCGTCTTGTCCTTCATTTAAAAAAGCAGTTACATATTTCTTATTGTGACTGTAGCTCGGAAGGGAAACTTAACAGGCACAGATGCGAGCTGCCTGAGAACTAGCATGGGTCTGGGTTGCATGTGGTTGGGTTCATGTGATGCTGCACTCAAGCTAGTAAGCCCAGCTGAGACATGAAGTCAAATGTCACAGCTGAAATCCCGCTGAGGTGCAATGAAAGTGAAATGCACCTTTTCACTGAGGAGTGCTTGTGAGAACAGTGTGTGACTGGCTCAGGTCAAGACAGTGCAGGCTGGTTTTTCTCTGTCTTTAATCCATGTACGTACAGTCTGCATTGTCTAGGAGCTCTTAATTGTTCTCTGCTGTCTTGTTGAGACAGTTGGGTATATCAGTACATATTCTTACATTTTCTGCCCTGATTTCATGCCTTCCTGCCAATATTACGTGTGCCTTGTTCCTTCACTTACTGCTAATTCCTAAGCAAGATCTCGGACCAATAGCTCAAAAGTTTTCGTTACTGTGAAGTAGGCTGCTGTTATGGGTTTGTGTGGCACAGGTTTTTTTGGTAGCGGGGGAGGGGCCACAGGGGTGGCTCCTGTGAGAAGCTGCCAGAAGCTTCCCCAGCTCCAAGTTGGATCAGCCTCTGGCACAGGCCAGCCCAATCAGTGATGGTGGTAGCACCTCTGGGAGAACAGATTTAAGAAGGGGAACCTGCAGTGAGTAGGGGGATTGGAACATGAGAGAAACCCCTATGAAGATACCAAGGTCAGTGCAGAAGGAGCGGGAGGAGGTGCGCCGGAGGAGGGGATGCCCCTGCAGCCCGTGGCCAGATGGCAGGCTGTCCCCCCCCAGCCCATGGAGGGGAGCGGGGGAGCAGATGCCCGTGAAGATGGCCGTGACTCCATGGGAAAGCCCGCGCTGGAGCAGTCTGTGACTGAAGATCGGCCCGCAGAAAGGACCCACATCAGGGAAGTTCGGGAAGAACTGAAGCCCACGGAAAGGACCCACGCAAGGGAAGTCTGTGAGGAACTGCAGCCCGCGGAGAGGACTCACGTTGGAGAAGCTCGTGAAGGACTGTCTCCCATGGGAGGGACCCCATGGCGGAGCAGAGTCCGAGTGAGGAGTCCTCCCCCCGAGGAGGAAGGAGCGGCAGAGACAAGGTGTGGGGAGCTGACCCCAACCCCATCCCCTGTTCCCCTGCGCTGCTGGGGGGAGGAGGGAGAGAGAACCGGGAGTGGGGTTGAGCCGGGAAGGAGGGAGGGGTGGGGGGAAGGTGTTCTAAGGTTGGGTTTTACTTCCTAATATCCTTGTTTTGATTTGATTGGTAGCAAATTAAATTGATTTTGTTTCTTCCCCAAGTTGAGCGTGTCTTTTGCCCGTGACCATAAGTGGTGAGTGATCCCTCCCAGTCCTTATCTTGACCCACGAGCCTGCCTTTATATTTTCTCCTCATCCCACCGGGGCCAGGGGGGGAGGAGTGAGTGAGTGGCTGTGTGGTGTTTCCTTACTGGCTGGGCTGAAACCTCGACAGCTGCCCAAGCAGAAGCAATGAGATGAAGTAGGATTACAGTTTTTGCAGCAAGTAGTGTACCTGAGGGAGAGATTTAGGCACCTTCTACCTTGGAGCCAACCCATTTGTTAGCCAGCACCATCAGTTGCTTATTGGCAAGCATTTGCCATAGGTCAGGGAGAAGAAGTAACCTCTTCCCTTTGCACTAAAGGATGCTTCCTGTCTGGTCCCAAGCATGGTAAAAAAGACAGTTGACTGTCAACCAAATGTCAGGGTGCTGTGTTGAAAGTCAATCTGGACAGCCTTGGTTTTGCCAGATGCTAGCTAGATCCCTCCAACAAACTCCAACAGCTTTGCGTTACTGAGAGGAAAGAATGATGATAGATGGGCAGAAAGACTGCTGCCTGTATTGCTGCTTGGGTGCAGCCAGTCTGGAGGCTGCTTCACACTGTCCTCTTGCTAAGATACAGGGACCAGTCTGCCTCACCCCTACTGTCCATTGAGATTGTTGTGACCCTTCCAGTTGACTTCATTAGGCTTTGAATCAAGCTTTTAGTAGTACTAATGAGAGGGAAGGAAAATGCCCTAATGATCTTAAAAAACAAGCAATTTCCCTATTTACTCTGCTTATATAATTTTGCTTATAAATTATAACTTGTTATGTGTACAGGATGTCAATACTGTTCCCTGCAGTTGTATTTTCTTATCAAACTTCAATCAATTATTTGATTAGAACCTTTCACAGTGAGCAGTCTTAATTAACAGGAGTCATTAGGCAGCACGCTTTTTAATGGGTTATATTAATCTGCTTACAGGTTTCTAAAATTATTTCAGTGGTTTGCATCTTAACAAGTTACATGAGAATTTTACTTTGGGGGACTTCGTTTCTTCTACTCACAGTGTCTCGGTTACAGATATTTTATGAGTGTAGTTGTGACTTATGTTCTAGCAATGGGGTCTTAGTAGATAGTTTAATTATTAATGTTACATGCCAGTAGAGAGTGTAGTTTTCTTTAAATAAAGAGAAGCAGAAGCCAGGGGTGACCATATGAAAGCAGCTTGACTTCCATGCAACATAAAATCTTTCTGGTTGTCAATATAAGTTAATTGTGTTGTTATAAAAAAAACAAATCTGCCATTAAAATGTGCTTCATGTTTAGAAGTGTTTATTACAGTGGTATTCATTATGAAGTTGCAGCTTGGAAGGTACCACCTTAAGTTGATGATTCTTTTTGATTCAGTTCATCCCTGCACTCCTAAGGCCCTTAGCAGATTTATTAGACACTTTTAAGAAGTATGAATTCCTTCATTCGGTTTCAATATATTTCAAAAATAAAAAAGTTAATTGCGAGTGTTCATTAAAAAAAGTTGATATGCAGAGCAAACAACCCTGTAACAGTCAAAAAACCCCAAATTTGCTTAAAAATAGAAATTACTGTATTTGAGATTGTTTTCTTGGGGCTGTGAAAAAAACAACTGTTAAGAACAAAGGGATTGTGGTCGATTTGACCTCACAAAACTACTTTGCTTTTCACTATTAATAGGGATCTTCTTCATCCCTTTGGTGGATTAATCTGACTATATTCATCAAAACTTAATCAAGATCTAAAATAGACCCTCATTAAAATGCATGCTTATTTAAGCGAGACTGGGTTGCAATGAGCAGTGTGGTATCTTGTTTAATTATCTTGCTGGGCAGGTAGTAGTTATAAAATATTTACAGTTTTTGTGGCCTGCTGGGGGTTTTGACGTGGATTTTATTTTGGGTAGGATGGAGCTGTCATTGAGAGCTGATACCAGAAGTACTTTAATTTGTGGATAATATCAAAGAGACTATTTACAAGTGTGTTTGATTTTGGGGAACTTGGGAATTTGGTAATTGCTCATTCATAATTTAATTGCCTTCAGGGCTGGGTTAAGGATGGTGTCTTACAGGATGGTATCTTACAGTTGTTTAGAAATGGACTTCAGAAAAAATAAATACAACAAATACTGGAAATACTTGGAATTTACTGTGGCTGTTCTAATGATGAAAGAATAAGCACTTGTATCGTCCTCATCTGGCAGCTGAACTAACCTGAATAATGTAAATAATGATGTGACGTAGCCCTTTAAAATACTAGCATTCTTAATAGAAGAAGTTAGGTCACTGACAAAAGGTCATTTTCCATGTGAATATTAAAAAACAGAGGGTCTCTTTTCTCTAAGGTGATGACTTTGTACTAAAAGTAAGTATGAAGAATCTAGTTTAAAATATGTAGACCTGATGTTCTTCATTTATCCAAAATTTATTCTTTGTTCTGTAAGACACATACCAGAGTAACACACACCAGTCTATTGCATTGATGGTTAAGGTGAATTAACTCCGTGGCTTTGAGTATAATTTAGCTCTTTAGTCTACTCTCTTTAGTGTAACTATTTCCAGTTTCATGTGCTTGAAAATCTACCCACTGAATATGTTAATTTCCTTTAATTATTATTGTTCGATTTTTTTTTTTTTTTTTTTTTTTTCCTAGATTATGGGATGATGGAATTATTGATCCAGCTGACACAAGACTGGTTTTGGGCCTCAGTCTCAGTGCAGCATTAAATGCACCTACGAAGAAGACAGAATTTGGGGTTTTCAGGATGTAAACTTAAACGTACACTCATCAGAATTGCCTTGTATATTTTAATTGGGGCTGGAGAGCAAACTAACTACAATGTTGAGGTGATTAAAATATAAAGTGTTGTACAATGCTATTTTTAATGGAAATGTCATAATTTGTTTTCACTGAGTAATCATCACACAGTGCTTCAGAGTTTTGATTGTGATTTGAGATCAGTCACAGTGCTTGTATAACTGCACTGCATGAATAAACTGCAACTTCTAGTGTTATGTTTAATGTTTGACAAGACACCATTGATACCATCTCTTATATAAATAAATCTGCAAAATAAGCTACATATTTGGTGCTTATCAGCTGTTCTATTTCTTTTAATTCTTCTTTGTATGTCTCCTATAAATGCAAAATATTTTTGCAAACCAACAAAAAAAAAATCCACATTTGCTAGTAAATCATTTTTGCAAAAGAGAAGTGCTGTAAGGGCACCCAGGGAGTTCAACAAAGCATGAAATTACATATTTCATGGAGCTGTTGGCATTTTGGCCTTTCTCTGGCTTTCATCCAAAGAACATTGCTCTCCTGTATGGTTCCCTGAAGTGAAAAGAACAGGAGAATCTGATGGATGCATAGTGTTTTGTGGAAGAGCTGAGGAGTGTATGCTGATATCTGTAGGAGCTGCAGCTTGCTGAGAGCACTTCTGAGGATGGGGCTTAGCTGCAAAGGTGTTTAAACATCTTGCTGTGTGATCCTTCTGGCAATTTTTGCTTTCATGAAGATGGAGCGTTCTTCCCATGTGGATCAATGCTTCACCCAGAGCACGTGCCTGAATCCCACTGACTATAGGGCTGTTGAGATGCTGTAGTGCTTTGGTTCATCTTACTTATTTATCACAGTTTGTTGCAGTGTAATGGTTTTCAAGAATTCAGTGCCTGTCATTTCATTTGTTCTCTTTAGAAATACTGCACCTTGTAGAAACTAAATGCTTGGCATGTAGTATGCCTAGAATAGGGAGGTAAATACTGTGCTAGCTGGGACTAGGAAGGTGATTTTACCTAGCTTTGCCCTTATAGGTGCACAGATAACTATTGGCAGAAATATTTCTTGACTGAGAACCAAATTGAAGAAGAGTTAATGTACATGGAAGGAGGTCCTATCCTGTGCTGGCCTGTGGGGAGAAGAAAGATTGCTAATAGGAGTAATCATCCTGGGTAACACACTAGCTGTAGTCTTCCTAGACTTGGGTGGCAGGGGAGTTCCCCTTGGAGCCAGGAGGAGGAACGAAGGTCTGCTAGGTACTAGCCCTCTCAGTTGTGTCTTGGGCAGATGCAAAAGTGAAAATGAAATAATTCTTTGGAATGGGGATTTTCAGTGTAGAATACAGACTGCCCAGCATATGCTGAGCAGTGGGGTGTCTGGTACATCTCTACATTGCACTAAAGACCAGTTTTCTCTCTCACTTTACTGAGAAGAAATCTGTCCGAAACCTGGTGTGTTCTGCACCACTAGAATTACTACTTCTGTAGGTCTGCACACATGTAATCTCACTGTTGTGCTCAAATGCATGTTCTTGGTATATAAAATATTTATCTACCAGAGAGTAAAATACTGCAGTAAATGGCAACTAGGCACAGGGCTGTGCTTTTGTGCCACTGATTCTTGTTATTGTCTCACTACACGAATTTGTAAACATGTTGGGTATGGCCCTGGGATTTCTTTATCCTAAAAGTACAGTGACATTACTTATGGCTGCTGGACTTCTGAAATTCCTTTAAAAATACCCTACTTTTAAATATGTATATGTAAAATATAGCCAGGGAGAACAAAGGTTTCAGACCCTGAAATATTTGTTGTTAATGGTTTCCAATAAAAATAAACACTCTGTATTTTCTCCTGCTACAGTTGAGTAATCAGTTCAGGCACTTGTTGTCTTTCTGCTCTAAATTATGGGGGCCACTTTCCCCAGTCTGTTAGTCCCAAAGCCATAAGGAGTAGTGCCTTTTTCTGCTAAGAAAATTGATCACTTCAGAATAATATTTTTGCTTTGAATATATTCTTTCAATGAGACCGGTAATAAAGTTCTGAGTCGGAGACAGTAACCGATAATCCTGGGATACAGACAGTGTAAGTAGATATGTTTGGGAGGATTCATGCTTCTGAGATTCATAACTCCCTGCTGATTGTTACGTCTGAAAGCACAGCTATTTACGGTTATCAAAATGTCTTCCTCTAAATAGGTGTGCAAGCCAAGTGAAAATATGTCTCTGAATAAATAAGAATGTTCTGCCTTAATACTTACCTTTGGAAACTTGTTAAACAAATGAAATTCATCAGCATGGGCTTAGCATCCCATTGGCATGTTCTGGTTAGGGGAGAGCAGGACCTTCACTGCAGAGGAACAATTCAAGGAATCACTAGCAGTTATCACTCCCCTGCTGCCTAGCAGACTATTTTGGAATAGCTTTTGCAGGTTAATGTGCTGTGCTGTGTATGTAGGCAGTGACCATACGCAGTGCATGTGGTGTGTGATGGCGCTCTGATGGCAAAGATGGCCTCTTGCTGCCCAGGGGTTTGCTGTAATAGTCACCCACAGCTCTCACATTGCCTCTGCCATCAGTAATCTTGGGCCCTTGCAGTGGCAGCTACTTTTTATTTAGGTTTATTTAACACGGACTCCATTACATAGTCATTCTCACTTCCTATTGCCATTGCTCTACCAGTAGGATCTCTTTTGGATGTTTAATGAAAGGAAATGTTAAACCTAATAAAAGGTAGCTGCCACTGCAAGGGCAGAAGATTCCTGAAAGCAGAGGCAATGTAAGAGGTGTGGGTGACGTATTTCAAGACTTGTCCTACCCGTCTCGGCTATGTGTCACCTATTCACTGTTGTATTGGAGTAGCTCATAACCATTAATCTCTTTACTTGCTGGAGAGGATGATACTTAGAATGACACTGATTTTTCAGATGAAATTTGAGGAATAAGGGAAATGGCTTTGCCGTTATCAAGTGCACAAGCAGTGGTGGACCAGGACCTCAAAGTCAGTGCTCCAGGCTTCCAGGGGACCTTTCTGCTCCCATCTAGTCTTGCCTCAGGGATTGCTCTTCCCAGCTGCATGCCTCCCTCCTGCTTCAAAGCAGTGGTAAGGCCAAGAGGTTAGCTAGTTCCAGCTCTCTTTGATAGCTGGACATAGCCTATTTAGGAGAGGTCAACATTTGAGTACAAGGACTTTAAAAGGGCCGATACTATGACCTTGACGGTGTTTTCAAATGCCTCTGCAGAAGGAAGTAGAAAGCTGTGAAAGAGGTGAGCTAAGCTGCTTGCTTGTCATGTCCCTAGGTACTGTTGGCAGTAACCAAGGTGCTTCTCAAATTACGTGGGCTGAGATGGTGAATTCAGGATGGATACATAAAAACCTACCCATTGCCATTTTCCTTTTTATTCTCATGGCAACTAGGAAGGTGCTCAGAATCACTGGGAGCTACAGCGTGGTCACCAACCAAAA
Organism: Aquila chrysaetos chrysaetos; assembly: GCF_900496995.4. NCBI lineage: Eukaryota > Metazoa > Chordata > Aves > Accipitriformes > Accipitridae > Aquila > Aquila chrysaetos. The sequence continues at coordinate 16,990,070 of NC_044030.1, read as the reverse complement.
TCGGTGGCAGGTTGTATAACAATCGTCAAGGGCAGAGCCTCTGGTACACAATCATTGTGAGGCTTGCATGCCTGCTTCCAAGGCTGACATGAGATGTGGCTAGTGCACAGCCTCTGTGATAGCTCTGCCTGCAGAAGTGGAGAAGCTATAAACGTAATTTCTGAGAAGCCACTGGCTGGGTGCCTGTTCCCACCCCTCTTCCACCCATTTTGGAGTTAGTTTAATGAGGAGTTTATAGCTCCAGTATTTGTGTTGGCATTTGTGTATGTGCTGTTCTTGTGAGAACCCATCTTTTATTTAGATGGCATTTTTCCAATCTGTTACTCATCAACATGAATTGGTATCTCCTGCTGAAACAGATGTTATCTTTCAAGTATGCCTCTGGACTCTATTATTGCTTCAAATGTGGCAGAACCCTAATTTATCTTAGATTATCCTCGCTGTTCCAGATTTCAGCCAAAGAAATGTCTTGATTCAGAAAACCAACAGTGGTATGTTATATTAACTTTTTTTCTTTGAGGTTTATAAATAAAGGCAATTCAACAAAGCACTTAGAAAAGCCTGCTGCTTTTCAAGCAAAGCCTTAAAGCATCCACTTAAAGCCAGATGTCCACCTTCATGGCTCTGATTCAACAGAACACTTGAACAAATGCTTCACACTAATCTCTACAGTCTAGTAGTCATAAAATCCATAAAATTCTGTGTCTATGTCAAGCCAAAACTAGAACACATAAATGCATCAGAGCTGCTCAGTGGATACTCCATTCTTTTGACACCAGCATCAACAGAAACTTCCATTATTTTCCCGCTTTTAGAATTACATTCAATTAATGGATCATGATGGAAGAGTGTGATTATGAGAAGCACATACCATGTACAACTTCAAAAATTATCCGCTTGATATACAGATTTTGATGCACTTTGGCTGTCTCCTGTTTGTACCTCATCTGCAGTAACATTCATATAGAGAAAAAAGTCAGTTAACTTTGAGAAGCTTGAATTAATGCAGAGCTACAACAGAGCTTTCCACCTCTGAGGTTTGACAGCATTTCGTGTAGATTATCTGGAGCTGAGCTCTGTAGTGCCACAGACTCCCCTAATTTCACAGCCAGTTGTCTTATGAGTGGCTACTGATGCTGTCAAAAAGTACCTGCCTTTTTGTACCTGTAAACAGTGATTTTGCATTTTTATACCTTGACCCTGTTCTGCTCCTTGACATGGTAGCTTCTGACACTCTGATATTCAGCTATCCTGTGTCTGATGAGTTTTTACCACCCAGTGCTGGAGAAAAAGTTTACAAGAACGGCTGAATAGGGAGCAGGGGACAGGGATGTTTGTGGAGACAGTGATACAGACAGTAACAGGCACAGAAATGTACAGTTTTGTGGGTGTCTGTAGCCAGACAGATACAATGACTTTTGGAAATAGAAATTTGTAATTGCCTCCAGATTCAACAATAATTTTACTGGGGGAACTAACAAATTCAGCTTTTTACTGGAAGTGCAAGTTGAAAAGAAAACAGTGATGTTTTCCGAGCATCTCTGTGGTATTTTTCAACACTGCATGAGTAATCCTCATACTATAAAATACGGCTTGAATTTTTGGTCAGGCTTCACAGACGCTGCTTTTGAAGTTGAATAGGCCATATATCTGCCTCTCTGTATGAAGTGTTGCGTTTTTCTTAGCCTGTGTTACTTCTGTGCTCTAAGAAACTTTGGTTTGGCAATCCCACTATTTCCAGTACTTCACGTAGCTGCATTTTTGCTCCAGCCTGGGATACGGGATTTGCTATGACTGGTTCACCACCAGCCTGATGTCTGACATCTTAGCCTTCCCTGTGGCAAAATGAGACAGGAGCATTTGTGCAAACACACAGAGGATCTCTACTCCGAACAGCAATTACAAATGAGACCTTTGCTGGATGTGATGATCAATAGGAGAGTGTGGGAGGAAGTAACAGCAAGAGGTGAACACACAGCTCGGGAGGCAAGCAGCATGATGATGAGAGAGACTGGAGTCTTTTTATTGCCTGAAACAAAGTGGTGCTGTTGAAAATTACTTGTTAAGCCGCACTCCTCTTGGTCCCTTTAAAGACTGCCTTCCTGTTTGGAAAAATATGTCCCTGGGCCTGTTTAATTTTCTTTAAACAATTTTTTTTTTTTTTTCCCTCACATTGCTCTGCCTTTTCAGGCTGTTCCTAGCTCCCCTAGAAATGACCAGCTAGGAGAGTTCTGTTAACAAGATTTTCCAAATTCCTCCTTCTTCAGATAATCCTCCCTCCACCTAGGGAGACCCAGCTCAGCTCCTGCTGCCGCTGGCTAAAGGGGAGGAACATCCCCATGCCACTGCACAGCTGGGAGCTGGGAATGGAGCCTCCTCGCAGGCAGACCCTGCTCACTGCCTCCTTGTCCCCACAACCATCACGCCAGAGGGTCAAATGTCTCATGCCTGCAAAGCTGATGCTCAGCTCCCCCCTGTTCTGCCGCAGCCTTGGCCTGGAGACGTGAGCCTGGAGAGGGCTGAGCACTGCCCCTCGTCTTGCTTGCTCTCCTTGGCACACACTGCTTTTCTTAGTGGGGGAAGCTGCTCCTGTCTTCCTCCTGCCCCCCACCTTGAACGTGAGGCTTGGGCAGGTTTGGGCCTGCCAGGGAGCTTTTTGGCCATAGTGTTGATGAACATGAGGCCACCAAGCTTGCAGAGCCAAGAGTCAGTAAGAAGGTCTGAATGGAGATGAGTGCACTGATGCTAAGGTCTGCTTTTGGCGACTGTGCTTTTTCTCTCTCCAAAAGGAGGTGGCCTTACTTCGCACACAGGATGGATAACGCTTGCTGAGCACCTGCTCGGTAATACGACATTTGGCCTCAAGCACCATTTCAGAGTTCTTCTTCGAGTACCAGCAATGACTTTTATCCTGGGCCTTTTGACGCTGCTTCTTACCTTGCTCTCCGTGGCCCTGAGCCTTCTTCCCACCCTGTGGGTGGCTAGCCCCACCTGTCCTCATTCAAGCATCCCGTCCTCATCAGCTGGTTGCTCACCATCTTTATCTTCTCCCCCTGCCCGACTCCTTCAGGTCGATCCTCCCATCCCGGCTCTTCCTCCCAACACACCGTACTTTTCCTTAGCCCCCGGGCTACTAACTCTCCCTCCTCTCAGGTCCCTGGGTTGATTTCCAAGCCTGGTCTCCCCGACGGCCCCAACCTCCACTCGCTTCTGCGGGTGTCCACCGGCCTCCCTCTCCCTCCTCCTTCCCGACCCCCACGGGCGAGGGAAGAGCCTCCCACTCTTCTCGCACAACAGGGGGGCAACGCAGCCCTTCGCCGTGGACAAGACACGGGCGGGTGTGCGGGCGGGCGTGCGGGCGGGGCCGCTTTCCCCTCCTTCACTCTCAGAGCCGGCTCCGCTGTTTGTGCCGAGCCTGCTTGGACAGGGGGCGAGCCGTGCCGGGGTGGCTTTGGGGCAAGAAGCGGGGCGGTCGGGAGGTGGGGGGAGCCGGGGCGCGGCGCGGCGCGGCGCGGCGGCGGGGGGCGCTGACGCACGGCGGGGCGGGCGCGGCGCTATAAAGGCGGCGGCGGGGCGGCGGCGGCGGCGGCGGCGGGGCGGCAGCACCATGGAGAGCTGCCGGGCGCTGGCGCTCTGCGCCGTGGCGGCCGCGCTGCTGCTGGGCGCCCGCGGGCAGGGGCCGACCCCGCCGCGCCGCGCCCGCGACCTGGGGCCCCCCGGCGGCGGCGGCGCCTCCCGAGAGAAGGAGCTGGTGGGGTGGGGAGCCGGGGCCGGGGCGGGGGGCGCCGCCCGACCGGGCGCGGCCTGACGGGGGCTGTGGGGGTCTCTCGGCAGATCGAGGCGCTGCAGGAGGTGCTGGAGAAGCTGAAGAGCAAGCGGGTCCCGCACTACGAGAAGAAGTTCGGGCAGGTGCCCATGGTGAGTGCCCCGGCGGGGCGGGGCGGGACGGGACGGGACGGGACGCGACGGAGCGTCCCCCTCACCCCCTGCCGCTGCCCGCAGTGCGACGCCGGGGAGCAGTGCGCCGTGAGGAAGGGGGCCCGCATCGGGAAGCTCTGCGACTGCCCGCGGGGGACTTCGTGCAATTCATTCCTCCTCAAGTGCCTGTAAGCGGGGACGCCCCGGGACAAGCTGCCGGGAGCGCAGGCACCGACGTCTCCCCGCCCCGACGTGCCGGCCCGGGGCGGCGGCGGCGACTTCCCGCGGCTCGTCCGCCCGAGAAACGCAGCGAGAAGCCCCCGCGTCGCCCGTGTAACGCCGTCCGTGACATCCGACATCCGTGGAGCTGTTTTCTTTCTCTCCCCCCTCCCACCCCCCTTCCCCTCCCTTCCCTCCTTCCCCGTTTGATTTTGTCCGTCCAGGAAAAACCCAGCCCGTGCCTTGCCGAGTAGAGGTGCCGGTATCGGGAGTTGAAGTGTCTTACCGGTGCAGAGCCGAGTCGTGCCGAGCCGTGCCCGGGCGCGGGGCTGGCCCCGTGCCGTGCCCCCGGGTGCCCGGCTCCTTCCCGAGGCGGGGAACGTCCACCCGCTGCCGGCCGGAGGGTCCGAGGTCAGGGGATCCCTGGGTGGTTGGGGGGGATGTGTTCAAAGCACCCTGACCCCCTTTTTCTTGCCCCGCAGCTGAGAGGGCCCAATTCGGCACACCCCGGAGGGAGCGGCGGGCAGCCCGCGGCAGGGTTTTACCTGCACCACCGGTCTCAGGTCGAGTCCAACCGTGGTCACCCCACGGTGGAGAAAGTCCCACATGAGATACCAGTGGTGTTCAGGGGTCTGGCACTAGCCTGGCTGGGGTGGGACTGGGCGGGGGGGGGGAATCGGTTGCTTTACTGGAGCCACCACGGAGAGAAAGCTGTCTGGATCCGTTGCAAACTACCAGGGGATATCCTAGTCATCTAGACCAAATTGCTCACGTTTCTACAATGAACTGATGTATATAAATATGTCTGTCCTCCATAGGTATACTGTGTGTTTCAGCAAACTCATAACGTGTTTTAGTCCTTTGTTTGTCTCTGTTAATAAAGTCACTGTTCTGATGACGGTGTTTGGGAAGATGTTTTCATTTCACACACGGGAATCCCTAGCACTCAGATGGAGAGGCTGAGGGTTACTCCAAAATTACTGCAACCACCTGCATTACTGCGTGCTTTCGCCAGGCTGTCAGCCAGGTCAGGACAGGGCTGGAAACTGAGGTTCATGTCTTCTGGCACTGGCTTGGCCAATGGCTGCTCCCTGCCCCACCAGTGCCCAGAGGGACTGTGATGAGCACAGGCACTTCGGACCTCAGGTTTTCCCTTGGGAGAGGACAGTGTTCATCCCAGCTGCAGGGACCAGGCTGGGAAGGCAATGCAGGGGGGCAACTACTGTGGGCAGGATCATCTTTGCTGCTTTCCATTTTATTCCCATAAAAGAGGGACCACTGAAGGAACTTCTTGCCTCTCCCTGGATCACAATTCATCTGTGGGTGTCTGTGCAAGAATCAGCTCTGATTTCTACCAGCAGGGAGATGAGGGGCTGCATGGGCCAGGGCAGACATGCGGGAAAAGCACTCCTCCAAACAGGTTTCATATTTGATGCTGAAAGGAGCAAATGTAGGTGAGAAATCCAGAGACTTGTGAGAAAAAAGAGATTTCTGTAAGGCACTTGCTTTATTCCTGAAGAGTAAGAGCACATGAGCAAGCCTGTCTGAAACAGGTACAGAAAAACTGATTGCAGAAAGAGACATGCCACTGTTTGTTTTACTACCATTATTACTATTATTATTACTATTATTGCTGTTTGTTGTTGTTGTTGTCATTGTTATTACTATTATTGTTATTGTTGTTATTATTTTCCAGGACAGGGATGAGCTCTTCTCAGCCCAGAGAAAGAGAAAATAAATGGCAGCTGGAAACATCCAGAGAGAGTGTGAAGGCTGGTGGAGCGGATGGGGCCACAGGGCTGGGGGATGTGGTGCACGGGCATGGTAGTACTGATCTGGGGGGGAGCTCTGTGTGTTGCAGGGGGGCAGGAGGGGAGTGTTGAAGTAGGGCAGGAGTCACGCAGCAAATGATGGGAACATGGGAACACTATTCAGGGAGGACTTTACAAAGAGAAAAGGATATGAAGTGAGCAGGGATGGAGCAGTGGGATTTTCCAGGCAGAGGTGGTGGCCAGCTGTGACTGCAGTTTTTGTGCCTGTAGGTAGGTGCTGGCCTGCAGGAGTGAGAGGTGTGACAGTGCATTCTCAGGGCTGGAGATCCGTGTTAGGTTTTGTAAATGGGCAACTGTGCTTGCGGATGTCTTCACGGTATTTCCCAGAGACACTGTAGAGGCATTTACTCTTGATTTCTCGTGGAATTAAATAATTTTTGTAGCATCTGGGTTTGGTTCCCCCACACACACAATAAAAAGCACTTATATTTAGTTGCTGGATGCTTTCAGGCATGGAGCACGTCAGCTGGCTGTTCACTGGTCCCCTCAGCACTGAGTCCACCCCCAGGTACCACAGCCATCTCAGTGAACTGAGTCCCATGTAGATTGTCTCAACACATAACATTTTTACTGAAGGTTTATTTACACAAAATTGGACTGAAACATGAAATACTGGACTAAAATATATCAAGAATGATACAGCTTGTGTATTAATTTTATAGTTCTTGCTTTGCCTGATCATAGTGCTTAAAATTGTAAACATGGTTTAAATAAAGATCAACACCATAACTCCAAAACCTAACTTAAGGAAACTGGGATTTATGGTTCACTTGCATGACACTGTTATTATGAGAATACTCTCTGAGAGATTGTGTGCACCAGCCTGAGGGCTCTTACCACACTGATTATGCTCACGGCCACTTAGATTACATTACAGTTATTTCTATTGTACAGATTGAAAAAAGCAAGTGAGGAGGGAAACCTGTGCCGTAACAGTCAGGATAGAGTTGGCATTTGCATATTATTCACTCCTAAAATCAATGACATGAGATGATAGCATTTTTCATTTAAAAGCTCTCTTGATTTCACCTTTCCTTTTGAGGGGTGTAGACACTCTGTCACAATGTTTTAGAAGCAGGGGAGTGCCTATACCCTTGGGGGTCTCCAGTGTCCTTTGAACAGGAGGTTGTAATGTCCCCAAGGGCAACCATGGGTCTCAAGGGCCCACCCTGCCCATTGCCCAGGACCCCATTTCAGCCCTGCCTGGGGCCCTCAACCCATCCCCCACTGATGCCATAGGGTGCTGGTCTCCAGCTCCCCACAGCAGTGTCTTGCTCAGCCATGGGCCCCATGGTCTGATATACCAGCCTGGCCTAAGCCCATCCCCATCCCTGGGGAGGTGTCTGACGCCCCCTGGCCTGCCCTGCTCCCTCTCCAGGGCTTGCGACAGGTCTGGCTGTGAGGCTTTGCCCTGCCACCCTGGGGGCAGCCCCTAATGGTCCCAGCCCCCAGCAGCCCCTCCAGGATGCACCCCAGTGCCTGACAGGTGCTGTGGGAGACGGACGGCTGGAGACCAGTTGTCAGTGATATACCCCACAGGCAAAACTGGTGTCAGTACCATTCAACATATTATTAATGACCTGGACCTGTGTTGAACCATGCAGTTCAACACAGGGAAATGCCTCTGGGGAGGAACAGCCCCACGCACCAGTACAGGCTCTCTTGGCTCAAGTGGGAGAGTTGGCTCCTATCACACAGCTGAGGACCATGCAGCTCAAGAAGAACTTAATGTGGCCTCATAGCAAGCTCAGCTTCACATCTTCTTTGCAAAGGGTCTGGGTTCTGCAGGTATCACTTTTTTACCCACTTAAAAGAAAGAGAGAAGGAGCAGAGCAGCTCCTACCCAGTTCTCTGTGGGCATTGATCCAGAGTACAAGGTCAGTCACGAGATCAACATCAAGGACACATGCCTCCACAGATTGCTAGATGAAACAGAAGGACAGTCTTGCAGATAGCAGAAAGGGGGACAGCCTCCCAGAGCAGCTTGTGGAGAGACCAAATGCCTATTGCCTTGGTTCTGACCTGTCATGGAAAGACTTGTGCAGGAATAAATCTTTCTTGGACTATCCTGCGGCTCTGCTGACACTAGAGTCTGCAGAAAAGCTAATGGAGCCCTGTGGCTGGATTGGGGCACCTATGAGAACAGAAAGTGAGGCTGTCTTAGTCGACATCAGTAAGGGGGCCAGGGAACATACTACCACTGCCAGGGTGGGCCCTACACACAATTTAACTGAGCACTCAAAACAAGCACCGCAGCTTTTAAGGGTTCTTCTTGGGTTTAGACAGCAGAGGGGGCTGCAGGAAAGTTTGGACTCAATCCTATCGTTCAGAAATAATGTGTTTATTGAGTATGAAGTCAAAAAACCCCATTGACTCAAGTGTCAGCCCATTAGGATTCAATAATGGTAAATCTGCTTGCCTGCTGGCAACTCCCATTTCAAGATCATAATTTTCTTTTTGACTGGATGTTCCAGCTGGAAAGAGATGTGAAGAGAAAACTGCTCCTGACAGGCTGGCTGGCAGGTCCCTTCTTTCTGTGCGGTGGGTTGACCAGCAGCTTCTGCTGTCCCCACTGCCTAGGGGATCACTGCTGTAGGCCTGGGCTCCTTATCAGCTTCTGGGGCTTCTGGCAGCTCCAAGCACCTGGGTCTGGCTAAATACATTACAACCCTTCTCAACTACTGTACCCACCAAGACTGCAACACAAAGAGACATCACGAAAAAGCATAGCAAGGAAGTGTTAATTCACAAGGTGGTGTTATTTATAACTGACCTCTAAATCCACCTGAAAGACATAAAAATGAAATATAGTGCTAGAAATCAAGGAACCCATGCAGAAAACCCATCTCTGTCACTAGTCTAACCCCAACCAAACGAGCTAGTTGAATGGCAAGCTGCAGGACAAAGGGGCCCAGCTGGATTGTGCTGTTTGTCTCTTCTTGCTTTCTGTGGGCTTTCCCCATGTTGTTCCTTCTAGCACAGAGTATGATCCACCGTCTTCTGGTCCACTTGCTTTCAGGGCATGCTGAACCTCTTCCCAGAAACCACCTAGTCAGAAACTCAAAGACAAAGATGATCAACTTACATTGCTCATCTGCAGCCAAGTCTTCTCCAGGAGGTTTCCACACAATTCATAGACTTGGTGTCCCTGGTGGAAGTGAAACAGGTGCCGCTCTTCATTAAGCAGCATCAGGAAAATGTATGCCTTTGGGTCGCAACCTCTGGGGTAGAAAATGGAGCACGTACTGAGAGGACAATGGAGATTCACATCAGGAGAAGTCAGCGAGTTTGAAGATAACATTGCATGGACACAGTACATTTCACACTCCCTGGAAAAATCCTATGACGTTTTCTGCTGTGGTGAGTTTTGCTGCTGCTTGCGTTCTGGCTTTTGTTATTGGCTTCCTCCCCCGCCCTGCCTTCTTTCAGTACTTCATTCGAGTTACCAGAGAAAACAGTTACATACCAGTCCACACTGACGTAACGTGTCTGTGGATGTTTTCAGGCTTTCTACCTGTTTGTAACTTCTATGGAAGTACATGATGTTGTATCCACTCAGTTGCTATTCCTTGTAAGGTTTCAGTTTAACAGACATAGTGTGGGCTTAATGCCTTTGCGCTGGTTGTGGATCCACCACAGACTGGAGCTGGGCAAAATAAAACCTGCAGATGAACAAGAGGTGGCAGTATTGTAATGGAATAAAATTTTCAGCAAGCAGCTGTTTCTCGTCTAAGTGAGTGTGTTAGCTTAACTGTGTTGAATGGGAGGCTGGATTATTCAATTTTGGGGATTGGAATTTTTTTTTTTTTTTTTTTTTTTTTTTTTTTTTTTTTTTTCATAAAGCAAGCTGGAGCACACAGCTATACTTTGCCTGGCTACAGGATCTGTGACTCCTTACAACCCCCAGCAAGCCACCTTTAAACCTAGATCTCTGCAAGGCGTGATGACACCCCTTGGTGGGAAGGGAGGCTGCACAAAACGCAACTCGGGTACCTGAGCAGCCTTACCTGGGGCCTTCACTCCCCCCCCCCCCCCCGATCCCTCATCCTACCTATGTGAGCCCCATTTCAGCTCAGGCATGGACCTTCAGTCCCCAGCCCTGTCTCCTGGAGGCAGCTCGGACCTATGCTGTAGGCATCTTGTCTCCTGCATGGCCCCCTCGTCTAGATGTTGTAGCTTGTCTCCAGTCCCATCTCCAGCCCCATCTCCTCTGACTGCACTGCCCAGATGGATTCTGGACCTGATTTATCACTTGCTTGTTTATCTGGGACAGGTGATGGACCCTGTTACCAACACCCAGCTGTGGCCCATTGGTGAGGGCACTGCCTGTGCTGGGGTCCACCTCGGCTCCCAGCTCACCTTCCCTTGGGGAGCAGACAGCCCTTGCTGTGATGATGTTTGGGCACAGCACTTACGCGCAAATGAAAAAGTGTGTCCTGCAGCCATGGGAGACTTAAGGCTCCTCAGCCTTAAATATCACTCTTGTTTGCTCTTGAGTAAGCAACAAGCTGCCCCTTGTGCTGTGGCAAGCAGGGGCCTGGGGACCCTGCTCTGCCACAGCTGGTGGGGGTGGCCATTTGTTGAGGAGCCAAAAGTCAAGGCCATGCATGCCCAGGGGAATGCAGTGCTTCCTACACAGTGTCTTTACCTGGAAAATAGCCTGGCAGCCCTGGGTAGCCAGTTGGAGGAGATGCTCAGCTGTGCCCTTCCTCTTGCAGCTGGTGGCTGTACCCATGATTCTGGCAAGACTGTGCAGAAGGAGTGCGGGACCTGGCTGGAGCCCTTCCACATGGTCTGTCTGCAGTGCCAGCTGTAACGAGATTGGAAATGAAAACATAAATACTGATTAAATGTTCAAGTATTGCCCTTTTAATTCCCCCCTAGGAAATGGCAAATGTTGTTTTGTATGCTGTAATTGACCTGATGGGAGGTTGGAGATCCTGCCTGGTTTGCGTGGGGGTGAATGCTTTCTCCCCTGCAGGCACTGCTGGGAGCAACGGAAGGACCACACAGCAGCCAGACTTTGTCCCAGAAGTCCCTCCCCTCTTCTGATCTACCGTGATTGGCTGGTAGGATCCTACAGAATTCCAAAAAAAGCTCACACCAACCCAGAGAACCAGCTGGTGGGTCTGTGAACCACAAATTACATTTCAAGGTGTCGCACAGAGAGGGCAGATGATGGCAGGGAGCTCCCTTTGCCAGTGGTTCTGGTGGATCTTACAGCAACCTGTAAGACCCTGACAGGGCACAGGCTGGTGCTATATGTGTTTCCTCTACAGTCTATAAGGTCAATGACCCTACTGAACATTTCAAAAAACTCTGGCTGGCAGTCTGATGATGGAGAACCCAGAAGCGTGCTGTGACCTGCTGGTGCTCCTGTCCAAGCCAGCAGCAGCCAAAGAAAAAGAACAGGTATGGAAGTGACAGTGGTGTTCAGTGGCAAAAAAGGAAAAAGCCTGGAGAACCCTGACTGGCAACCATCACACCTCACACGCTGTTAATAAATGTTCTCTGTATTTGTGTTAAATTAATAGTCTAGTATTATATTTTGTACACGTTTAGTAGTGCTGTGTCAGTAGATGTGTCTACACCTCCACTTCTGTTAAGACATTTGTGATGCTCCTAAGGAGCTGGGAAGCTATGGGGGTATAAATGACCTTTTTGAAGCTGCTAAAAGGTGAATTGCCCATTTGAAGAGAAGGCTGGCTTGCAAACCAGGACTCTTACAGCTTACACAAGGCAGCAAGAAAACACTTTAAAAGAACTAAGGTGGTTGTGGCAGAGGTGGATGCACAGTGGCAGGCAAACTTGGTGGACATGTAACAGTCTTCCAAATGCAACAGCACTGCAACCTAATGGTGACAGACATATTACCCAAGCATGCCTGGGCCACTGGTCTACAAGGCAAAACAGGTTCTGAAATAGCCGGGGCTTTTACCAGAATTTTTATCAGGGAGCGCTAGGCTGAGAAATTACAGACAAACTCAACACAAGAATTTTTAAACCAACCTTTAAATAAGCTGTTAAAACAGTGTAATGTTCACCATTTTTTTCTGGCAAATAATGAAGTAAAAGCTTCTATCATAGAGCATTTTAACAGGGCACTCTAAACCAAGAGAGTGGAGATATTTTACAGCACGCAACACTTTTTGCTGCGTTGATGTGTTGTCAGCATTTTTAAAGAATGACAGTCATAACTTCTGCGGAGTGATCACAGCCCAACATGTGGACGTGAACCCTTCAAACCCTGTGAGGGTTTGGAAAACCCTATATGGGGGTGTGTTTGCAATTAAAGATTCTGTGCCTCTGCTTGAAAAGGGAGACCACATCAAAGTGTCTAGAATGAAGGAAAGATCCAAGAAAGGTTTTGACCCATCCATGTCAAATTATTATAGAGCCCAGGCTCAGGATTATTATAAAGCCAAGGCTGGCAGTGGTGTCCCTGGTTTTCAAGGCTCCCCTGGGTTGTATGGAGCAGGTGGTGGAGGTATATTCTGTAGCTTGTATCAACATTCTCAAAAATAACTTTGGTGTGCCCAAGCAGGCATTGTTTTGTTTTGTTGATGAAGGGATAGAGGCTAGTAAAACAACAGCATTATAGCCTTTCATCAGGGGCTGCTCTGTAATACAGACAAATGGCATTTATTCTGCTGCCAAAAAGCACATCTCTGGGGACCAACAGTGTAGGCAGTTTGGTCCTGACTAAGCACTCTGCAAGCTCCCCATCCCATTTTGTCACTGTCACCCACTCACATGCTCATCAATGTGTTAAAACATGTTCTCTTTAGGTGGTCCTTTTCAGCAGTTTTGAAAAAATGGGATAAATAACCATTGCAGCTCTCAATACCCAAAGCGTGGGGGAGACTGCTTGGTTTTGTGGGTAAAAAATTTAAAGACTCTATGAAACATATACACAGGCTAGGTACATGTATACATGAGTTTACCAGCTTGGGTGATTAACAGCGCATCCATTTTTTCTTTCAGAAACTGACTGACAATAAAGTAGCCATCAAAGCCTTTGGCATTGTGTGCTAGGAAAGTGTAGCCCCGAACTCTGTGTCAATAACAACTGAATAAAGTGCACAAGGTGTGTCACCTTTAAACTCCCGTTTTCTTTCAATTTTCTTTTCTGCCCCTTCTTCAGCTGAAGGGTCATCCAGGGCTATCTCCATGTAAAAATCTAGTTTGGGAAATGTGTCCTAGTTTCCTGCATATGTTCCATGCAATAGACAACATAACCCTGCCCTGCTCCTGGATTTTTGATCACAGGCATGATTTACGGTTGGACTTGATGATCTTAAAGGTCTTTTCCAACCTAAATGATTCTATGATTCTATGATTTTTGATACCTGGTGCTTGTTTACATTACAGATTTGTTTCTAGCACATTGCACACTTACAGCCTTTACATTTATGACAGTTTTTTACAGACCTTACACGTCTGTCCTGGTTTTGGCTGGGATAGAGTTAACTTTCTTCCTAGTAGCTGGTAGAGTGTTACGTTTTGGGTTCAGTATGAGAAGAATGTTGATAACACACGGATGTTTTCAGTTGTTGCTAAGTAATGTTTGTACTAAAAGTCAAGGATTTTTCAGCTTCTCATGGCCAGCCAGCAAGAAGGCTGGAGGGGCACAAGAAGTTGGGAGGGGACACAGCCAGGACAGCTGACCCAACTGGCCAACAGGGTATTCCTTACCATGTGGTGTCATGTCTAGTATATAAACTGGGGGGGTGGGGCTGGGAGGGATCGCTGCTTGGGAACTAACTGGGCTTCAGTTAGTGGGTACTGAGCAATTGCATTGTGCATCACTTGTTTTGTATATTCCAACTCTTTTGTTATTATTACTGTCATTTTATTATTGTTATTATTAGCATTATTATTTTCTTCCTTTCTGTTCTATTGAATTGTTCTTATCTCAGCCCATGAGTTTTACTTTTTTTCTGATTTTCTCCTCCATCCCACTGGGTGCGGGGGGATTGATTTAGTGGCTGCATGGTGCTTAGTTGGGGGTCAAACCACAACAATGTCTCACCGAAAATCATAGCCAAACAATTGGTTTGGTTTTTAACAGCCAGGGCCTTCTGCCTTTTTGTAAAAACTCCCCAGACCTACAGCCAGAGCACCTTCCCCTTGTCCCCACAGAGCCAGCAATAATATTTACAGCTGTGGCCAAAGTTATAGAGTGTATGAGAAGGCCCACAAAGCTTTCTTATTCCAAATACCTTTCTGACATCCCTAACACCATAATAATGTTCACTGTGTAAAAGGAGGAAACTGCTCGTGGCATATCTAAGGCTGTTGTTTGGCTTAAAAGATCCTCCAACCCTTTTTCCCCTTGAACAGGAGGTTGATGCATATATTAACTAGTGGGGTCACCTTCTGCCCCAATGTGAGACATTCACCATGTGGGCCAGTCTGCACTTAAGGGCCCTTTTGTCCCCTTGTCACCATGATGCTTGAAGTGATGTAAAATTCATTTACCTTTCCTCATTAGTACTTTGTTGTAACCATCTTTGCTGGCTCGTAAGCCAAGGACCCAGAAGAAGCCCCACCAGCCCCGTTATCACCATCGTCCCACCTGCCGCTCCTCTGTGCCCCAAAATAATCACGGTCTGAGTGGAAAAGCTCTGCAACACACCAGTGCTCCTACTGATCCAGAGGGCCCCCTTGGTCGGCTCCTTGGAGGAGTCCATGCTCCCTCACCTGGTGTCCCCTGATGTGTTGGTGCTTCTTCTGCAGCCCCACAGCGCCTGTGCGTGGGGAGGGCGAACCTGCCTTTTACTTTATTACTTTTTGTTGATATTAAAACTTTATTATTTGTTCCTTTAGGTGTTAGTAAAAGATGTTTAGCTACTTCATACCTACGCTTTTACGGGTATAAGTGTATTTAATTTCTGTATCTTTATAAATGCATATACATATATACATATTCAATATACAAGTATATAAATGTAGACATATTATCTATATAAAAACTAGTGTAAAAATATATATTTATACATACTCATACACTCCTTTATGTATCCACTCCCGTAGACCCATAGCCGAGCATCTCCTGTTCCACAAGAAGCAGGGAGCCAATCAGAGAGAGGCCAGAGGACACATGGGTAGAAGAGCAACCAGCCAATCACAGGGCAAGACAGTAGCAGCTCGCTGCCATAAAATGGTGGCTGAAACAAAATGGCAGCTCCTGGTGCACAGAGGGGAGGGACTTCCTGTTCTGATGTACCACTGGGTAGATTGGAAGGGGAGGCTGGTCCTGCCAGCCAATCACAACAGAGCACGTGACAGGAGGGGTGCGGGACTTCTGGCTGGCCGCAGGAAGGCTCTGTGCTCCCTCCCTCCCTGCCTCTGGCAGGTTCCCGCCTGGCCGAGGCAGCTGCCTGGCGGCCGTTTGTGCTGAGGGGCTGCTATGTAACCCTCACATGCTTCTTGCAGGCTGGCACCACACAGTGTCCTCTGCTGGTCCCCTCGGGCAGTGAAAGTGGGCTCTGCCAGGAGAGGTTAAAAAAGGACTTGAGGAACAGCCATCTTTCCTCCTCTTCAGCTGAACTCATGCTGCCTGCTGCCTTTCATGCAGAGAAGTCACAGCCCTTAGCACACAGCAGAGTGAGAGAGCTGAGCCCTCAGAGGGTCCCTGCCATCCAAACAACTTCTCTCCCTTGAGCTCAGCGGCAGGGAGGACAGTGCTGGGACCTACATGTGGTGTCTCCCTCCACTCTGGTTGTCAGAGCCATGTATGTCCATGTTCCTCAGCAGAAGGAGCTGTGCTTACTTCTCCCAGGAGTGTTGCAACATAGGTCTGGCAACCCAAGTAAGGATGTTTCTGGCAAGAGCAAGGAAACCACCTTGGCAGCAGCAGCTGAACTTGTTTTGCTGAGTACACACAACCTCTGCTGCTGTGACCACCCTAGAGAAGAGCATCAGCAGGGCAGGATGAGATCGGGGACAGTCTGTGATGGCACACAGCCTTTGAGGAGCCACAGATACCATTGAGTCTGAGCTGCAGTTTCAACTGTTTGTCCCCTGCTTTTCCTGCTGCACTGCTTAAGGCTGCGTGGCACACAGGAGGGGGTAGGAGAGCACTTACCTGTTTTTTTTAAACTGATTTTTGTTTTCATTTGCAGCAGGTGAAACCACAAAGAGAACGAAGGTGCTATGCTGTCCCTTTGCTCTATGACAGACTTCTGCTGCTGCAGATGTGCCAGGGCAGTTGGGATCTGGCTGCAGAAGGGCATTTTGTCCAGCCTCTAGTTCCTGTGGGGAGATGACACATTGTCCCAGCTGATCCAGGCAAGCAAGCCTGGCAAGCGAGTACCCATCCCTTGGGCTTCTCCTGAGAGGCAGCATTCCTAGGAAAGATACCATGGACTTCAGGAGATGGGTGATTTAGGTGTTTTCATCCCAGCACACACTTCTGTCAGCCACACCATGCAGGTTAGGTTGCAGCCTAAACATGTCAGGAGCCACATCCGGGCTTGTCTGGCCCAGACCACTTCTGTTGGAAGAAAGCTCCAGGGGAGAAAACCCAGAGCTGTGAATAAGACAAGTAGATCTGGTCTTTTGCATGAATCTTTGTGGTCTCACAGAAATCCTTCAAAGAACGCTTCTCAGCATCAGAAACCTCCAGGGATTTCTGTGTTTCTAGAAAAAGAAGTCCTCAGCAAAGGGCTACCACTGACCGTATCTAAACGCTGTCTTTGGGCTAACAAGGTTCTTGGACAGTTTCCCCACAGGGAGTTTTTCCAAAAGACAGGCTTTTTCCACCTCTTAAGCAGTCTCTGCCGGGGACACATCCTGGCTTGGTTGAGTGGGAAGGGACAGGGTGAGATTTGGACATGAAGACTTGACCTGTGCTCTGTTTCCCTCTAGGAAGGAAGCAGGACTGTCTTCATGGCAGTGAGGGGAGTTCCCCAGCACAAAATTACTTCTGTGCTGGTGGAAGATGAGGCTTCTCCCAGCGTGATCTCCCTGGAGCAACATTTAGATCCCATCCCAGTGAAAGCAGAGTGTGCCTCCCTGTCCAAACTTGTTTCTGTCTCTTAAGAGAGGTTTACATGCCACAGGGCCTCTCTTCATCAAAGTGCCCATTCTCCCATGTTTCCTGCAGGAAATCCTGGATGTATTGCATGTGAAAGGGCCATCAGCTGAGGGAATACTGGGACTAGCAATCAGCAACAAAGCATACCGGGCGCTGAAGGAGGCCCGAGGCCCAGCAGGGGTTGATGACTGGGAAAGCCAAACTGTGCACCTGCTGGCAGTGATTGAGAAGGTGAATTGTTTTGATTTCAGGCTGCAAGAGCTCCCTGTTATGCTGCAGGTCCCACTCCAGTGACTGGCTTTGACCTAGCTGGGAGCCCATGCTAAAGCCACAGTGTAGCCAATTCTCAGACTTAGAATTCCAAGTTTGGTGTTTTTCTTCTGTCTCCTTTTCTGTTCCTCTTGTTCTGCCCCTGGTTTCTGGCATGTCCATGGGAAACTCACTTCATGGTCTTCCTGACTGTTCTCCTCAGGGAGCCACACTGAGATTTAGTGGAGAGCAAAGGGCAGAGAAGAGCCGAGAGTCCTGTTAGCAGGCTAATGCAAGTTTGCTTGGCCCATACCCTGGCAGCTGCCTGCTCTGTCAGCATTGATGGGTAGCTCTGAGAGAAGGTTGCTGAAACCATCCTGCCTCCTGCCCAGGGTCACTGGGATGTTCCCTGTGATATCAGAGGGAGCGTATAAAGCTTTATCTGAAGCTCTTGGCATTGCAGGACTTACTCTGAAACATGCCCTTGAAACTCTTGTTGGCCTACCTCTATCAAGGACTGGATGTGACCTTTGGAGAACCTTAGCGAGAAGGAGAGATTGGAAGAACTGAAAGAGTGAGTTTTGCAAGTAGTGCCACCAGTATGGAGGGACTGCTAGAGGCCTGGGACTTCCCTGCAAATTGACAGTTTCCTGTAAAATCCTGTTGGTTCTGACAGCTGTTTATTGCTGCTGTGGAGTGGGATTTAGGGGGAAAGTGGCACAGAAAAGCATTTCTTTAGTCAGAACACTTCCTTAAGGCACTTGAGATTGCTCCACAAAATGATTCTTGTAAGGAGTGGCCAGCAGTTGCATTGTCTTAGTGAAAGTAGTCCCTCTGCTGTCAATCAGGCATGGACAACAAGTCTACCTTTGAGGCGGCTTGAGTGAAACCAGGAGCTTGCAACCACGACCATGCTTCTTTCCTGAAAAGTATGTTTGAAAGCTGGCTTAGAGTACCTTGAAAGCTACACAGCACAATTGCAGGCTTTCATCTGCTTTAGCAAAGCCTGCAGTGATTTCTCTTGACAACATATGATTTATTAATGTTGATGTCCTCAAAGACATGGGCTTCAGTAATGCTAGCATGTCAGTGTGGACCTTACAGTTAACCCACTACTGGCTGTTGGTGGTGATTTTTGAAAGGTAGTGCTGCTAAGTCATGGAAAAAGCACATGCTTTCCTCTCTTTAGAAGTCATGTCGTTTCTACAAGTTTAAGGAAATATGCTCTTTTAAAGAAGTAGCAGCCACTGGAGTGGTGTTACATTATGTTCTTGTTCCCTTAGGGTGGCTGACAAACTGCCTAGAGCCAATCTCCTCATCCTCCAATGGTTGCTGTCTTTGCTGCACCACATCAAGCAAAACTCATCAAGAAGCAAGATGGACTCCAGCAATCTTGCCATCTGCATTGGACCAAATATGTTAAGTGAGGAGAACCTGCTCTTGCTGGAGGTGCTGATGGAGGTAAAAGACAAGATACACTGAATTTATCAACCAGCTCCACCAATCTGGGCCAATCAGAGCATTCCTGTTGAGGGGTACCTTGCTGTCTCCTCTCTTGAATGCTTGTGGAGGAGCTTTTTGTAAAAGCATCGACATGGATGCAGCTTTCTGCACATAAGAAAGGGTCAGGAGTCAGAAAGGCTGATGCATTTTCTGCCCCTTGGATTGAAATCAGTGGTTTTATGTGTGCAGGTGAAAGTGCTGGTGGAGTTCCTTATTAACAACTGCATGGAAATATGTGGGAAGGAGATTGCTTGCCTTCTATAGCCCTCAGCTGAGGAGTCACCAGTGCCCATAGACAGCTCCACGGGTGTGGAGATGGACAGAGGATCATCACAGGCTGAGGCTGCTGATCCTTTTTCCTTCATGTGTTACTGCATCTGTGAACAGCTGAAGAGTTTCTGAGTGGTCAAGATACTATGGCAGTGTTTTCCTGCTGGAAGACTTCCCAAAAGTTTGGTGATTCGCAAAATAAAATTCACAGCAGATGTTAACCATATGCCCTTCGCATGCACATTAAGCACAGGCTCTGAGAGTGATGTTCTTAGCTCAAGAGCATTTCCGGTGGAGCTGGAAGCAGAACACTGCTCGCTCAAACCAGCTCATCCCACAGTCTATGTTTTGCCATGTCCTCTTGGGAAAAACATGCAATGAAGAAAAATGTTTTTCGGTAACACTTGACAGTGCTAATGCTGTTAGTGTCCTGTTTTGCACTTGTATTATCACAGTTAGCTCTATCCAGAACTGTTTACTCTGTAAGCTGAAACCTGATGGTCTAGACTCTGACTTCCGAAATATGCTGACTGAGATGTCATTTTTCAAAGCATTTCCCATCAGTGTAGCAGACATTACAGAGAACAGGGCATCAGAACAGGGCCTAGAAGAAAACTGGTATAGGGTTTAAGGTGGGTTTTGCTTCTGGTTTTATTACTTCTGAGAAGTCACTTCACTGCACATGCTTTTGCTTTCTAGAGCTGTGTTCAGAAGAGTGTACTGACCACAAAATAGAGGGAGATACAGAGTGACCAACAGATGCATTTCTGGATAGACCACCCTCTCTGCTCTTAATCCTCCCAGACTCAGGGGCAGATACGGTCATGGAAATGGAAACAGGACAGGTATGTCGGGTCCACAAGCACTGCAGTGAAGTATGTCATGTATGAAGGAGTGTCCTGATGCAAAACTGAGGCAAAAATGTGTAAGGTCATCCTCTCACAATAAGGAGTGAATGAATCTCCATCTCTACTGTGAGGTTAACTGTGAAATAAAGGCAGGTGCTTGCTTCTCTATAAGCTGTAGTTCTCCTTCTTTCAGCTACTAATTTCAATGTTGAGAAATAACTCCCCACTGCAGACACAGGATCCAGACTCAGAGGTGGGCAATGTGGATGTGAGCATTCACCAAAGGTCTGGGTGACTGTTCTGCCTCTCCCTGGCAGGCTCCAACATGGCTGTGATGGGACTATGCTGTGGATGGGGCCATGGGCCCTGGTGGGCAGTGAGCTGAGCAGGGAACAGCCTTGTGCCCAGGCAGCAAGAAGGGCCAGCAGTACCCAGGGTGGTGTGAATAGGGCTCAGTCCAAAGGTCAAACCTCACCTGGGTACTGTGTTCACTTTGGGCCCTCCATACAGGAAAGACATTGACAAACTGGAGGGATTTCAGGGCAGGCCATCAAGACAGTGGGGGCTGGAGATAAGCATCCCCAGTCACTGGGTAGGAATATGTGGGCTGAAGCCAGCTCAAGCCCATTGCAGTCTTATAAGTTCATTTTATTGGTTATCCAGTTTTTATACTTTATATTGGGCTGATTGACATATGCACATATATTGCTGTTATAGTTTTGCTATATTATTACATGGTTTCCCTCCTAAACCCTGCCTACATTGTTAGGAGAAAGCAATAGCCAGGACTTACAGGTGGTCAAGTCAAAATGTGCTTCTGAGATCAAAGGAAAGAAAGTGAATGGGACCAGAGACATCCTGCTCTTCACTTACCCCATCTGCTTTGCATTCCCACCTGCAGCAGCATCCAGTGTTTCCAGAAGCTAGGGCTCTTCTGCAGCAAGAGTCTGAAACCCATTGCCTTTTTTGCCAGGTGCCTACAGGCCCCTGCTGCTGCTGGGACAGGTGGAAGTTCTGCGCCCCTTGCTGCAAAACATGCATCCAGGGCACAGCACTCACCATATCAGCAGCCACGTTGCACAGTCTCCCCAGCATTTGCTTGTAACTGCCCAGTTGCCCCTGTCCCTCTTGGACAGGGACTTCATGCTCTGTGCACCCACCAAGGGGCTGAGAAAATGCAGACAGACACTTAGGCCAGGTGCATATCAAACCTTGTGTGTGGTCTGCCAGGGCGCGAACCAAGGCACGGCACATCACCACTCTGCCTGGTGGGGGGGGGGGGGCTTGTAAATACCCCGCTGCAGGGCTCTGTTCAGGGACTGCCTGAGCTAAGTACTAATGGCTGGGAGGCCAGCACCAACTCCCACCCATCTGAGCTGGGCAGGAGAAGTAGACGTGGGGCTTCCTCTTAAGCAGCATCTCAGCTTCAGCCAGGAAAAACTGCCCACGCAGGCATACCAGCGCTATGGTCTGGCCTGCTCGCAGACACCAACTGCATGTTTGGCCTGAATGCTTTAAAAGCTTGAGGGCTCTAGATTTCTGCCGCTGTACTTCAGAGCACAATAGGGCCTCCTGTATGTATATACAGGGACTATTGCCCTCTGGGTGAGGAGTTTGCCAAGGAAGAGGAGCAGTTTCTTCTCATGCCGATTTCTGTGAATCCTGGCCTCCTGAGTCTGGGCAGAGCCAGCTGTTGACAGGCATCCCTCTGCAAGGTTCCTGGCAAAGAGCCGTTCTCCTTCTCAAATTGCACCTCTTGCCCTCAAAAGTTGTTTTCTTTCCTTTGGTTCTTTAGACTACCTCTCTGAAGATACAGCATTATGAATGTATCCTTTGATTACTCGGTTTAGATTAACATATACCAGTTGTGGTTTTTTTCTGCACTGCTTTTTGACATATGAAAGCAAAATTTATTATCCTAAATAACAAAGGACTGGGGCACAAAGGAGGTACTTTGGAAGTCATCTCCTGATTACAGATTAACTTGAAGGAGCAAAGAAGGTGGTTTTTTTCAGGTGTAGTTAATATAGCTAAGCATCTTTTTTCCATGTCAGTAAAAAACCCAATAATTTCTCACTGCCTTTAAACAAGAGACTGTGGCTCTTAGATATGACACACAAAACTTGCTTTTAGCTATATAAATCAGAGCTAAGAACTTCTGTGGAAAAAAATCCTAGATGTTGCAAATTCGTTAGAGATCTACTTCTAAGTTTATGTTGGCTTAGATTCCATGAAGGTTCTTTGGTTTATTTTTTGGCCATGGCTTGGTTTAATGGCAAAACCCCAGTATTTTAGCAGCTTTGAGGAACATTTTTTCTTGAACTGTCATCAGCTCTCTTGATCTCCAAATTAAGAAAGTAAACCACACTTCAAGAACGTCTGAAGTAGACAAATGAACTTGTGGTTAGCAAAATGGAACCTGACAAGATGCATCCCAGAGTCCTGAGGGAATTGGCTGATGTAGCTGCCAAGCCAGTCTCCATGATAAAGTCATGGCAGTCAGGTGAAGTCCCCAGTGACTGGAAAAAGGGAAACATTGCACCCATTTTTAAAAAGGGTAGAAAGGAGGACCCTGGGAACTACTGACCTGTCAGCCTCACCTCTGTGCCTGGGAAGATCATGGAATAGATCCTCCTAGAAGCTATGTTAAGGCACATGGAGGACAGCGAGGTGATTCGAGACAGCCAGCATGGCTTCACCAAGGGCAAGTCTTGCCTGACCACCCTAGTGGCCTTCTGTGATGGAGTGACTACATCAGTGGACAACGGAAGATCTATGGATGTCATCTCTCTGGACTTCTGTAAGGCCTTTGACATGGTCCCCCATGACATCCTTCTCTCTAAACTGGAGAGATACGGATTTGATGGATGGACTGTTTGGTGGATAGGGAACTGGCTGGATGGTCGTGTCCAGAGGGTAGTGGTCAACGGCTCAACGTCCAGATGGAGACCAGTGACAAGTGGTGTCCCTCAGGGGTCTGTATGGGGACCAGTTCTGTTTAATATCTTCCTCAGTGCATATAGAGTGGGATCGAGTGCATGCTTAGCAAGTTCTCAGACAACACCAAGGTGAGTGGTGCAGTTGACACACCTGAGGGAAGGGATGCCATCCAGAGGGACCTGGACAAGCTCAAGAAGTGGGCCCATGTGAAACTCATGAGGTTCAACAAGGCCAAGTGCAAGGTCCTGCACCTGGGTTGGGGCAACCCCCAGTATCAATACAGGCTGGGGGATGAAGGGATTGAGAGCAACCCTGAGGATAAGGACTTGGGGGTACTGCTGGATGAAAAACTGGACATGAGCTGACAATGTGCACTCACAGTCCAGAAAACCAGCTGTATCCTGGGCTGCATCAGAAGAAGTGTGGCCTGCAGGTCGAGGTAGGGGATTCTGCCCCTCTGCTCTGCTCTGGTGAGACCCCACCTGGAGTACTGCATCCAGCTCTGGGGCCACCGACATAAGAAGGACATGGACCTGTTGGATCAGGTCCAGAGTAGGGCCACAGAAATGGTCAGAGGGATGGAACAGGTCTCCTATGGGGACAGGCTGAGAGAATTGGCATTGTTCAGCCTGGAGAAGGGAAGGCTCTGGGGAGACCTTATTGCAGCCTTTCAATACTTAAACAGGGCTTGTAAGAAAGATGGGGACAGACTTTTTAGCAGGACCTGTTGCAATAGGACAAGGGTAATAGTTTTAAACTGAAAGAGGGTAGATTTAGACTGGACATAAGGAAGGAATTTTTTACGATGAGGTTGGTGAAACACTGGAAGAGGTTGCCCAGAGAGGTGGTAGCTGCCCTATCCCTGGAAACATTGTGTCAGGATGGATGGGGCTTTGAGCAACCTGATCTAGTTGAAGATATCCCTGCTTATTGCAGGAGTTGGGCTAGATGACCTTTAAAGGTCCCTTCCACCCAAACCATTCTATGATTCTATGAAAATACATTATACCTTACCATTCTTCACTACAGTCTTACTCACGCTAGAAGTCACACTAGATGCAGTGATTTTCCCTCTTCTGGAGCTGGATTTCTGGCGGGACTGTTTGCACTGATCTGGTCAAAGTACATTTCCCCTGACCGAATCTCCAGATTATTTAGAGTTAATTAATGGCACACAATTTTCAGATACACTCTTCTGTGTTGTATCAGCTAGAAACTTATCTGCTTTTTCCAAAAAGATCTGTAGATCAATTAGGCATTTGTTCAGGTTTTTTTTAGCCTTCAGAATAGTCAGTGAGATTAGGAATATTTGCAACAAGGTTGTAGAACTCTCCTTTACAGGTTTGCCACTTTTTTCCTTTTTTATCACCTTTTCATAACATCTATAAGGAATTAAAGAAACTACTCCACAGAGTCAGTTGAGAAATGCAATAACTAAGCATTAAAAATCTGTTTCAGTATCTTCCAGGCCAAGATAAAGCCTTCTTTAATCTAAAGATTTGTTTAAAGTATAATTGCATTCTCATTGTGAATTTGGGAGACAACATTGGCCATTGTTGTCTGCTTGCATTTATCCATAAAACAGGCAACAATTTAGACCAATGTGCACATCCTTGCCAAGTAGAGATCACTGAAATGAGACTAATGATGACAATGGGCTGATGTATTAAACGAAATGCAACTAAAATTAAGAGTATAATGAAAAGCATAAAGGCAAATGAGAGATTATAACTTTTCGTGTGCTATATCCATGGAGGATGCTGTACAAGCTGTGGGTTTGTTATAACCTCACCTTTCTCTTGTATTCATGAAATTAACAGTCATAGTTACAAAGTCCGGGGGGGGGGGGGGGGGGGGATTTTTGTCTGCATTTGAGCACAGATTTTTTTTTTTTTTTTTTTTTATAAAAACTGTATTACTAAACTCACCTGAAGAACAGACCAATACAGTCTGGGTGTTACGTTGTTCAGGCTACTTTGTGTAGGCAAAAGATGGTGATTCTAAGTCTTCTTAAAGAAGTGCAGAATCAAAGATGGATTTGCTCATTTATTAGAAGCAGTAGGTGTGACACCAAAAAAGGGTGGGACTTTTTTTCTCCTGACAGTGTATTATGAACACTGGTGGTACAGGTAGGACTCCATAATGCACCAATGGAGGCTAGTGGATGTGAAGGCACGCCACCTAAATTGGCTGCACTGTGGCTCACCTAGGCTGCAAGAGCAGGCTGCCAGCTGCTTATCCCTTCATACCCATACATTGCTATATTCCTGGTACACATTAGATGACAGAAATTTGGAGTATGTCACGCCCTCATTTGAGCTGATCTAGCAGTTTTTATTATGTAATATTTCACCCTCATTATATATGTAAGGAATACTGTGGTTCAGGAGACAAAGCTGGGTTTTTGAGATGCTTTACTTACTTTTGATGGTAATTGTGAGAGTGCCAGGTCCACAAATTTCATTGAAGTCTTTTCCCTGGTGCTGAATTAATTATTGTGGCCAGAAGTATTTTTTATTTAAATATAACTTCACGAGTGCATTCAGCACTATTGTTGCTTCTCATATTCTTCAGAAGATATTTTATTTGTATTCAATTCACCTACTACAAACTCTTGCACATCTTTTTATATCCGGCACCTTGTGAATTTAAATTGGATTCAAATTTACCTAGTTTTACTAATATCCTTATGTGGAAAAGTTATTCGAGACTCAGCTAGCAAAGATGACAAAAATATATGTAGATAAGCATAAATAAAAAACTGATAAATTTTGGTTATATTCATGTGCAAAATACTTGGACTGACATCTTTGTTCATAGAGAAACCCATAGAATTAAACTGAAAATGGTGATCATACTGGAGGATTCTTGGAGAATCACTGCTGTGCAATAAGAACAGTATATGCTGCATAATTCTGTAGGAGGATTTTGAAAAGCTGCAAAAATATGCAGTTCTCTATTAAACTCTATAGCTGTTGAGTAGTTTCTCCAGAGAGCTGTTTACAAACGATGCAATTCTGATTTTTTGTATGAAGTAATATGAACAGAAAAAAATCTTTAATTTATGGACAGTTTAGGGGCTGGCAGTCCTCTTCATTTTTTAAGTAAGAGAATTGATCCACTGGTAGTTGCATCAGTTGTTTTATTTAGATGCTAGTGCTGTACCCTAGCCAAACTCTGTATTTGTTCTGCCTTAGATCTACTTATGTCATTTCATTGCTATTGCACTATTTCTTGTGCAATTTACATCTCATAAATCCTTACCAGAGTAAAGCATTGGCAATTTGAAGACCCCATTGAGGACTTTCTGCCTTCTGTTGAAGACATGGTGTGTCGTGGTTTAACACCAGCCAGCAACTAAACACCACACAGCCACTCGCTCACTCCCCTCTGGTGGGATGGGGGAGAGAATTCAAAGAGTAAAAGTGAGAAAACTTGTGGGTTATCTCAGATAAAGACAGTTTAATAGGTAAAGCAAAATCCACATGTGCAAGCAAAGCAAACCAAGGAATTCATTCACCACTTCCCATCGGCAGGCAGGTGTTCAGCCATCTCCAGGAAAGCAGGGCTCCATCCCACGTAACTGTTACACAGGAAGACAAACGCCATCACTCCGAACGTCCCCTCCTTCCTCCTTCTTCCCCCAGCTTCATATGCTGAACATGAAGTCATAGGGTCTGGAATACCCTTTGAGTCAGTTGGGGTCAGCTGTCCCAGCTGTGTCCCCTCCCAACTTCTTGTGCCCCCGCAGCCTACTCGCTGGTGGGGTGGGGTGAGAAGCAGAAAAGGCCTCGACTCTGTGTAAGCACTGCTCAGCAGTAATGAAAACATCTCCGCATTATCAACAGTGTTTTTAGCATGAATCCAAAACACAGCCCCATACTAGCTACTATGAAGAAAATTAACTCTATCCCAGCCAAAATCAGCACATGGTGTAAACTCTTTTTTGAGATAATTCCATGGTTGCTGGAAAGCATAGTGGTGGTAGCTCCAAAGAAATACTGGGTCAAAAATTGTTCAGATTGAAGATTTCTAATGGTGTTTGCACAAATTAACATGTGAGATACATATAGTTTTGCTAGTTACTGCTCTCTGTCTGGGCAACAGCCAACTATTGGAGGAACATGTGCGAGCCTTCAGGATTTGGGGCAGGCAAAGGTGCACTGAGCAGCGAATGAGGCGCTGGAGTTACCCAGTGCAGGGTTTGGCCTCTGCGAACCATGAACACAAGAGGGTGCTGGTTACTCTATGGAGACTTTTGCTTTTGGAAATAACTTTGTCCCAGTTTTGAAATGGAAAAGCTAGAGGGAAATATGCTGCCCTGAAGAGCTATATGCCGGGAACTGAAGAGACATGATC
Source organism: Aquila chrysaetos chrysaetos (assembly GCF_900496995.4). Classification (NCBI taxonomy): domain Eukaryota; kingdom Metazoa; phylum Chordata; class Aves; order Accipitriformes; family Accipitridae; genus Aquila; species Aquila chrysaetos. The sequence continues at coordinate 16,962,891 of NC_044030.1, read as the reverse complement.
AAGGTAAGCAGTATGCATAAAATCACAGTTACTCAAATAAGCTTCCTTAACAGTACTGAAGTGACGGATAGTATGTCTTTATTGTTTGCATCCTTCTTCATCCTTTCTTTACCCTGTCTAAAGTCAAAGAGAGTAGTATTTAAAAAGGATGCAATCTCGTAGCATCATTACAGCTGGTCTGGACATTTGGATAAAGCAGCTGCAGAGCTCTCCCAGGTGAGGCTTTTGCAAAGTCACCCCTGGTCAGAAGTAACACTGCAGTGGAGAACTTTCATGCCACCCAAATTCTGGATGGGCTTTTCTACTCCCTTTTGACCTGCTTTATGACCTCTTTATAAGAATATGCTCATCCAAGCACTGTTAAATATTTATACAGGTGAATTCTTACATCCTGTTCTATAAACTCAGCAGAAGATGGAAGCAGCAGAGTGTGTGTACTGTTTGTTGAGATATTGCTGGAGAATAGTCTAGCAACTGGTAGAGAAATGGTCACATCAGTTTGCTGCAGTATGTATATTATGCCTGAAAATGGGATATCTGCATAAGTGAGTAGCCAAGAGCCCAGATTAGCAACCATCCAGCTGATGGTTACTTCAGTAAACCCAGTACATTGCCTGAAGAGGTACTGCCTGAATTAAAATTAGTCCAAATGATACACACTTTGAAAACAATAGGCATCTAGAGATAGACATGAGCAATTTGTTGTGCTCTTAATGATAATATCTTATGAATGATATGAATTTATTTACCAGCTTTTTGACTGTAAAATAGGGATGTAAGAAATGTAAGAAATGCTGGCTTTATTCAGAAATTGTAGCTACTCCTTTTTGTGCTGTGTGAAGGAATGAAAGAGATGTTTATTTGTGTTTGTGCTTTTTTGTGTTTATTGTGGTTTGAGAAGGACTGATTTAGAGGTTGGAAAGTTAACTGAAGAATAACTTGGTACTGTGTTAATTTTCAAATATATTAAGTAGATCCTTACCAAGATATTTCAGAATTGCTACTGTGCACACACACACATACTTATCTACCTATGAATCAATCAATAAACCTTTCTGTATACACACATGCATATAGGTCAGCAGCAGATATAAGCAAGTTTCATCAGGTGACGGAAAAGGAGGAAAGAGCCTTGAAGATTTTCCTTCTGTGGATGCCAACTTTCCTCCAGTTCCTTCTTGTTCTTGAGCAAACAGAACTACTTTCTTTAGTACCATTATTAACCTTGTCTTGTCTTTCCCAAGTAAGCGTACGTTTTCCTCCTTGAATGGCAATAAGTAGACAGTTTCATTCCATTTCCTACTCAGTTATGTCCATTTTCCTCTTCCTTACTCTCCAGTTGTGCATGTATTTCAGCACTGGAAAACTTTTCAGCTCTAAAAGAACACAAATGCAGCAGTGAATACAAAAAGTGAGCTTTCACAACTTAAGTAGGTAACTAATCTTAATAATCAGTTAATAGTGTAGAAACCATCTATCAGAAATAATACAACTTATCCCTGAATAATTAAAGATCAGACATGCTCCACAGAGCTGTCAGAAGCCATGAATGAAACTAGTTCTAGGTACATCTAAAATACTTAATGCTAGGGAACATTTGTCAGTGGAGCTATCAAAACCTGAGTATTCTTCAAGTACTAGCATGAGTATGCTTTTGGAAACAATCTAAGAAATTACTTGGTTATGAAAAAGCATGTTTTAAGACCAACAGCCAACCTAGATTCAAATTGATTTATGTAATGGAGGGGTAGCTTCACCTTGCCATCTTCTGTATTTCCAATTGCACTCATTATGGCATGCTGGCAAAATCTTTGTCATTTACTGAAAAAATTTACAAGGTAAGAAGCAAACTGTGGTTGACAAACGGCTTTCAATACAGTGCTTCGTTTGTGGACCATTTCTTGTTTTGACTTATGCGGTAGGTCTGTGTGTGCTATGAGAGAACAGTTCTAATCTCCCCCTAGAAAAGAAGTTTTGCAGTTGATCTGGATGAGGATAGGCCTTTCTCTTCCAGAACAATTTTGACAGCTACTCTTTGGACAAGTCAACAGAATGAAACAAGCAGTTTGTTTTTATTTGTGCCATGATCACAAAAGTATGAAACAACAGAAGCCTTTGTTCTGTGCCTTTTCTTGCCTCACTGCATATCTCAATTGTGGTAGTAATTATCAGGTAGCAGGGCAGGGTAAAATCAGTGCTATATACAAATGCAGTCACGTGGAACCAGGTAGAGATTCTAAGTGCCAAATGCAGTCCAGAGGATAATGGGATCACTGGAGATACAAAGTCTCTTTGCTTCCTCCTCCACTTATTTCTGAAGATACTTTGTGTTACTAGTTTTCAATTACCTTTTCCTCCTCCCACCCCCCGCTGTTTTCCTATTTTGGACAACCTTTGTGCTATATTTACAGTATATTTCCATGATCACAGAAGCCAAGGTTGCCAACTGCTGTTGAATCTTGATGACTAATGAAGGTCACCCACTGGTCTGCCTCGTGGAGTGCTAATGTGTTGCATTCCCCAGCTCCCTCCTGGGCGAATTCTGTTCTTCTCTGGCAACACAAAGAGGCCTCCAAGTTCCCTCTAGTGCTGTCTCAAAGGGAAAGCAGAGTATATAAGTGCCAGTAACAAGGAATATCTGTTAGGATAGTAAGTGAAGCACAGTACCTGAGCATTTTTAAGGATTGTAGTTCATAAAAGAGAAGTTCTAAAACAGACCTCATTAACAGCAAACTTAATTCCATGGCTGTATCTTCATCCTAAACAAGGATGGAACAGTAGTTATGCTGACACCAGCAAGGTCAGAATCTCACCCCAGGCCCTTGCCTTCCCCTTCCTTATAATTCTGCCCAGTCTTGTATTTGGCAAGAAAGATATGGATCATTTACTTTGTTCCTGTTCAGCTCTTTTCTGCACCGTTTATCATTCTCCTGAACATACCAGACCGCCTTTAACATAATTTTTAAATCTAAACACATACAAAACAAGTTATATGTAAAAAGTTACCCTTTACTTGAAATGCACTTATTGAGAATGCTTCTTATGATACAGTAGATATGATTTACAGTATCTATAGTATAGTAGACATTGTTTCTACAGCACAGTTGTTTCCTACAGAAAGAATAAGATTTTGCCATAATTCATCTCTCTTCACAGAATATGCTTATTTCTACATAGTTTGTGGAGGATAAGGCTCAGTATTGTTTAGACTTTTTAGGCTCAACAGGTGTATTACTAAAATATTTCATTGTGTAAAGTTGCAGCTGAAACAAAAAGTTTCAGTACAGCTGAATTGCAAATTTTCAGAAATGCCAAGTCACAACTTTTCAGAATGTTTAAAAAATTTTAACTTCTTTGCCCAGTCCAGCAAATGTCAGAAAATTCTAAATGCTTCACAAGATGTGAGTTTTGGTTTCCAATCCATTTGTATTTGAATGAAATCCAGTTTAAAGCAGCAGACAAAAGAAAATGCCTAACACGTTAAAATAAATACCTAAACAGTTGCTTTTCTGATAAACTCTGGGAATTTATAATATTATACAATGTCAGATTATCATCAAAAGCATCCTATAACATGCTGTCTTTTGTAAGGAATGCTGCTACATTCTGTCTAGTTAACTGGTTAAGGCTTTAGTCAGTTCAGTCAATACCCATACCAAAACTTCATGATCTGCTGCTGAAATGCCTTATTTTTCAGAGTGAAGGGTATAAGAAAACTATAGTCTGCATGTCAGTACAGATCCAAGAATGTCTTGCCCAGGTTGATTTTACAAGAACCATCTTTTTTAACGTCTTGAAGTGATGAGGTAGGAGTAACATGTTTGCATTATGATAGTGACATTTATTTGGGAGGAGGGTCAGACAGAGTGTTTGATTCATGGAGGGTTTTTTTTTTTTAAATGTGACTCCAAATTAGAAAAGAAAAAGCTTACCTGTCTTTTGTTGGCCTGTTACTAAACACTTGAGGATTCTCAAATGGAATTATATTAATTTTTTCCTTTTAAATTTGGAGCTGCAATTTTCTGGGTTTTTGGGTTTGGCTGGGTTTTTTTGAGACCTATTCTAATTTAGTTGGTTCATGAGGTGACACACAACAGACTTAAGGCTCTGAAGCAGTTTTGGGATGAAAGAAGGCTGCCTGCCCACAACTGCAAGACTATTCTGAGGGTCACCGCTCTATCATAATACAGACTACACAATTCAGCAACATAATCATAAACAGAGCTCAAAATGAAAGAGCTGCCATGAAACATCTATGAAATATCAGTATGCAAATGTAAAATAACTTCTTCATTCTTAACAAATGCAAAGGAGGGGAAAAAAGGCAACTACTTTCTTAAATGATGCTATAAGTTTTAAAGACTCTTATCTGCACCTAAATTGAGACAAAAAATACAGAAACTATTCCAGTGTCACATTTAGTGACCTTAAGTTGAAAAAAATACAAATAGCTTTTGAAAAATCTTGCAAGTTTAGAGGAGAGTAGGGAAAGGAAAAATATTGTGAGTATATGTCACACTTAAGAATTGTGACCAAAACTGTCTTAGGACATGCAAACTATCCTTTAGGCAGAAACTTTTATTTTGCAAGACCCAGGACCTGTTATTTGGATGGTTACGCAAAACCTGGGCTTTCCTGGCACTTGCATTACATTCTATATCCACTGCTTATTAGGAAGAAAAACTAAAAGGTATTGCCTAGAAACTCATCAGCAAGGAAGTACATTCCCTGCAAATCTGCAATTGCCAGACATACAGATAGTCATACCCTGGCTTAAGACGGGAGTCAATGGCACTGTGCTGGGTTAGTATGCTACTCTTCTAAGCCACAGCTGTTGTGGAAAGCACAGAAAAAGCGTTTTCTAAACAGAGAAGCATTTGTTTTTGATGAATGCTGGGAAAGTTAATTTGTTTTAAATTTTAAAAAGTTTAAGCTTTTAAACATTAGCAAAACTGCCAAAAAGATTGGAATTTTTGTTTCTGATGATAAAATATCAAGCCTAAATTCTATTGAATCTATTGAAGACAGCAGGAGTGCAATTTTATTAAATTCAAAGTGTACACTGTGTGTTTAATAACCTCCTTTACATTTAGGATAATGCAATCTTCAAATGGGTATATTTTACCTGAACTTGAAAGAATTTCTGTAAAAAGTAAGACAACATGCAGACAGCAGGTCTATGATATTGCCTAAGCAAGTAAAACTTGCACCAGGAAGTACAAAGTATGACCCATTCTGTTATTTTCAGAGTTAAGATGATCCTGAGGCAATGAAAGAGAAACGCGGAACCAGTTCCATTGCTAGCATTCAGATACCACACTAGTGGTATATTTTGGTTAGGACTGGAATATTGTGTACACATGCTTTAAATTTGTTCCTTGAAAGTAATGAACAATGGCACTTTAGCAGATTTCACTAAGCTCCAGCCAAAACACAGCATTTAAAAGTCAGTAATACAGAGGTCTGAGTTCTCTTCTAAGGTTTGAGAAAGATGAGTTATATCTTTTTGTCATCTCTGCTAGTGAGGTGCTAGAGAGAACACTGGTTCTACAGCAGTTACCTGAGGACTTGATTGCCACTAAAATGAAGACCAGATCATTATAATTGTTTTCCTGTATCAAACACCTTTCTCCATTTCTCTGTAGTTCATTCTAACAGGTTGGATAGCCTCCCACCATTTTTTCCTTTCAGAGAACCAAGTAGGATTTATTTTATTGCTAGAACAGTAGCACTGATAAAAAGGTCCAGTAACAACAGGCTAGGCACTCAAATAATGGGATGATACTTGTTGTTAGAGAGCAAGAAATCATCTTGCCACAAGAAAGATGACAGCTACTCTGTGGACCCATGGCAGGCTTGGGGCAGGATAGGAAGCTGAACTTCTAGTTGTGTCTGCATCCTGCTTTAACAACAAAAGTAATGATGTAATGTGCTTTGGCCTTCAGACCTTGTTATTTATATACCAGATTAATTTCAGCATGGATCAGGAGAGGAGAATTCTGTATGTTTGCAAGAATGATGGAATTTTCTACAACTATATTTAGTGCACTGTTCTATGTTTGTGATCATGAGTGCATTAGAATAATAAAATGAGAAGTTCATAGATTACCTGTGTGACCTCCCACTGCAGATACATGGCTTAAGCGTAGAGATTTAAAAAAAACTGAATACTAGATAGCTGAAAGTGATAGGAACATTTAACTTGCAGTCCTTTTGTTATGGTCGGTGCAGATACTAACTAACCCAAAGTAAGGTTTAGCAGTGACAGAACCTAGTCCTAACAGATTTATCATTTTTTTTCATATACAGGTCAAACTCAATACTCGAGTGACAGAAGAGTTGTGAGTGTAAAAGGACTACTGCAAATGTACACAACCTGGAAGCAAGCTCTGCTCCATTATAGTTTTTTAAAGTAGCACTACTACTCCTGATCAAAACTCTAATTTTAGATTCTCTAAGAAAAGCAGAACTCTGATTTTGTGAAGTAACATCTTATGTAGAAGAAGTATGTGTAGCAATTTCATCATTCATGTTATTTATATTTTTCTTGAGGTTCCCTGTACAGCAATCATGAGACCTTCTTCAAGATCAAGTTTTACTGTTTTTTAATTCTTATTTAAGTTTTGGAAACAGATCAGTGAAGTGCAGCTACATCATTTCTTTAGTGGGTGCTCGTTCATTTTTTGGCTACCACTGTATTCTCATTGCTCAAAACCCTTTACTAGATGGCTCTTAAGACAAAGAACAAACATTAAAAGTGTATAGGGAGGGAGTATATAATCAGAATTAGGGAAAAAATATGTACACAGAATTACTGCTATGCAGGCTGCTAACTGACAACTCATAATCTCCCTGCAAACATGCACAGGTCAGGCAGTGAAACAGTCAATTCTTGTCCTGTCCCCTGATGGCCTCCCCAAGCCTCCCCAGCCCCTTTTTTACTGCATCTCTACACTAAATTTTTCAGAGCAAGTTAAGCTTTTTATCATTTGAGTAACAAAAAATCCTTTCAAATTCTGTCCCTTCTTCAGTAGTTATACAACTAATAAACACTTGCCACATTGACTCAAAAGCAGGGCCAGAAAAATGACATTTCAAGTTATCTATAAAGACTAAAGCTGTTTCAAATGCCCATTACAATGTAGAATTTCCCTCTGCTGCAAACAGACAGGAAAGATGACAATATGTTGGCATAGCAGGTTTTTAGGTCAACAGCTATGCCAACATCTTGCCTCCCCTCCAGCTCTGCATAAAGGAACTTCTTGGAAGTACATCTGTGGGAATTGTATAATCTTTTACTGCAATTTGTTTGATCTGAAATAGAAACCCAAAATTTAGGCAGAAGCTTCACACTGTTATGTAAAACATCTGAATATCAATCTCACAATACAGTGTACAGTAACTCTAATGTGAGTTGGTTTTTACTCCTTAGGCTATGAAATCTAACAAAAAGCCCTGACAAAGGGCCCAGGTTTTAATTCTGTGCCTGTAACAGTTGCAGAGCAGAGACAATAGTTTGCTTAACTATTTTTCATAAAGCAGTAAGGTCTTCCAGACTTTCCTTACCAACGCACCAACAAAATCCAAGCGGGAGGATGGTCAATCTAGAGATGAATCCTATATACCATAGTAGAAACATATTCTCAAGTGACTTTATTTTAAATACTCATTTTCTGGATTTGGTCAGTCTCTTTGTCCTAGATTCACCTAAACAAAAAAGTGATGCCAAGGAAAAGATTTAAAACACAAACATTTGCTGTTATAAAAATACATATGCAGCTTCATTCATACTTAGAAATCGCACTGCCACCTTCTTGTAATCTATTTCCATTTGCACAAATATTTGCAAATGGGGTTTTTTGGGCAGCAGATTTGCCAAGGAGACAGATTTTCAGGAGGAAAGTGGTAGTCGTTACAAAACCAGAGACAGTCTCATGCAATTTACTTTACCCACAGTGCCACACTTCTGCTGTTTGGTGGTTGGCTTGTGGTTTTTAAAATTTATTTTAAACAAAAGAGGGGCAGGGGGGGGGGGGAGGGAGAAGGTATTTTAATATATTTCTGTTACCATGTCCCTGTACAGTGCTGATGCTGTACAGTAGCCAAAATGGCAAGACTGAAACCTAAGAGTCTAATAAGCTTAAGGACATTTGATAACTGTATCTAGAACATGTTGACTAGGTCAGTCATTCGCGATACCAAACGTGTGTGTTACTGAACAGGCAATGTTGTCAACTGTGAGAATTGTCAACTGTACCTTTATTTTTCATTTCCAAAGTGTGTATTCAAACTTGACACCTTAATGTTATATCAGCATTGGGGAGCTTTTTTTTTTTTTTTTTTTTCAGATTACTACTGGATTTTTGGGGATGAGGAGAAAAGCAGAGGAAATGTTATTTATTTACATTGGCTACAACATCTTTAACAAAAGACAAATGCATTTATGGTCACCAGACACCGTGGTAACATAACATTTTGTAAGTAATCTGTGAAGAAGCTGTGTTCCGGTAAACGCATTCAAAGCTGTGGTTGTTGCACAATGTAGCCTCCTTCAGGTGTTACTGTGCTATCAATGATCAAGTCACTTAACGATATACAACCCAGAACTGTCCCAAAAGAGGAGTGAGGACAGGAAGGCACAATTTTCTATATTACATAAATAGAATAGAAAACATTATGGAACTAAGCACTTGTGGTCTTATCACATTTCAAAATACCAAAAGAGAGCACCTTTTGTTGTCCTTGTTAACACTTGTGTCTTTAATTAACATTACAATTAGCATGCAAGCTGTCATTGTCTTACACAATTGAAAGTCTGTTTTTCCACCAATTATTCTCTTGTAAGAAAACAGTGCAGAGTTGAAGACACTACATTTTAAAGAGTCCCTTTGGAATTATTTTCAAATCCAGTTTAAGGAAAAGCTCTTAAATCTACCATTTGGAAATATTACCAGTGAATTCCACTAGAATTTTCCATTTGGCTTACTGTATCTCAGGATGGGAAAGACTTTTAGTTCTTCAAAATGGGTAGCAATTTGTAAGTTCAGAATGTTTATTTCATAAAAATTGTGGATATACAGAAAAAACATGTTTACTTGCCTATTTTTTGTTTGCTAAGCCCTTCTGCCTTTAGAGTTTAGGTTATATTTGAAGCAGGTATGTTCATACAAAACTTTTCTTTACCATTACCTTATGTGAGTATGGTTATGTTAAAACGTCTGCTATATCTCTGCATTTGCTTACGCTAACAACTTTTCCAAAACTTTTTTGAATTGAAAACTGCCTATATTTGGGATCTGATTCTGCAGAATGTTTGCATGTAAGTGTACTCACATCAATAGAGGGTTTTTGTACTCTGACATGGCATATAACAAACAAGAATTAAACTAAACAGCACTGTCAGCAGACAAGGGTGTGTTAGCACTGATCTTCTCTGACCTGCCAATCTGATGTCTCATACAATCACTTCTGTCCTAACAAAGCCTGTTGTTTTGGAGGGCAGTGCATGAACTGCAGCTTAGTCTGGACCTACGCCAAGGGAGGTATTATTTCAAAGCTGCATATGCTAGCTGTGCCACTAACCCAAAGAGTCTGGATTTGGCATGCTGTGATAACCCAAAACGTAATCGGTTCAAAATACCGGCAAGGCTATGCTTTGCAGCAGCAACGGGCTGCCGCTGCAAGTTAACGTCCCATTTGAAAAACCCATCAGTGAAACTGAAACAGAGCTGTGTAAAGCTTGCAGAACTACCATGAGTAGCTTGCAGGACAGGGCAATTCTGACAATCTGCTGATAAAGTACCATTGCTGCCACAGCTCACTTAAGACAAAGTTTACTGTGAAAGAATAAAGGAAGCTGTAAATAATCTAATATAATTAATGTTTTTTGTAGATTTCGTAGATTTCTCCACAGACCCTACTAGCTAACAAGACAAACATGTTAACTACCTGGCAATGCCACCAAATGCACAAAGCAAACCAGCTGCTGAATGAACCATTTTCTGATTATGTAGAAAATTTAATTGTAACTGATAAAAACAGAGATGGGATGGGGGAATGCAGACGGTGCATTTTTCTTAACGACTTGCCAACTTCATCTGTTGTCTCTGTTAAAAAGTTCAGTAGCAGTACACAACTTCAGTATGGCGAGATAAGAATATGAGAGGGGAAAGCAGGCAGGCTACAGGCTGACTTGATTTGATGCATTAAAGCCTCTCAGACTTTCTCAGACTGCTCTTCACAGTTTTCAGACATGCTGCAACACAGGAGCAGGGAAAAGAATCAGCAAAAGTGGTTGAATCAGATGAAGAATCAGCACCTCACAGAAGCAGTCATAGGTATCTTGAAACAAAGGGAAAACTCCACATGAACGTTGCAGGCTAAGCTTTTGGGAGAGGAGAAAGGAAGGGAGAAATAACCATTGTTGATACTGATTCACTGGGAACCTTGCAGTAGAGAAACACAAAGATGCCTTCCAACCCCAGCATCACCTGCTTATTGTGTATAGACCTGCTCTGAGCAGGTTTAGACAACCAGTATTTAAAGTGCTGGCAGCTGCCTGGAGCTTCTTCTATGATAGGGCTCCCACTATCAGAACCAGTAGCTGCACTGGCATTAGCAGTGTGTGTGTGAGGGAAAGCATCAGGAGAAAACAGGCAGCCTTAAGGGCACAGTTTAATCCCTGTAATTATGCAGGCCTGGTAATGTAAAGGTCTGCAAACAAATTCTGAAGCTCCATAAAACTGGGAGTTTGGGACATTCCCTGAAGGATCTTTGTTTTAAAAACAAGTATTTTGGCAGCCTCTGACATGCATTATCCATTTCAGTATATTTTCTCACTAATTATAGAGAGACTATGCCTAATTTCCTCAGAATAATAGCCTGAAATTTCTAAAGATAAGAGTCTGTCATAAATTGACTTAATTGCATTTTAATTAATTTTCATTTGTTGCACTGGCTAAAGTATTTTTTCCCATTAAATGCAGAATAAGCACATTTTTGAAGGAAAGAAGTACTTTAGTTCAAGGAGACCAACCCAACATATGCACACACAACACTGCTGAAGAGTAACACTCTTAACTCTACAGGACTGGTGAACAATCAGGAGGTGCTCCAAATTGTAGGGGGACCAAGGCCAAAGATGTGGCAGCTCTCCTGTGGACTGGGTTCCCAAAGAATGTTTGGTAGATTTCTGAAAATCTGAAAACATTCTGCACCAGGAGGAAGACGAAAGAAACGAGCAGGCAACCACTATCTAGCAGATTCTGCAATTGCAACCGCAGTTCGCATGAAAAGTTTTCAGGTGGGAATGCATTAATAATAAAAAAGCAGCAGCTGGAAACAGTAAAACATTGAGGAAAACCTTAAGTGTTGTCATATTTCTTTAAAAAAGATTCATACTTATTCCTCCCTCACACCAAATTACTTGGCCATAGAGGATGTTATAAATTATTCATCCAGAAATACTTATCCACTTATTGCAGTATAAAACACGATTAGTTCCAATTGGATTTGACTGAATAGAACTGTCCTCTTCCTGCAAATGCAGGAATCTTCCATACTAATTTTTCCATTGGTATTCTTCAGGCTAAATTAAAAAATTCCTGTTTTTTCTCCCCTGCTCCCAACACCTGTGAGACTACTCCAGACCCTAATTGTCGTGGTTTAAACCCAGCCAGCAACTAAGCACCATGCAGCCACTCTCTCCCCCTCCTCAGCTGGAGAGGGGAGAGAAAACATAACAAAAGGCTCGTGGGTCGAGATAAGGACAGGGAGAGATCACTCAGTGAATTACCGTCACAGGCAAAACAGACTCAACTTGGGGAAAATTAAATTAATTTATTACCAATCAAACCAGAGTAGGGTAATGAGAAATAAAACCAAATCTCAGAACACCTTCCCTCCACCCCTCCCTTCTTCCTGAGCACAGCTTCACTCCCAAATTCTCTACCTACCCCTCCAGCGGCATAGGGGGACAGGAAATGGGGGTTACAATCAGTTCATCATACCTCGTCTGTGCCGATCCTTCCTCCTCAGGGGCAGGACTCCTCACACTCTTCCCCAGCTCCAGCGTGGGATCCCTCCCACGGGAGACAGTCCTCCACGAACTTCTCCAACATGGGTCCTTCTACGGGCTGCAGTTCTTCACGAACTGGTCCAGCATGGGTCCTTTCCACGGTGTGCAGTTCTTCAGGAGCACACTGCTCCAGCGTGGGTCCCCCACGGGGTCACAACTCCTGCCAGAAAACCTGCTCCGTGGGCTCCTCTCTCCACAGATCCGCAGGTCCTGCCAGGAGCCTGCTCCAGCGCGGGCTTCCCACGGGGTCACAGCCTCCTTCGGGCATCCCCCTGCTCCGGCGTGGGGTCCTCCCCGGGCTGCAGGTGGAGATCTGCTCCCCCGTGGACCTCCATGGGCTGCAGGGAGACAACCTGCCTCACCATGGTCTTCCCCATGGGCTGCAGGGGAATCTCTGCTCTGGCACCTGGAGCACCTCCTCCCCCTCCTTCTGCACTGACCTGGGGGTCTGCAGGGCTGTTTTCTCTTACATGTTCTCACTCCTCTCTTCGGCTGCAGTTTCTGTGCCCCAGCAACTTTTTTTTCCCTTCTGAAATCTATTATCCCAGAGGCACTACCACCGTTGCTGATGGGCTCGACCTTGGCCGGCGGCGGGTCTGACTTGGAGCCGGCTGGTATTGGCTCTGTCTGACACAGGGGAAACTTCTAGCAGCTTCTCACAGAAGCCACTCCTGTACCCCCGCCCCCCGAAACCTTGCCACACAAACCCAATACACTAATCCACAACATTTTCCTGCGCGGTCTCAAAAGATGCAGCAGATTACAGAGCCTGCTGAAAAGATTCCAGTTAATTTCTGTGGGTTTTGAATTGAGCCTCTTAGGTCTACATGTGCTTTTTGTTGTTGTTTTTAAGGTATGTCTTGATTTTGCATCTATGAAATAAATTTTTAAAAAATTGATTCTGCAAATTTTTGTGGATCTTTACATCTCCATGCTGAAGTTGGCTAAGGTATGAATGATTCTCATCTTCCCCCACAAGTGAATATATCCATCTCTCTGATAATTTTTTAGCTCAAGCTATAAAAAACCTAAAACTACTTTAAAAAAATCCAGCCTCAGCTCCTTTGATCTTTGCAATGGACATTATTTCAAGAGCTGAACTGATCTTCTATAAATTGTAATTTTTGTCCTTAAAATACCTAACTTTCTGCAGGTGGCTGTGGGAATAACAGAGATACATTACATAGACTGTGTCTTTTGAGAAGTTTTGTTATCTGTCTTTCTCTGGATACTGAAAAATGTGCAGTTTCAAAATCAGAGATTAGTTGGAAGATCCCAGATTAAAGCATCCCATGGAGGCCTGGTTTCTCAGATTTTGCTGAATTCTAAGCCTCTGGGAGAATCAGCAACCTTAAAGGGGGCCCCAGAACCAAGGAACTGAGGTGTGTGAGTTGGATGGGTTTGTCAGAGCATTTAACTAGGCAGCACTGAACTTTGACACACTAGTACCTTTGACTCCACCTGATAATGAATAAGCTGACCCTTACTCAGGTGTCTGATTCTAACTATTCACTTTCAAAAAATACTGACCTGTTTAAAGACAGTGTACCTTCAGTTTAAATTCATTCACTTACATTCATATTTATGCAGATATAAATAAAATACTTTTTATCAATATTAGAGGTAAACAATACACTTGGCATATTCCAATGGTAAAGTCTTGTCATGGTTTAACACCAGCCAGCAACTTAGCACCACGCAGCTGCTTGCTCACTCCCCCCACCCCCCCTCCCCACAGTGGGATGGGGAAGAAAATCGGGAAAAGAAGTAAAACTTGTGGGTTGAGGTAAGAACAGTTTAACAGAACAGAAAGGAAGAAAATAATAATGATAATAACAGTAATAAAATAACAACAACAATAATAAAAGAATTGGAATATACAAACCAAGTGATGCATAATGCAGTTGCTCACCACTTGCCAGCCGATGCCCAGTTAGTTCCCAAGCAGTGATCCACGCCAGGCCAACTCCCCCAGTTTATATACTGGACAAGACATCACGTAGTATGGAATACCCTGTTGGCCAGTTTGGGTCAGCTGCCCTGGCTGTGTCCCCTCCCAACTTCTTGTGCCCCTCCAGCTTTCTCGCTGGCTGGCCATGAGAAGCTAAAAAATCCCTGACTTTAGACTAAACACTACTTAGCAACAACTGAAAACATCCGTGTGTTATCAACATTCTTCTCATACTAAATCCAGCACACAGCAGCACTATACCAGCTACTAGAAAGAAAATTAACTTTACCGCAGCCAAAACCAGGACAAGTCTGCAACACGAAGAAGGACTTTGAACCACATTGCTTATGAGTTAGATGGAAAGAAAAACAATTTCAGTGGAATCAGCTAGAACTGAATAGCGTCACACATAACTAGCCAAAATATCCAATGCTACAGATGCACCAATACTCCTGTAGTCCTTATTTATAAAAGAAATCCCTATGATTTTAATGTCAGCCCTTGTATTAATAAATACTTGGACTAAAGCCATGGGTTTTGAACTCCACTGCAGGTGAGGGATGCAGCTCCTCAAATAACTTATCAAATTATCTGTAAAGTCCTTTCACTATGTCAACTTCTAAAAGTTAAAAGTGATACTACACTTTCAGATATTTAATTCTGTTTAGCTAGAAAGTCATCATACCTGTAATCCAAAATTGAACTACAAACTTATAGGAGATACCAGTAAAGTAAGTCACATGATTAAGCAGGAAAGTAGGCATAGAAGTATTTTTCTAAAAAATTAAATCAGTAATTTTTTAAGATCAAACATAGTGATGACTGCCATCAGTAAATCTGGTAAAGCTGTTTACCACAATTATGTTAAACTTCTTACCTGTCTTTATGATTAAAAAATTGATACAGTAGGAAGAATTTTGGAATACAGGGTCCTTAGTTTTTTCAACCCTATATTTGAATTCCAAATTGGTGTTACATGAACATCTCTCCTCCTTACTGGATTCCAAACATCCAAATTATTTAGCAGCTGACAACTCAGCCTTCTGGGTAAATGGGATTTTGCCACTGACTGGGTGGAAGCAAGGACAGACTAATGTTTATGTTTGGAAGTCACAGTGTGAACGAAACTGGAATCAGGCAACAGTATTCCACTCCCTTGTATGAATTCTGTCCTTCCAGCGCACTCTGTGAGGCATTAGTATGTCATGGGAAATAATAGGTTGCTACAAAAAAAAAAAAAAGAAACACGAAGTAGCTCAGATTCTCCAAGTATTTCTCTTTCTCCAATGAGAACTGATTCAGTTAGCTAATGTGTAGCAAGGTGCAATAAAACGTATCTTAAATAAATTGCTAGAATTGAGGTCAGTGATGATGCGAAATTCTACAATCTTTAAAAAGGAACAGGGCAATCTATAAGCTTATATTAAATTTAGCTTTGTCCCTGGAAGACTCATATTTTAATAATGAAAATAATGGGTTCTTTTTAGGAGTATCTTGAATACTGCTAGTGTATACTTCCACAGTGAAGGGGACCTAATGGATAGCTTCTCTATCCATGGCTTGACAAGATAATCATCTTTCCTTTCATCTCCAAACAAAGTTTGATATGAATGACAGATAACAGTCTTAAGTGGAATGACAAGGGTAAATGCTGTTTTGTGAAAATGTAAGCCAACTACATACTTGTATATTCTCTATTGGCAAAGAGCAAGCCTTGCCTACTTCCATTATTTGTTCAAATAGACTAAGATGAAGCAGTTTTCAAGGCACAATGTAAAAATTCAAATGTGCTGTAGCAACATGGAAGCATTACCCACATTGTTCTGTTCATCCAAACACCTTTGTTACTACTGCTGTCCTAAAAAGGAAATCCCCACTTTGTATGTGATGGTGTAGGATGCATATACTGAATATGGGATATGGTAAGATAATTGACAATGGCTTTGGTGTGTAAAATTATATTGAACTGCACCGTGATGTATCACTGCTGAACTAAGGGCTCAGCTGGGTCTGAACAATAAATCAAATGTGTAACAAACTACTCTCTCATCAATAGGTTATGATAACTAACAAAAGACATATAGAGCCAATAAGCAGAACACAGTGATTTGTTAAGAATGCCTAAGCCTTTTGTTATTTCGACCCTGTGGGTTTCACTTGGACTGCACAGTAAGGCATATATAAAAACACTTGCATGCATATAGTGGCATTAGTTATTGACCTTCTGCTCCTCCTCAGTTTAACAAATGAACCACTAAATCTGGAAATATAAATCAGGTACATCAACATGAGGTATAAATTGTTCTGCAGCTCACAGGCTGTCAGTTGTTCAAATTATTCGACCCATTTTTTGCACTCAGTGTAGAAACCAGAAACTGATTCCTGAAGATAGGAAAGCACTGAAGTTACTGCAGTGTATTCCTCAGACAAGTATATAACATGCCTCAAGTTACCTTTGCATTATGATTGGTTTGTATTAGCCATAACATTTGTGAAACGTTTGTATTACCCACCATATAAGTGACTGTTGTCACCTTTTCTAGTTCACAGACTGGGAATTCCAGAACTGCACCCTGTTACAAATGAATGCAAATGCATCTATCTGTCTTACAAGGAGTCAAAGATTTGAAAACACATCATTATTCATTAGTGATTTTGCAACCAACATTTTTTTAAATTAATCTAGTTATAAAATCAATTATTCTCTGTTCTTTGCTGGTTTGTTTTACTGTTCCTGACTCTATCTATCTGAAATTGTCTGCTGCAGTTTAAAGAAAGGTGTTAATTACTATTCCTGTGTAGCTTCTTACAGGGGCAGGTGTCTTGCAAATGTGTTCTTGCAATTTAAAATGTTCTTAAAATAGCTTGCTGTGGGCAGCATATTCCTAAGTAGGTCTAAGAAACACTGATTAAGTAAAGCTCTCTACTGTGTCAAGAACATCTTTATTGGAAAGAAATTTGCAAATTAACTGGCGTTGATCTGGATTTCTGATTTTTAAGTATTGTTTAATCCTGCTCCAGGCCAATCCATGGCAGTTTCGTTTTTCAATTCTGGGCTCAGACCTTTACAGTTTGCTGCACATAAAGCTGTCCAATGTCTACTGCAGCACTGCCTTTCTCCCCACTTATCCCACGACCTACATTTCAGACACTGCCGGTAAGGATAGGACTGGTTACTGGAAGTTTAGGTGAATCAATGATGATATGCTGGGGACACAGAAATTTTTGCAAGAATTGTGCATTTTCTTGTATTTTCTGTTTCTTTAATGTGGAGGTTTTGAAGGAAATAGATATAGTTCAATAACTTGGCAATTCTGAGGCAGAATCATAGGGAAAAGGAAAGGTTTACCATAATTAGCCAATAAAAATTGTTTGGATAGCACATAGGAATTACTCTTCTTCATGCAGAATAGATTAAAGAACCAATCCCTCTGTACAACTGGTTAAATCCAGCAGCCTCTAAAGAATATGTTTCTGGGGAACACAAGTAGTGTGGCTGGTGGATATATACACTGAATCCTATCTATGATGCAACAGGTGTTATTACAGACAAATTTCCAGAAAGAACGATCATTTCTGCTGAAGGATTCCTTGGGCAGTCATTGCTGGCAAAGACTCTGAGAGGTGAGTGATGTCAAGACCAACACAGTAACAAAAGAAAAGTGATTTTATTTTTCTTCCTGTCCTGTTCAGAAACATGACAAGATTTTTACACTCAATCAAGTGTTTTCCAGATATCTGAGCATGACTAATTTTGCCAGAATAACATTTTAGCATGAAGTCTGTGCAGTTAATGAATTGCTTTATTTGTTGCACCCAGCAACAGAAAGATTCGCCTAAAACAGTATCCCATTGAAGAAAGTCTGCATAGCTACTGCCAGGGAATGTTAACCTCTAAGTGGATTTTGAAAATAATTCCATGGTGTTCTGTTGTATATATGGAGCTACCTTCTCTTTTTACGTCTACTTGAGTAAATCTACAGAAAACATATTGACTTAGTCCTTGTTTGGTTCTTTGGAAATTAAGGGAGTTACCATTATCTGAATTTTTAAATTCTAAGATAAAAGAATGAAACTTATGAAAGAGTCATTTTAGGCATATATTTTATATAAAAAAACCCACCTACGATGGATTGAAATTTTCTCATTAGTTTTGTCATGTATTAAAGTAGGTTATACACATGTACACAGTCACAGGAAGAAACAGCTTTTTTCTTCTAAATCATACTAGTTAATTAAACCAGGATTTGGTGGTCCTAAGATCTCCATCAACAGATTTCTAAACACCTCTTTTGTGTTGTAGTCACGCATTCAAGAAAAAAAGGCATCTTACCAGTAACCATCAATGCTGCATCTATTTAGTATAAATATTGACATTAGACTCTAGTCTTATGGGTTTGATTTTTTTCTTTTTTACTGAATTTAAGTGCCAATGTATGTTTGGTGGCTTGTGCAAAGAATCTTTAAAATGCATTCTGAGAGTAACAGGGTAATAGTAATAAAGTTCACTGCTCATTTGCTCCATTTTAGAAATCTGACCTTACATATTTTATCCTCAGTAATTTTCATCTCCTGGTTATCTTGAAAATTTGTGAATACTATTTGTAAGAACAACTGTATTTTACTACATGAAGTATTGGCTTAATTCTTCTGAATGTCAGGGCCTTTTTGATAAGTATGTCTGTGGAAATGACTAGTGCATCGTACTTTAGCAGATCACATCTCAAGAGATATTTACTGCCAAATATGAACTTAGTTTTTTAATTCACTGACTTTCAGAAAGAAATTTGCATTTGTATTAACAATAGTTCCTAGCTCAAAGCTCACATAGTATCTTTTCAAAAGATTTCTACCTTGTACAGTCCATTCAAAAGACTATGTTCTAGGAAATCAGTAAGCATGGTACATGAAAGTACAGACTTTGCTCTGCTTGTTGCAGAAGTTGCAGGCTTTATGTGAATTAAGTACAAGGGCAGGAGAAAGGAAAAGAGTGATCTTGCTGTACAGAGATTGAAAGCCCTATTGGCAAACTGAATTCCTTCTCAACTCTACATTTCCTATGCAAAGCTGGGACTTGACTCCTTTCAAAGCTTTTCCAAGTGCCTACTAATTGTTAGCACTTTGTTTTCTGAATAGCCAGGATGAAATACACAGAGACAGACCAATAGATGTGAGGAGACACTCCGCTTTGCTGCAGAAACAACCACTGAAAGGATTTCAAACCCAGCTAGGATACCCAGAACTAGTAGGCATCTGATGGTATTTGCCCTAGTATCTACCCAAGATTTGCAGGGCTTGTGAAATTGAATTAGTTTGTTTCGAGACGCTCAGAAATCACACACAATGCTTGCACTAAATGCACATTTAGGAAGAAATTTTAAAAATGGTCTTTTGTGCACAGTGGATAAAATTAAACAAATCCAGGACCTGATTAAATAAATCAGGTGAGGCATATAAAAAAAGTAGAGAATAATTATTTCTCCAAATGAAGATGGGACTCTAATAGGAGAAAAAGAAGTCAATTTGCAGCAATGTCAAGCTTGCCAACAGATATACAGGCTTATAATGCATGTACCCGGATCCAAGGCAGGAAGAAAATGAGTCTGCCTATGCTACCAATACTGGTATTTCTTAACAGGAGTTCTTGCCTTTGCAAGTTGTAAATCTCCTTTTTTTTTTTTTTTTTGGTCACAACAGAGAGATGTGATTTCTTCTAAAAGAGAATGGCATCTGTCCTACATTATTTTAAAACTTGTACCAACACCTCTACTAACACAGAAAACAGGCAGCAAAAGACAAAATCCAGAGAAGGAAGATTTACTAACTGTACAGTAGGACAACACTATCCTTTTAGCATCATGTTTCTCTTAAAAACAAATGGGAAACTTTAAGAACTCATTCATCTGCCCTATTATCAAACTTTTCATAGCTCCTTCCCATAAAGACATTCCTCCATCCACTAACCTTTCCTCTGATGGGAAGTTTTCACAGCATCTGTTCCTCAGCCAACTGTGCATCACTAACAAGCGAGGAAGACAAAGACACAGAAGAGACAGCCAGAGCTATTCTGAGCTGAACCCAACATTAAATTCACCTGTATTGTAAAGGCAAATTCCTTTGTCTTCTTCCCTCAACCCCCTCAAAGAACATCCAAACTCACAGTATTATTTTTCACTGAACTGTACTTCTATTGTGGGTTCTGGGTTGCCAAGAATAAAACTTTGCTTGGATTCCTTAATTCTGCCCATCCTGTAACTCTTCCACCTTCCAGACATGTTACTTCTTAAATCATGGGAAGGGATGCAGTGCTTTGTTGCTCTGGCCAGAACTTGACTATCCTCCCTATTGCTTTTTAAGAAGCAGTTCTGCTTAACTAGTGGTTTCCTGAGAAGACACAGTGATAGCCACACAGGTTGCTGAGATAAGTGGAAATAACACAAGAAAAGGAACCCCAAATTAAGACAACAATTAGGATTTACACAAGGATTTCTTTTCTACTCACAAATATAATTTCTTTCACTTCTTCCAGAGCTGTGTTTTCTCCTTCTGTTCACAGCTCCTTCATGCAATACTCTTGCACTTAAAAAAAAATAAAATTGCACATACTAGAACAAACGTTAGTCCCTTATATGAGATTTTAGAGTTGTAAGAAGCCTCCAAAAGGAGGACAGCTTGCTTCATTTCTTGGAATAATTTTGGTCAAACACAAAGAAAGAAACTTCAAGACAAGGCACTGCTCAAAACTAAGCAGGGACAGGGCTGCTTCCTGTAGCTCAGGACAACACTGGCTCATCCTTTGCTGTGTGGCCAAGCGTCCCAACGCACTGACACACACCACCTTAAAGCAAAAATCCTGATTCTATTCCCAGGCTACAAACTCTGTAACTGCAGAGTGTGCTGCAAATATTTAAAGCAGCCTGTTTGCTTTTCAAAGTTAAAAAAAAAAGCACAAAACCCCTGCCGCAACTACTTGCACAAAGTCCAAAATCTGAGGTGAATCTTTGCCTACGCTGTCGCCTACGAGGAGTGGACTACTGCCTTGAAAACAACACTTACCTTGTTTCACTCGATGGCGAAAATCCAGTCTTGACTTTAAAGGTGTAAAACTCATTCCCTATGAAGCAAAGTTTTATTTAGATCGAGGATTCAATCACAAATTTGGCTAATTATAATTGCTTATCTAACTTTTCTTTATTCCTCCCCAGACCAGATGCAGAAAGCATTAAAAAAAAATCCATGGCTACACACAACCATCATACCTGGTTTAGAGTCAAACTGTCAAATACTGAAGAATTAAAGATTATGCCTGTTCAGAATAGACTTTTGCTAGTCAGGTGGTATAGAAGTATAATTTTTTTTCTCCTGCTTGTACCTAATGCTCCTGCACATGGGCTCAGATGCTCCTCAGCATTTAAAGTTACAGAAATCTTTTCTTTTTAGAAATGTATTGAGAAGGTATTTTATTCATCACTAGTACAAGTTCTATCTTGAAATAATCTGTATATAAATCTCCTCTTAAAACTATGTGTCCCTGAGTACACATGCAAACACTTAATTCTCTTTTAATGCTACTATTTGAAGAAGTTTTCTGAAAAACTAAGCTAAGTGAACTTAAACTGATGTACTACCAAAGGGAAGTTGGATGATGAGGTTACACTGCAATAGACTTCAGGGGTTCCTTCTTAATACAAAAAATGAAAATCAGAGATTTCAGCAAACTACGGGCTGCAGGTCCATAGCCTCCACCACTGTCTTGCTGAATTAGAGATCTCAGCTGATGAAGATGTCAGCGGCAGTCTGTATCAGAAATGTCTCAAACACGCTACCACAGAATAAATACTGGCTTAAAAAAAAAAAAAAAAAATTGAAAAAATATTGCTAAAGTAGCTCATAGACAAAAAGGGAAGTGTATATACAGAGAAAGAACAGCAGGAAAGCGCAAAATTTTGTAGTGTTTGTACTTTTTTGCTTAGTAAGAGCACAGCCTTCAGAAATTCATTGTACTGTGGCCTCAACTCCAGTCATAAGAATGAAAGGATTCAGTTAAACATGATGGAGGATCCCTCGTGCGAGTAAAAAGCAGTACGTTTGACAGCATCTATAGGAAGAGAGACTTCAAGAGATCTGCACAGGGCTAAACATAAGCAAGCGTGAGATGAAACAGCACGTCCTACGAGTAGCTAGCCATGAAGTGCAGCAGTTGGCCTGTGAAAGCATTTACCTTAAACCACACGTGAGAACGACGGCAGGGTCCGGCTGTGGCTTTATCCCTTTCCCCATTATTTGGGTAAGCGAAATTTATTCTTTAATCCTTACCGTTCACTCCTTAGGCGCATTCCAGCTAACCCGATACCCGTTTGACGTTAGCGCAACGACTGTTTATCAGGAAAGTGACTTTTAGTACTTTGACTCTCCGGCCGATAAGAGGAGCCACCCCCGCGCCCGGGGACGCCGGCGGGAGGGAGCCGAGTGCGGCGGCGGCGGCCGCCGACGGGCCCGGCGAAGCCCGCGCCCTTCCCCGGGCACCTCCGCCCCGCCGGAGAAGCCGGTTACCGAGCCGCCGATCTTCCCGCCGGCTCCCCGCGCCCGCTTAAAAGGCTGCGGGACGGGGAAACCTCGGTTCGCGCCGCCTCCGGCCACAGGCGTTGGCAAGGGGCGCTCGGGTGTCGGTCGTCGCCGGCCCGCCGGGGCCGGTCCCGGTCCCGGTCCCGGTCCCGGTCCTCCTCCGCGGGACACCGCGCTCCTCCCCCTCCGCACCAAAACGGTCCCCGGCGGGACGGCCGCCCGGCGGGAGGGCTCCCCCGCCGCGAGGGCTCCCCGCCGCGGCTCGCCTCCGCCCGCGGGAAGCGAGGCCCGGCCCGCCCGCCACGGCCGCGGGCCCCGCGCCGCCCCCGGCCCCCCTCGGGGGACACCGACGGTGGCCCCGCGCGGGCGGCGCCGCCCGCCCCGGCCCCCGGCCCCGGCCCCGCGGCGCGGCCCCGTCCCTACCTGCAGCGGCGGGCAGGAGAGCCGGGCGAGCGGCGGCGCGGCGGGCGGCTCTCCCCGCCGCCGCACACCTGCCGCCGCCGGCCCCGCTCGCTGCCCGCGCCCGCGGGCGGACACGCCTCGCCCCGCCGGGGCGGGCGCCGCCGTCAGGCGGGGAGGGGCGGGGGCGCGGCGGGAGGCGCTGGGCCGGGGGCTGCGCGCCGGCGGCGAGGGGCCGCCGAGGGCCGGCTCGGCCGCCTGCCCTTCGTCTCCCCCCCCCCCCCGCTTGCCGTCCCGTTCTCCCCCCCGTGTCCCGCCTCGCCCCGCTCGGCCCCTCCTGTCGGTTTGTTCGCTTTCTCCCCTTGAGCCGCGCTGCGTCCCCGCCGTCACTGCCCGCGCGCGGCGCCAGGCCTCCCGCGCGGCTGAAACGGGGTCCGTGGAGGGGACCGGCCTTGGCAGCACCTCCTCCGGGCAGCCGGCTGCCGACCGGGAGCGAGTTTCCTCCCGCAGGTCCCGGCCGCGGACCTGCCCCTCGCTCCCAGCCCCGCCGGCAGGTCCCGCGGGGGCGGGGGCGGCCAGCAAGGAGCGGGCCTGCCTGCGGGTCACTCGGGACCGCGGGCCGCGCGAACGCCCCCGCAACAGGCGCTCGGGCTTCGGGGGTTGCGCCGGGGCCGGGCGTTGCACCCTGTCGCGACCGCGGCTGACAGCAGGGAGAGCAGATTTCCTGCTGCGGGCTGACAGGCTGTTCGTACAGGCGGTATACACACGCACGAGAATGTGTATACCGTCAACTATAGGTACAATTTCAAACACGTACAGCTCGAGCACAATCTTCCCAACGTTGAGCGTTCATCGGCTTTTGCCACTCTCGGTTTATTTTAGGGCAACTAGCAAGATGCTGCAGCCTACGCAGAAGATCAACACCGCTGCTCCTTTCTACAGTTCTTATGGTAGTAAGGGCAACCACATCTTAACTATTTTAATTTTTTTCTTTTTTTTTTAACTCAAATGCCTTGGGTTTTGTACGTGTAGAAAAAAACGTCACTCAGAGGACCTGCCAGTACAGTTGGGAAGCGCAGACAAATTTTTGGACCTGGTTCCTTGTCATGGTTGAAAAGAGGCAGCAGAATGCAAGATTAAAAATAAAAAGTTAGATACAATTGTTTAAGTAATCCATTGGGCGGCTCGAGAATAAATGTAGTGAACACCTGTGGAGCAGAGCAGGGAGATAGGTGGGTTTTGTATCCTGTTACTCATGGAAAGGGAACCCTCACGATTTCTCTCCACTGCTGTTTTACTTGCAGTCTGAGTTGGAAAGTTTGGGCTAAAACCTGCAATACAGAAACGCTAAACAAAAAATTAAAGTGTGACCTTCACAGGAACACTTCCATAGGAGATAGTCAACTCTGTTGGAACTGTCGTTCCAAAAAGTACACCGGCATACACCATAGAGAAGCATGCTGCTAATTAAAAATCATGCTAATTTCTAAATTTAACTACATTTGCTTCCAATACATGCTATTATAAAGCCGTGATTAGGCAAATATATTTTTCTTTATTCCAGTTCTGTTCTGTACTCTTATCAAATCTTTGTATATAGTAATTTTCAATAATTCCTTCTGTGCTCAGTTAATTGCATAGCACCATGCTCTTTTGTACAGTGTTCTCACAGCAATTTGAAACATTCTTTTGAAATTTAAAGGCGGCAATTGTAAACCCACAAAACTGACAGAGCAGCTAATGAGATAAAATCTTCAGGTGCCTTGGTAAAAGGATTATCGGCTATGCCACATGTGGACTGCTTTTCCTTGATGCCCTCTGTAAGAGATGGCTCAATGGTCTTCCAGAAGAAAGTTTGCAGACTCAGGATAGCCATTAGCTCCCTGCTTTTTGCCTTGCAAAACAACTGGCTGTAGATTTTCTACCAACTGGAAAATTATGCCAGTTTTAATCACCTTCTGCTTAGTGAGGGAGGGAAGCAATATATGCTACAGAGGCAGTCCCTCACTGATTTACTCCATGACCAAGCAAGGCTTGGATAGACCACCCAGCACACAGAAAATCCCTTTTTACGTGTGTCAGTGCATTACAACTCAGTTCAGCCTGGTTTGAGACTACTGCTGACTTTTCTGGCTGTGGGAGCTGCTGCTCAGGTGTTTTGCATGGCACGGGCAATATTCACATGTGTTGAACAAGCTTCCTCTGCTTCCAGTTATGATTAATGCAGCATAACTTTGTAAGAAACACAAAAATTGCTTGCTTTAAAAGTAACATTAGAGGAGTATTCTATAAATAGCCTGGTTGTAGATGTAGGGCTCCAACCGTGGTGTCCTTTGGCAAAATCTTTTTTTTTTTTTTTAAATAATTAAGAGTAGGAACAACCAAGGACAGCTGGAGAAAGGGACCACCATACCATACCATCTTCTCGCCAGCTCTCTGCTAACTACCAAGCACTGTTCTGCAGTGCTTACTGATGCCACACAGTCTTCTAACCTTAAGGGTATTTAGTTTCTGCAAAGGCAGTTGAGTATACTCAGCTTATTGCGGAGTCAGGCCCCTAGCAGGAGTGGCATTGCAATTATTTTAATGATTAAATTGTAGTCATACCTTTTACATATCAATAGGGGTATTCAGAAAAGAAAAGCAACAACAACCATACAAGGCTGAAAAATGGGGTGTTATCAAGTTGATCTTATAATTTCCCGTGGTTTTGCTTATGCTCAGTGAATTGGGATAGATCAGGAACTGACTGCAGATTCCGTGGGTTTGCAAAGTAGTGTGCATTAATTTTACACTTTATATTGTCCATGCATACCGTGATACTAACGTCTAGTCCAGTCAAGCCTACTCATTACCTTGGAGTACAATTGGAGCTATACATGCTTGTTGATTCATGGAATATGATGATGTGTTAGGGATTATAAAGTGCTTTGCAGATCAGCTAAATATTTTTTTTTCAATTAGTTATTCTGACATTTCTGTTGCACAGGAGTGGGTTTTTTTGTTCTGGATTTGTTTCAGAAGCTCATGACAGCACAGTTTTCTCACCTTTCAAATGTTTTTAAGATGTATCTTAAATGAAACCCTGAACTAAAACTACACTCAGTTCTGTATGTCTTTCTCCCCATCTGGCAAAACCTGAAAGCTTTCAGACTACTTGGAATTGCAGATGAAATGAGAAAGAACAAAAGGAATATACTAAAAGGATAACTGTATTTTTATGCTGAAAACCTGCATTTGATTTCAACAAATGTAAGTAAACTGAATGCCATGTATGTCCACCTGATGTTTAAAACTGTAATTGTCCAAACCACTTCATTTTTAGAAGCACCTACAAATCCACTTGTTACACATTGCGTGGCTTGAAATACTGCATATAGTTCCTTCTGCCTGTTCCTTTTGAATGTTAAAACTCTAAAACTCAAATTCCAGTCTCCAGCTTTGGTGATTGTGTATTAATGCAACTTTTTCACACCCATGTAACTCTTTTTACTCAAGGACATAACCATTGAAACAAACAGTTCTTTGAAATGTCACCCATTACCTGTGTTTTGCAGGTAGGAGACAAGGCTCAGTGAGCTGGCTGAAGTCGTGTAACAAGTCATGGGTACAGCTGGCCAAGGAACTCCAAAAAGAAGATTCTGTCCTCACTTGTCAGAAACAAAGCAGAGCAGCCCAGGAGAGGGGGACAGCTCAACTCAGATAGCCGTGTTCCCTGTATGCTGACGTCCTTCAAAGACAGAAAAGTTCCCTGGTAGAATTTGGAAACTTCTGGCCGGTCAGAACAGCGGAGGGGATGGTATCTTAAATTATAGCTCTCTGCCTTGGTTGCCTGGATTCTCCGCAGCATGCCATCTCCTGTGCATCAAGATCTGAGATGGTCCAGGGGAAGCCACTTACATGATCAGCCATATCTATCTTGTCTTCTCAGGCAAAACTGGGAGTTTTACACAATCTCAAACCTTCCTGTCAACATTACAATGTGAGAGTACAGGTAAGGATCTCACTCAGAATTCATAAATTCTAGTTATTGTCCCATGAGCAAAGCAAACATTGAGGAGGTGGGAAAATTTCTCCAGTTGCTTTTCTGGCAGTTTGTAAATAGTTACTTTGCCAACATATTACACAAAGTATACTTTTACTCTGACTTTATTTTATACAGTCCCTTGAAAGAAAGGCGGCAGCCCAGATTGGTGCAGAAAGCTTATAAAAAGTTTAGCAGCTCCATGACGCTGCCATCTCTCCCAGTTTTATCCCCTCTGGTTCAAGGCTGACTTCCCCTTAAAATTTGACAGAAAATTCGGTATGTGATTAAATGATACTTTTCATTAAAATTATCTGGAACATTTGATTAGTTTTATCAGAGAACCAAGAAGTCCTATCAATTTAGACTTTTAATTCAGTTTTTTTAAGAGCATATTTCTTCTTCTTTTGACCTGAAAATTCTACCATTTTTCTAGGCAACTGTGCTCCTATATCAAAGGATTTTTAAAGCACTAATGTCTGGGAACTGAAAATTACTGAGAACTTTTCTTCAGAATGAAAACACAGTGTTTCTTTAATCTTACATGAGCTCTTTTAACCAAACCCCATGATTTGGAGGGGGGAAGGAAAACTGACTTAGGATATTTTAAAGCCTTGGGTTAGCAAAAAGGCGTAGAAGATTGTATGTTTAGAATCCTTGGTTTATGGAAATTAACTTTTTTCTTAGATCTCACTTTTTTTTCTGTTCATTGGGAAGAGTAGTAAGTGGTAAAAACCATAGTATAGACAGGACATTAGTAAGATGCAGAGTCTCAAATCAATACCAGAAACCCTGAGTTCTGTGGAAATGCTAGTCCAATTTGAGGCAACAGTAGGTCTTTTTCAGTGATAAGAAACAGCACGAAGCATCCTGTCTGCCAGCTTACCTGCCCTATTTCTTTGCCCCAACGCACGTCCCTTCTTCACTACCTTCAGACAGATCACAGAGGCTGCAGACATGCCAAAAAGGAGAAGTGACTTCAAGAGAAAGTAACTTTCAAAATCCTGACCTTCATCAGGAAATCTAGAAGATGCACGTGGAGACACAGAGCATGAAAGAGCTACTCAACCCCGTCTGGTCTGTTTTTGTAAAATATCTGTTTGGCTGTGGGTCTTTGATACTCTTTTGTCCTTCCTTTCTGGGTGAGAGAGACATTCTTTGTGAAATTAATTCATTCACCTGTAACACAAAGGCATGAACAGCACATACCAGCTACCTCTCAATGACCAATGTTTCAGTTAGTTAATTATCACAGTAACAATATTAAAACAGTGAAAACTTGAAATGAACCTGCTGCCAGCCTGCAGAGTGGCAGGTGATTTCTTAAAGGTTGCTTTTCAATAAAACTGAAGAGCCTCTTACTGGAGGAACAGCTAATTGAACCAATTTTCCACAAAATTGTCTCTTTAATATACAAGCAATTCATTACATTGCACGTACCATTCCACATAGGTTTATGGTGGAACAGCATTTCCACTGTTCTCTCCAAGCTCAAAGTAAATTCTACTTATTTCTTTTAAATACATCGTGCAGCTGAACAGCTTCACATTGAACTTACTAAACACAAAGCAGTTTGCTACTGCTTTCCCCCCCACACTTTAAATGTGTGTAAGGCAGTTCTGTTGTCAACAGCTAAGCACCATTAACAGTCAGACTACTAAATTTTGCATGGCAGAAGAAATGCAGGGGTAAATGCAGGGAAGCTTCTCCTTTATTTTTTAGTGGATACCTGAAATGGAGAACATTTCTAGTGCTTTAAAATGTCAGAAGATCTAGAAAACCATGTGGGTAAAAGAACAGAAGTTGCTAAAATGAAAGTATTTCCTTCAAGTAGGAAATAAATTTCCTCAAAAAAGCTCTCCAAACTTAATTAGCAACCTGTGGATTCTGGAATTTAGGATCTTTGCAGAAGCACCAATGAATGCTTTGAATGAGTTCTTGCTTGAAACAGAGGACAGATTCCAACCAGGGCTATGGCTCATATGGACCTGTCTGGTCCCTCAAGTGGGGCACTAGGCTGCCCTGAATGGATATCGGTGCTTTCCCCAGTGTGAGCAGACCACTGGGTGGAAGAGGGTGCCAGCTCTGCCTCTGTAGAGATGGCCAAAGAGGGACATGCACTTTCTTAGTGCGTAGCAATTCTCTCTCTAGCGTAGCTGGCAGGCACTGCTGGCTGACCCAAAGGAGGAGAGTACCTGGTTTGGCACTTTTGACCCCTGTGAGATCAAAAAATAACCATTTTCCAGTTGGACTTTGTGGAAGAAATGGCAGTATTAGTCGTCTGGGGGAGCAGGACGCAAGGCCAGCAGGCAGTCTGGCTGCTTGTCTGCTCTTTTCACCCCTGCTACTCTGTTCAGAGGGGAGCTGGAGACCCTGTGTCATTTCAAGCCAAGATGAAATCCTATAGGTATTACTCTGGTAATATGCATATTGATTAATGCCCTCCATTAGGTGTTTTCCCTCTTCTAAGGGTTGCAGTGTTTAGCATTCATTGGTTTTACCTTGCTTTACATTAAAAGGTGAAGGACTTCATTGAGGTCAAAACAAGCTGTGCTATTATTCATATTAATAGTAGCAAGTGTTCTTCCTTCACAACTACCAGCTAGTTCTTCATTAAGAGTTTAAACCCCTCATAAATACGTATTTCATTGTATCCCTGCAGAAGCATTATGACAGACTGCAGATGTGTCAAATGCAATAACAGTGTGTATGAGGCTGACCGCTAAAAACGGAAATTCTCCCACTAAGCAAGACTAGAATATATATTAGCTTCCTCACACACTTCAGTCAGGAACTTGTGGGTTACCATTTCCACAGGCTTACTTCATTAGAAGAGCCCCAGCTCTGTGCTTACTTGTTTTTTCAGACCACAGTTTGATACTTTCTTGGTATAGATATATAAGTTACAGCACAGTATATCATGACAGAAAGATACATGTATCTGTGCATGTTTGTAAACACAGACAGCTCTAAGTGCTGGGGAGAGCAGTAGGAGAGGGGTATTTTACTGTACTCTATTGTCATCATGTGAAGCCGGTACAAAAGCACCATTTGAATTTAACTGACTGTGGATTAGGATTTCTGGAAGCAATTCATGACCATTTACTAGTTAATTCATCATTTCCATCAATGTTAAGCTCCCCTTTTCCCCCAAGATTTTTTTATTGCTGTTGATAGGAATGGTTGATTTCCAAATAGCTGAGGCATCTTCTCTTGGCCCTAGATGAAGAAAACACAGAAGCTCTGTGAGGTCCCAGGCCTATCGTCAGTAGTGAACTGTTCAGTCCCTAGACATGAGTTCTTGGGCAGATTATATCAGATAGAAATGAAAGGGAGAAAACTTCCTAATATGTTTGTACTAGATTTTCCTGGGTAGTCAACCAGTATTAAAAGAAAAGACAAGACAGGGCAGTTAGGATTGCATGCTTGAGCTAGAATTTCTTTTTATTTTCTTTACCCCCTTTAAAGTTTTCTTATAGCTATGAATTTATAAGTGATTGGTTCCTACCTTATCTCATGTATTTTTAATAAGGGTACTGAATTAAGTTGGAGCTGAATAAAAACTTGGGACTGCTGCTGACTGAAATGAGATTTCAAGTCTCATAGACTGGGTTTTGATTTGGATGATTGGCATTGGGGTGTTCAAATTTTATTATTGGTGCTGGGGAGTTCCTCAGATTTGTTCATGCTTCCTGGCCATGAACCACCTGATCTCAGGTGGCCCTCCTTTGAGCAGGGTGTCAAAACAGATGTCTCCAAGCATCCCTGCCAATTTAAAGTATTCTGTGTTTGTACAGAAAGGGGAGAAGGCCATGGCTGGAAACAGCTTAAGGTCTGTGCAGGCAAGCAGAGGCTGAGGAAGCTTACTTAGCAGTTTGTTGTGCAGACGCAGCAGTCTGAGCTACCAGAATCAGCTCTACAACCATATTTACCCCTGCAGTAACCTCATAGACTTAAGCTGTGGTGATGTTGGATCAGCTTCATTAGTTGCTTGTGTTTACCCATAGACTTCCTCATAGCATATTTATTAAAATTTGGTGTGCGTAACAGACAAACATTGGATGAGACCCTGCTGCTGCTCAGAGAGTCGGAGAACTGGCATCCAAACGAGCAGGTACTTTCTGAAAGCCCTGCAAAGGCACTGAGTCAGGATGGTTATTTAATCTTATTTTTTTCACTCTCTAATCTTTAGTAACTTCAACAGGAGTACAGTATCAAAAGTGTGATGCTTAAAAAAGCAAGAAATTAGAAAGTAAGTTCAGTTTTTTTCATTTATTTTCATGAAATAGAAAACAGATTCTTTCCCTCTTCTTAATTTTCTTTCTATATATGCTTCTGGTTCTTGTCCTAAAATCTTTGTTTGGCATCTGGGGCAGCAGACCTTTACTAGTTCTGATACATATATTTCTATGCATTTACTCTGTCTCTTCAAAGAATTAGGATTTTGCCAAAGACTGTGGAGTTTATTAGTCTACAGAGGTTCAGTTATACATTGTAATTCTAATATGGGACTTTAAATGAGAGAATTTAATGCAAAAAGGCACAGAATAACAGCCCAGAGTCTCTTCATAACTTTACACTGTAAGGGACAGAGTTGTCTGGTACAGCAAGGTTTTTTAATTGTAGGATGGCATGAGATTAGACAGTATGACTATAATAAATTGCTAATGAAGAAGTAGACAGGAAAGAATCTAGTTCATATAAACTGATTTTTTTTTTAAATCTGATGCTTTAATAATATCCTGTATCTCGATGGTCAAGAGCAGAACTAGTGCTGCAGTGTCTATTCATGCTATTCTAGGGTTCTTTTTATGAATCCTATATGTCAAAACTGTATTGTCTAAGCACACATTTAATTTAATTGGACTACACATATACATGTACTTAGCCATAGGCATATGTATTTTCTGGATTACAGCCTTTAAGAAAACTTTAGAATAAGGTAATAAGAATGACCAGAATAAGATTTTTTTTATTATAGTATGGGAACTTTCACTGTTATATGTGAAGGAAGGTTTTTGATTTCAATGTTATAACTTTGTTGGGAAAGGAGGGCTCCATTAATAAGGCAATATGGGTGCCATATCTGTTTAGATTATTCCGTAAAGTCTTAAAGGAAGTAGATGTTTGGAAAACTGTCGATAGCAGTTTCAAGGATATTGCTTTAACAAACTATGTCTCTGGTTTTAAAAGTGTAGAAGAAAAAGGCAAGGCCTGAACATTGGGTGCATATGCATGCAGAAAGCAGCTGCAACCAGCGTCCTTAAGAGAGCTGCCTGGTTTACAATAAACACAGTTGTATGCTTCAGCGTGCAATTCGGTTTGGTTCAGATTGAGCTTGTCAATTAGTCCAGTGAAAGTGGAATTTTTAGAAAGGCTGGTGGGCGTGTTTACACTGCAGCTGCCACAGGTCCTACGGACACACCTGAGTGAAGCTTCCTAACTGGATGCTGCTGGCAAAGTCACTGTTGCAGCATGGAGTGCAGTGCAGGCCACCGCATGAATACTTACACAGTTGCTGGAGAGCAGGATTTGCAGTCTGCTGAGTTTCACACTACTACTGTCACTGGTATGCAAATGTTTTAAGGGATGTGGATGCACAAACCCCGTCCAACACAACTGTTCTTGGTCTCCTTTGGAGACTGTGGAGGTGCTGAAACAGTGCTTTAAAATGAGTCGCAAAGAACCTCTACACGGCACTGAATGAGCAAGTTTCAGAACCTGTCAGTCATAGAGCTACCTCTGTGGGGCACGGCACTTTTAACGATTATTCTGAGAGATGGAAGCAATTAGCTGGACGTAACAATGGTAAATGGAATAATACGGCTTCTGAGACCTGAGTTAGTGCCTAATCTCAAGGACTAATTATACTATTGAGCTGACTGCTTAGCTTGCTTCCTGTGACAGGCTGCTGTATAATTTTATGTAGGATAGCCGCAAACTACCTGACCACTCCTGAAAATGCTGCCTTTATAACTTTTAGAAAGTGGCTACTTTTCTGTAGTAGTAACATTTGCCAAGCAGAATTCCAATCATAATGAAACCTACCAGATTTAAATTTTACAGTGAAATCAATCAAAATTTCTACCACTTTCTCATAGTCTTCAACATGACTCTGAAAGACAAACACTAGTATTTTGCAATCTTTTTTAGCAGGCATCTACTGACCTCATGTTGTCCACACCCACTGTGGGAGCAAGTAATTCGATTTTTCATTATCAACGTGGCTTCCACAGGTAAGTGCCAAAATAAACATTCATAGAACTTGTATCACTGAACGGAGAGATTACATCCGTAGGATTGTAACCACTCCCATCTTTGGTGGTAGAAATAATTATTAGTGTGCCACATATGCACCTCTTGTTCTTTGAATCATTTTGGGTTTGTTTTTAAAGTGTTGTAGAGGTGTAAGGAGAGCAGAACTGCTTGTCATAGCGGGATTGCCCCTGCATCACTGGTACTTAGGTAAAGTATATCCACTTTCTTAATCAATAGTCCTTATGAAATCTGAGATCTCTTTCAACTGATTGAGGTATCAGTTTATTCTGAAGTACTCTTTTGGACATCCTTTTGTTTGTATTCTGTGTTTTTATTATACAGCTTTGGATTCTCAACTGCAGTATGGAAGAAATAAAAAAACCATGTTTGCTGTAGAGTCAATTTACAAAGGTACATGCTGGATGAAGGTCTGGTGCATAAACATCAGCCAGCTTGCTTTCAGGTCCTGTTTCAAATAGTAGCCCAGGTCTGACACAAAAGTGTGTGACATTCTAAGAATACAACAAAGAAACTAATTCAGTAGTAGTCAAGATGTATCTCAAATATGAGT
Organism: Aquila chrysaetos chrysaetos; assembly: GCF_900496995.4. NCBI lineage: Eukaryota > Metazoa > Chordata > Aves > Accipitriformes > Accipitridae > Aquila > Aquila chrysaetos. The sequence goes on along the minus strand of NC_044030.1, from coordinate 16,929,047 downwards.
ATGTTGTAGACGCCTAGATAGGCACATTTTGTAAGCTAGAAAATATTTTGTTTTACCTTCGTTTCATAGTAGCTATGAGAATCAAGTAGCTGGACTTCACAGATCATTTGGAGAGATCATTGGAATATACTATATATAAATCCAAGATAATTGCAGTGAACATATCCCGTTTCCTTTATGAATTGTTTTTATTTGTAAATCTTGGAAGATGGGGGCATCTGGTGGCTTGATCCTTCCACAATGTGTCATACATTTAGGAACTAAAGGACCCTTGGTTAAGATGGTCATGGTTTATTCTAGTTGAATTAAGTCTGTGTGAACCTTCTAGAAAACACTGGAGTCTGACTGCATCCTATATATTTGTTGCCACTGACCTGCTTTAATTTAAATACAGGTGAAAGGAGTCCATGTCAGGTCTCTGACTGCTCTTAGATAAGCAGAACTGAAGCAGCAAGGTTTTTATTTCGAGAAGTATTGTAGTTTTATTTGCCATTCTTGCTTTAAGTAGGTGTTCAAGGACAGTTAGAGGTACACTGATCCATTATGAGCATTGTTTAGCTGTAACATAGTTCTGATGACAAATCAAACTCAGGGTTTCTTTTGTATTAATAAATAGAGAAAAGCCTATGTGAAACAGCACATGAATTTGTTTGGTTGAATGCCTGTACAACGTAGATGAAATTATTTCAAAGAAAAGGAGCCAGAAGTATTAGCTGAAAGCATGAAAGCCAATATTTACACACAAACATGCACTTAACATTATCTTAGTAATTTCTCATGATCCGTGTGACGTTCTCTGTTTCCAAATAACCTGATTTTTCTGTCTTACCTCATTTTCTTGCCTTTTTAACCAACCACTACCTCTGATACTAATCATAAATAACCTTTTCTTCTTCATCCATGATGTCCATTATCTTGTTTGTGTTTAAATGACAAAATACCTAGATATGCCTTCTTCTACCTGGCTTCTCCTTCTTATTTTAAAGCTCCACTGGAAATTTCTAACTGCATGTTGATTTGTTTTGCAGTTTTATCTTCAAAGATATACCATGATATCCCATTATTAGAGATCAAAATTAAAAGTAAACACAGTTTTGTTTTATCAACAGCACTTAAGGTGTAATGAGTTGCAGACTCAGAAGAAATAAATTAAAAGAATGAATTAATTCACAATTTATTGTAGTGTATTAACAACTTGCTGTGATAAGCAGTTGCTGGATGCGTTTGTGAGCGAGATCAGGGGTTGCAATAAATTGCTGATGTCTGCTATTGAATTTTGATTGGGTATTTCTTAATGTATTTCTAGGCTTGCAGCTTCCTATAAAAAGCAGAATGTAACAAGAAAATTAGATTTTTGTAGTGTTGGAGATTTACAGACCTGAGCAATGCTACTCTGGGTCCTCTCCCTGTGTTTTCTAGGCACTCCTGCAATTTGAAGACAGTCAGTGATGGAAGCTGGGGAAGAAGTGGTGAAATGGACTGATTGCCTGTAATTGTTCTCATTAAGAGTGATCCTGAAGGACTATGGTGGGCATTCCTGTGGTTCCTCTCACTCTGGCTTTATCGCACCGTGCCTGTTGTCTGCTTATGAACCTCTGTGAGCAGATGGACAAAGATTAGAAACTATTATTTCCTTCAAAACCAGGGAGAAAAACCCTTAAGGCTTTTCTCCTTAAGCAATCGTAAAGGCGTATGAAGAAGTTTGAACAAGTTTTGGAGTGCAAAGCCAAGAAGCAAGAGAAAGGAGTGAAGCAGGGCAGTCTGGAGGTAAAGAGGACTCTTGCATTTAACAGCAGATACATTGCTTGTGAGAAAGGCAGTCGGCTTCTTCAATCCTTTCCTTGGAGACTGCAGATTAGAGTAAATAAGGCCAGGGGTCTCATTTCGACCTTCTTCTATGGAATATTTTTTCCCTACTGTCTGCCCACAAGGGCACCCATCAATTTCCTGTTGTAAGCTCACCGTAACTGTAGGCTGAGCTAAACCTTACTAAGACCCATTCCGGAGTAAATTGGTAGGGAAACAATTCGATATGTGCAGAGTGCACCATACTTTATTTTGTAATAGGTTCCTCATGTAGGCAAGCTGTTACTCGCACTTCCAAACAGCACACACAGCCAAGCCCTCTGGGGTGACTTCAGCTGGTGGCAGTGTGCATGGTTTGTGCTCTTAACAGTGTGGCTCTGCTCTCACACTCCTCTGTATGGAGGAGTGGAGTTGTCTCATTTACAATTTTTTTTCTCTTTCTAGTTGTCCCTTCCAGACAGTAATCAAGAAAACAGTTCACTGTCTTTTTCTTGTGGTGATACTGAACTATCAGACACAATTAGAGGTAATAAACAGTGTCTTCTGTGCTTCCAGGGGGATAGGTTTTCCTGTGGAATATTTTAAATACGTATTTACAACTTACTCAAGTATGAGTTGTCCCCACTCGCAGTTTGATTCTCATCTTCTGTAAAACATGGCAATTAGTAGGAAGACCGGATTCTCTCTTCCACCTTATTTAAGTCCTTGCTTCTGTGTTATATAAAGTGAGTGATACATATATATTTATCTTCTCAGTTTTGTATTATATATAGGTTACAGCTCACGCTTTCTTATTACAGAAAGCATGGTGTAGTTCTTGCCTTACCTTAACTTACTGCCATTTTTCCTTTATAACCCAGATTTTGTTACTTTTTAGGGTAAAAAATATAGTTCCAAGTTGTTTAAATACTATTGAAGGACGTAATCACTCTTTCATTTACAGTAGCTATGAGAAAAGGCTTGTTTAGACATGATTATTTTAACATACGGAGTTTATGCCTAGAATCTTCTGGAAAAGATTTATCGGCACATCTGTTGGTGTGTTTGCCCTTCATAATAACAAACATCGTATATTTGATAACTTGTTATCAGAGGGACTTTCTGTTTGGGGTTTTCTGTTTCCTTCCTGCTTTCTCTAGAGGCAAGTTTATCTGAGATTTAAGGTTATTGTTAATATCATATCCCACAGGAAATATTCTTAAGGATGTTATTAGTAGTGTCTGAAAGATTTCTGCATTGGAGAAGCAGATCAAATCCTGCATATCTTTCCCCTGTAACTACTTATTCATAGAGTCTCTAGAGCTGTCAGTGCATGATAAGGAATATTCTCATAAAGACTACATAATTAGGATCTATATATTTTAAGTGTTGTAGATACCACTTCCAAGTGATTTAAATTACTGGAAGAAAGTGGATGATTTTGTTTCCACCCGTGCAATAGTAATGCATTTTCTTACTAACACACATGAAACAAGAAAGGACTTATTCTTGATGCTCTTTTAACCCCTAGATTTGTTTCTTTCTCTGAAAGACCTTGTTCAGCTGGGATGGCTTGTTACGGAGCACTTGATTCAGCTTTATGCTCATGTTATCCAACCAAAGGCTTTGTCTTGGGGCACTTTGGTACAGCAGCCTTTATTTGCAGTTACTTTGCTGTCAAGTTGAATGAAAACCAACAGATTTCAAAATTAGGATCAGGCCAACAATTTAATAAAGTTGGTCTGTTATTTCCAAATATTTTTGTTTATGACCTGGCATTTGTGGGTCTTTGTGGAAATGCATAAAATTTAACCACCAGTTGAAATGAAAATATACTCTGCAGAGTTGTGGCCCTCATCACTGTCTTTCAGTTATTAACAGCATATTATGTACACCTGGGAAATGCTTTCATCACACAATTCTTGAAATGGTGTCCAATGATGAACGATAATAGCTGCTTTTTGGCTGGATGTTGAACACCTTCAATAATTCTTAACACTTTTTGCAGGACAAAAGAAGGCTTCGGGCCAACAGGAGATGGTTAATACTTTACAGGGTCAGACTGAATTAATTTAGAATAAAAGAAATACCTTACATAAACCCACCTATACATGCAGTATCACTTGGACGTATTTTAGTCTCTTTATTTAACAACTGCAAGGATGACAAACAAGTCAACTTTATGCCAGTATGAATTGAGGTTGGCAGTTCCTGTGTTATTCTTTTACTTGTGGATAGAATTTACCCTGCACGTCAAGAAATGTTTTGAGTTATACACAGTCAGTGCCATATTATTTGTGTGTCCTGTAGAAATGATACAAACCCTACATTGAAAATTGAGGTTAATGGATCAATAGTAAGGCTGCCTTTGCCGTTTGGTTTAGGTTTTACTCTCTATTATAATTCTTAGCAGTAAATTCCTTTATGCATCACCTGACAAAATGGTTCAGTAGTCATTTTCAGATTACACTAGACAGAGAGATTTTCAAAGCTGTCTAGACACACTTTTGCACAGGAAATAATGAAATCATTCAGTGTGTTTTGTAATGAAGAGTAGTATGTCTAAATCACCTAGATTGCCCTGAAAATCATATTACATTTGATAAATTGTTTGGCATGAAGTTTTTTCTATTTAGTCCTTAGTTTGTGTTAGATGTGGGTTTTGTTCTGTTTACAACAAAATTCCTTTGCATCTCTCTGAACACAGAAAAGGACCTTAAAGTAACAGCAAATCAATGTTGTGAAAACTCCTTTTAACTGCTAAGCATAATGCATAAAGCAGAATTTGTGATACTAACTTGAATATTTTTGAAATTTTTAGCTGGTTTTACTGTTATATGAGGCTCTGCTTTGTTTCTTCTTGTTCTTACAGCAAGTCCTGGATTAAGGTATCTGTTGTCTGCAAGTAATCTAACATTTTCCTGCTTTAGCAGTGGAGGAAGCAAGGTTCCTGGTGTAGTCTGCTCTCTGCATTTACCAGTACACTTTCTCAAGATACTTCTGATGAAAGGCCTGTCTGGCTTTAACTCTGTTGCTGCAACTCCTCCTGGTTTTCTTTCTTTTGTATTTTATTCATTTCCCTTTGATAAGTCCCTCCGTGCTAGAAAGGCAATAATCTTTATGGTACGGATGCTTCTCCTTTCACCCTGCAGCAGGAGAAAAGCACTTCAGAGGCAGTGGTGTCCTCAAGGTAGATTTTTCTTACTATTAATATTTTAAGATTCTGCCTTTGGAGGAAATTTGGAAAGTACCACGTTCTTGGTGGGGCTGTAGGAGATGAGGGGGGTTTTCTCCCAGCTTCAGCTGCAGAATGATTGACACACATGCTGGAATAGCAATTACCACAGTGAGTTACTTTAGGGTTGAGCAACTGGACTGATTAAAAAAAAAAAATGTCCTAAAAAATCCTCTGCTGATAGATGCAGGCTAGATTGGCCTATTTATCTATTTTTAAAATCTGAATGCTGTAGTTCACATATGTTGCTCAGTTCCAGTTTTAAGCCTGCTTTGAACAGCTACTTATTGTGGCTTTCCATTGCAGATATCTGCTGTGATTTCTGCATCTTTTATGAAATTGATTGTAATTGATTCAGTAGGCTGTCCCCTACTTCCAATATCTGTCCATTCTGTAAGACTAAATTTATTAAGGTCCAAGCAAGGCATCTGCATGTGTTTTGAAAGACATGAAGAGTAATGAGGTGTCCCTGTTCCAACTGACTTAAGACTTATTTCATTGGCTTGCTGTTATTATGTACATGACTGTCATAAAAAAAGTCCCCTTAAGACTGGAGGTGACTATAGGCCCTGTAGAGTCACTAAATGTATATTCTATTACATCTCTACTGGTTTCCGGATTATTGTTATCTGGAGCATAATGACAGTGACCCAGCCTATCTGCTGTTTCACTAGTAAAGCCTGACGTAAGAGATCGGGTGGCACATTTGGGCATCCATTACAAAAAGCAGAGAAAAGATTGCATTATACTCCTACATCTGTTGTGTGGACACTGTACGAGCAATTGTACGAACTCAGGCTTAATAGAGGAACATGATAGTGTCCTGGAGTTCAAAGGTAAAGCAGAGGTCTATGGTAGCACTTCTTACTGTAATTAGGTTACTTACATCTAAAATGTTGAATAAAAATAATTTTCAAGTTGCCTGGAGTATTTTGAAAAATAACATTTGCTAAACTGATAAATCAGGGTGTAACTTAGCTCAATTAAAAATACTGTATTAGCAGAGAAAGAAATTTTGCTATTTTACTTGCTGAAGATTTAAAACAGCTTTGCAACTTTTAAAAATGTTTGCATTCTTTTGTATATTGCTTTTGTGTAATTTTTGGACAAAATATGCAATCTTTCATACATTTATAGTGTTAGTAGCTTTTCTAAAGACTGGTGTGAAGTTATGCTTTTCAGAACATGTGGCATACTGCAACTTCTATTTCCTTTATCTGTACTGAAGAGTCTGTTCCAAATTTAACAGTGAAAATTTATAAAAATGCAACACATGAACAGTTGTGCAATTTTTCTTTTCATGTTCTTTTTTCTTCAGAAAATGGATCAACTGCTGGATTGAAAACTTTTGTACTGCATGTGTTGCTCAATGCAGAAAAAATAGTGGCTTTTTTTCCAGTAAATTTTTCATTCTTCAGCTGTTGCTGGTAGTTTCTCCTGAACTCTTAATGTTGCTTTATATTCAAGTTTCATTTTAAAAAAAGATTTTTTTTTCCTTTTATTAAGCAGGCTTTGACTATGGAAGGACTTCTGCAAGTGTTAACTTCATACATGTGAATACTCCAACTGATGTAGAAAAAAGTTCATACTAAATGTAAAGCACTTAATTCTTTTTAGAAAAAGGATTCAAAGGATCCATAGTGGGTTTAAATGTACAAATTTGTACATTTATTTCAAAGATAAATGCCAGAGTAATTTCCAAAGTCAGCAGTAATATAGTAAAAGTCCCTGCTGGTGCATATAGAAAATCATCATCAGTGATATAAAGGCAAATGGAACTGGAGCTGAATGAGAATGAAGTATACGTCACAACACACACAGGCATTTATTTGCACAAGTGAGTCATTTGTATTGTTAAATTCAGTAGGATTTATCCTACATGGCCAACAGCAATAAAAAGTGCCTTAAAAGCACCTATCTTAATTTGTAACCAGAATCACATTATATCCAAACTTCAGAATATCCCTGAAGAAAGTTTTCTAAATCTGGGGAGCCTTGTGTTAGAAGTGAGGCTACTAGCTACCTATCTAATTGGACCGTATCACAAAAGCTAATACCTTACCTAAAAAGGAACTATTTTTAGTGTGTGTTTTAAACTAAAGGGAGGGGGTGAAAGACGGGTGAAAAAATATATGTAATCATTCTGAATGTGTTTACAAATCTGATGTTTTCTGGACGGCATCCTGGCCTCTGGATGTAAACCTGGTTTAAGAGGTAAAGGAGATAGATCTTACATCCTGTAGCTGTCATGGATGGGGAAGGGGAGGAAGTTGCTATCACCCTTTAAAAAAATATTCAAGACCAAGAGTATTTGCTGTCTGCTCAAGTGATATCAATTTTCACATTAACCTGTTATTTTTTTTTAATCTCTGCTGTTTAGTTCACCTGTTTGATGTTTATGAGGACCCATTGGCCAGTGACCTAGGAAGATACATGAGGATAAGGTGAGAGTGGACTGGCCTATAGTACTGTGCTTTAGAAAAACCGACCACAAAAGGCTTGGAAAGGTGGATAAATGAAGGGATAATTAGAAATTAATTCAAAGTATATGTGTTTTCCCATGTCATAGAAGCTTTAAAAGTGATACCATGATGTATATTAAATTTTGCTCAAGTAAAAACCAGTTTGTCCTAACATGATTGTAATCTCTGAATGTTTACTAGCACTGCCCAGAATCTTCCCACCACTGGATGTACTCACATAAAGAGAACAGTAATGCCCACATGCAAATACATCTCAATATCAATATTTCAGAGTTGCACAGAATGCCCATCAGCGCCCCAGTTGAAAAAAAAAAAAAATTAAAAATATCACTGAAATGTTGCCCTTACCTTCTAGTGCCTGGCATCTGAGTGTCTTTCAAGGTGATGGCGTTATTAATGCTGGCAGCTCCTGAAACACGCAATATACATATTCCTCAGCTTTGTTTCTCTTTTGTGCGCGCGTTTTGGCTGACCAGACAAATACAAACCACAGATAGATCTGTTCAGGTAGGTTTGAAATTGAGCAGAATAAGTCCTGCCATCCGCAGGGAGAACTTTTGAACCATGGTCTTCGGAGACACGTAATTCTTAGTCAACAAATTGTCCTCTCACTGGTGATTGATTTACTGTGATCTTTCTCACTAATCCTTTCTGTGATTCTTCTAATTAATTGGTGAGGGAGATTAGTCTGAGTGTTTATGGACAAAGGGAAAACCCAACCTTAAGGGAATATATTTCCACCCTTTTCTGTTACCCTTTCTTTTTTTCATCTCTTTCATGTAATTACTACGCAGGAAGAAAATATTGCAAACATCGGCTAAAATGACTCATATCCTGGGTTTGCCAGGTACACCTCGCTGTTGTATGTGATCTTATAAATGACAAATTCTGAGCCTACTGTCTAAGGAAGCAGAGCTGTTTTCATGTCAGTGTGTCATTAGGTCCAGTTGAAACACAATCAAACAAAAACAAGCCCTATGCCTTTTGAAGTATTCATGAGCCTTTCTCCCTGTTCCAAGGTCTTTGGATGTAGTCCCATTACCATTCTAGAGTTGTTCCAAATATTCGTGGGCACAAAACTGCGTTTCTGTGGGATTCCTACTCAATACAGTGAGTATGTCAGTTTTATGCATCATTGATGGCACTTGAACCTATATGAAATTACAATTGTGCAGATTGACTGTACTTGATCTTGACTGCAGCCTTTCATACAAAATTAAATCTTCAAAATTTTCTGAACTAATTTGAACCAGCAAAATTACTTTATACTAGATCAGCACTTTGCCACATGTGGCTACAGTGTTTTTCATGTGGTAGGAGAAACCCTAAAGGCAAATTTATTTCTTTACAAAACCACAATCTTAAATGAAACTGTTGCATATGTTTTTTCAAAGAGAGAAGCTTCAGCTTACAAGATATGTAGTTTATCACAGTTCTTATAGTGAGTCTACCTCCAGAGTCTTTGAGCACTTTACAGACTTACTACAGCAGTTACAAAAGCTCTTTTGCATCCTGTGAAGGTTTTATGTAATTTCCTGTATTTATAACTCCTTTATAAAGTTTCTCATTTTGCAAGCTATAAATGGAATATTTTTTGAAATAAATTAGCAAAAGCTGTAGTTTTTAAAGGTAAAATCATGACTGGGTAAGGAGAAGAAACCATTTTTTAATATTTTGTTTCTCTTAAAAAGCAACTTTTTATGGGTTGCAATATCTCAGAGAAGTGGATCTACTATCCTTAAAGCTGAAGAGCATTTTCTGCTTAAGAAAAGCCTTTTCTGCTTTTCAGCTCTTTGAAGTACTCTGAGATCTGCTGGTGTGCCTCATAAGATTGCATGCTATTTTGCATATTCCAATTGCAGAGTAGCATGAGCAATATGTCCCTAAGAGCTGGTCTGTCTTCCCAAAACCAACAGAACAGAAATAAATTTTCTTAAAGTAAAATTTGCTACCATTTGTGCCTTTGCCTGGGCAGAAAAGTGCAGGCAGTGGCTTCAACAGTGTGATATTCAACTTGTTTGTGCCACCAAGAATCCCTTCAGCAAGAAGTAGAGAGAAGATTCTATCTAAAAATCACTGATCATTGAATGTGGCTCTGAACCCAGTGTTTGCAAGCCCAGTAGATATTGTGGTGGTGTATGTGTGGGCACCGTTGCCAGACCAGGAGTCAATGAAGAAAGGGAGTTGAATGCCATGACTGGGATGAGGTTGTTGAACCTCAGTCTAGGAACAGGAGGAAGGAAACAGGGAAAGATAATACCAGGACTGAACAAGACTTCATTCTGAGCCCTTCCATTTTGAACTTTTTTTTTGGTAGATGCTCAAAACCTTCTCTGTTAAGCTGTCCTGACAACCTCTCTACAGCTTTTCCAGTCTAAGACAAGGCTGAGTTGTTCATCCCTTTGAACTGATTTTGTAAATTAATATAAATATATTATTAAATATAGCTGTATTCAAAAATATAAAACTGCCATCTCACATAAGGGACACAACAAGACTTCTGACTGTAAATATTTCTGCTTCTTTATTTCTTATATCTTTATTATTTACACCTTTTCAAAGAAAGCTCTACATCTAACCTTGCAAGCAAAGGTAAAAGGATAGATTTGATCTTGGTGTTGCCAGAGAGAAAATGTGTAGTTACATGAGAAGCAAATATCTTCAAGCGTAGCAACTTATGGTGAAATTATGACATTTTAACTGCTTCAGAGCAGATGAGAAAGTGGTCAAGCAAAACCTGAGAAACCAGATATTTTTCTGCAAAAATCAAGGTTCTAAATGGTATACCCAACAATAGGGAAATAACAAAGAAATTCGATATTTCTTCCTCAGTCACAGTCTTTATGTCTATGGCATTTCAGTGTCCTCAGGGCCAACCAAAAAGATGACCATATCATGAAAGAGTCATCCAATTTACTTGCCCTTTTTGCTGTGGGATAATTTGCATGGCTCTCTTTCTGACAATCTTGACACTTTTTCTTATTTGATGTTTATGGGGTTCAAATGATCTGGAAAGACAGGACTGGCAACCGGCTGAGACATGCAACAAATAGAAACACACTGAATTTCCTAGGAAAGCTGAGTTGGAATTAGTCTGAATCAGAGTGACTCCATATCAAGGCATATGAAAGGAGCAAGAATGCTGCCAAAGAAAGTGGTGCAAAGCCAAAAAGGCATGGATTCACTTTGCACACTGAACATTCCTCTTCTCCCCTCGAGCTAATGAACTGAAATTAATTTCCTACCCCTTTACACTTGATTTAGTCAGCACTTCCTGGGCAAAGTGTTATCTCCTGTGATTTAGGGTTGTGAAATATACTAGTTAACATGCATTAATACAGGTGGTTACTCTGATATTGTCACTGCCCTTAAGTGTTTGCCTTAAACCCCTGCTACATTCAAGTGGAAGCCTATTGCTTTTTAAGGGTGTTAATCGTCCCTTAGTCAGATGCCCCACTGTGGGTACAGGTGAGCTGTGTTCAGGAGGCATCGCCCTCAATGAGGGAGGTGTTGCCTCACAAGTGTGTGCCAGTTGTGCTAGTGCTAGATCTGAAAGGAGCAGTTAAAGACAAGGTTTAAAACTGAGCCCTGCTTGGATTAAAGGCTCTTTGGGTTAATGTAGGATTGGAATTAGGGAATTAGTTATTCAGTGAGGGATGATGTCTCTCAGCAACTAGGGTGGAAATAGAGTTGCATTATCCATACAAGGACTGACATGCAATTGGAGTCTGTCTCCTCCCATGGAAGAACTGCTTGCCTTTTTTTTGTTTGATGTCTTTGTGTTGTGGTTTAACCCCAGCCAGCAACTAAGCATTCACTCACTCACTCCCCCCACCCGGTGGGATGGGAGAGACAATTGGAAAAAAAAGTAAAACTCGTGGGTTGAGATAAGAACAGTTTAATAGAACAGAAAGGAAGAACTAATAATGACAATAATAACAATAATAAAATGACACTAATAATAATAAAAATATACAAAACAAGTGATGCACAATGCAGTTGCTCACCACTCACCGACCAATGCCCAGTTAGTTCCCAAGCAGTGATCCCCCAGGCCAGTTCCCCCAGTTTATGTACTGGGCATGAAATCACATGGTATGGAATATTCCTTTGTCCAGTTTGGGTCAGGTGTCCTGGCTGTGTCCCCTCCCAACTTCTTGTCCCCCTCCAGCCTTCTTGCTGGTTGGCCATAAGAAGCTGAAAACTCCTTGATTAGCCTAAATACTACTCAGCAACAACTGAAAATATCAGTGTGTTGCCAACATTATTCTCACACTAAATCCAGAACATAACACTATACCAGCTACTAGAAAGAAAATTAACTCTATCTGAGCCAAAACCAGGACACTTTGTGAACCTCTTTATTTCTACTCTCAGACAGTGCATTACATGGCCATGACTTGCAGATGAGTTTTCATTCATAGACTGCTGTGTGAATAATATTTGTATGTAGACAGTGAGGGTGACTGACTGCTTGTAAGAAACTCTTTGTAAGGATCTGAAGTGCCCTCTGGAAGAGGCTGTCTGTGCCCATTCACTATGGATTAGTGGGCCAATTGCATTTCTAACTTTT